>NC_056523.1:69689133-69692708 GCF_019175285.1 Sceloporus undulatus | reverse complement strand
AGTGTAATTGTTGCCTGGTGCCAGCCTTCTTCCCTTCTCTTTCAGGAAGGATTTCTTTTTACAACGAACCTTCTGCCAGAGCCCCTTTCACACTATATCATTATTGTTGTTGTGCACCTTTAAGTCATTTCTGTCTTATGATAGCCCTAAGGCCCTATCATGGGTTTTTTTCCTGACATGATTAGTTCAGAAGAGGTTTGTCATTGCCTTTCCCCGAGGCTGAGAGAGTGTGGCTTGCCCAAGGTCACTTAATGGGTTTCATGGCTGAGCAAGGAATTGAACCCTGATGTCTGGGGTTGTAGTCCAACACTCAAACCACTACATTATGTTGGTTCCTTATATAATTATAGTGCTATCCTAAAGGGTGGCACCAGATTCTATCTGATCTTGGAAGCTAAGCAGGGTCAGCTCTGGCTATTATTTGGGGACTGCCAGTGAATACCAGGTGCCAAAGCCTATATTTCAGAGGAAGGAATGGGCCTAAGGAAACCCCCTGAAATTCATGGGGTTACCATAAGTCAACAGGCGACTTGAAGGCACATAAACAAACAAACATGAATACACTGTAACTGCTATGGCAACATCCTCTGGAGTCTCAGTTTAGGGAGGAGTACTCAGCTAGAGAACCCTAGTTCCTCACCAAACTGTAAATGCCAGCATTCCACAGGATGCAGCCATGGCAATTAAAGTGGAACCATATAAGAGTTTTATGAAGAGTTTTTAAATTTTAATATGTAATCTTTTGTACTTTTAATTGCTTTTTAAACTTAGTATTTTTAATGCTTTGTATTGTTTTAACTTGTACTGTTTTAAATTCTGTTAGCTGCCTTGAGTCCCTATACCAGGAGGAAGGAGGGATAACAACAACAGCAGCAACAACAACAACAACAACAACATAATACTTGTATAAGGATCCCTAGGGTTTCTAGTCTGAGAAGGCACTAATACTTTTTTATAAAGGATTCTCAATACTCCTCCCTAAACTGCAAATCATAGGGTTCTATAGGATATTTCCATGGCAGATGAAGTAGAATCATAATTATACTTAAATAGTGCAGCGTCTGTTAAGCTCTATGATGTGGCAGATTGGCAAAGTGTTTTCTTCCTCCAGTATTTCAGATATTAATACCATGTTGTGCCCACTGGCTACAGTTGTTTCTTTCCTTCCTGGAAACTAACCAATGGCTTGTGGACTGGCATCAACCTATGGGCCACTACACTGAGTTGCATTGAAAGGCTATTTGGCCTGGGCCATAAAAAACTTTCTGACCTTTCCTATCTCTATTGTTGCCCAAGCTTTTTTTTTAAAAAAAGTGGGTTTTGTTTTGTTTTGTTTTTGTTTTTTTTGTTGTTGTTTTTTTTGTTTGTTTTAGGGGTGTGTTTTTTTTAACCTTGCTTGATTTAGACTCCCTTTCAGATGATCTGCAGGACTAGATAATAAGCAGGAACCTCCCTTCGGGCCTCCCAAGGATATCTAACTTTGATGGAAGGATAGACAAAATTGATTTAATCTATCCTTTACCAGACTGGAGCACACCAATTTTTTAAGCAATCGCTTAAACCTCAAATTAGCATGTATTCTGTTTCACACGCAATTATGTAAAATATTTACTTCATTACAATGAGGGAGCGGTCCCATTATATCACAATTACATGTTGAAATTTAAGCCAAGTTCCTGTTTGGTGCTGGAGAGTAAGGCCATTTGAGTAAGGCAGCTGTGAAGCTCTGATCACTTTTCTAGCTTATGTTCTGGGCCCTTTACCAGTCCCACAAAGCCCCCAGAAACTCCTTTAAAAAAACAACAACCCTATTTTTGCCCTTCCCTATGGCACAAAAGTGAAGAACATTACCAGCAAACATGGCAACAACTTCATTTTGCTCCCCTCAAAGCCTACATTCTTCAGAAATTATACCTTGGAGCCAAAAATTGGCCCAGAGTAGCAGCTGGAAGTGTCCCAGCAGTTCTTCAAGTATACTGGGAGCACTGGTTTTTATGGCATTCCCCATTCAGTTGTCCTTGCCTCATGTAGATGATCCAGTTTCTATCAACACAGAAAACTGCGAGAACTCTGCCTTCAGTGTGAGAGCTGTTGAAATAATGAAAGAGAACGAACTCTTATCTGTTCTATCTATCAACAGTATCATGCCCTCCAACTGTCCCAATTGGACTCTCCAGATTTCTCAAGCCACATTTTCAGCTGTTTTTAAAATGCCCCAGATTCACTCTCGTCCTCCCACTTCCCCCGTTGTCCTCAGCTTATTTCAGTTCCAAAACTAAGTTCCAAATGGAAAAGAAGGGCTTATTCACACTGTGAAAATAATCCAGGATAAATCTGGGTTAAATCTCCATTGTTCACATGCCTCCCAAATGTACCTGATTAAGTTGGGGGGGGGGGGGGGCTGCCAAAATACCCACTAGGGATAATTGATACCGGGTTTCCCCCTGAGGTTTTTTTTTTTTTTTTTTAAGATCTGCATCATCGAATAACCAAAGCTAATAAACCCAAATAAACCTGGGACAAAACACTGAATACCAAAAAAGGGGTTCCAAATGCACTTGCATCATCGACTTCATCTTTATTTGAATGCTTGCATATGTGAGCAACCAAACTTGCAGAAATGTGCAGAGATGCAGATCAATGCACATCAATGTGGTTTATTAGTGTGAATAACAAACCAAAAATGCATGAGTGAGATGATTCGTATCATTGCACTAAAAAAAAACACACCTGAATTACTCCCTAGTTTGCAGTCAGTTAACCCAGCAGTGTGGAGGGAAAAGAGTTGGTTGAAGCAAAAGCAAACTGCTGTAGCCCCTTCTAGCTTGTATGTTCTTCCTCATTAATAATTTTACCACCTTGACCATAATCTGATGTTACTTGGACACACAGGTTTTTATCTGTGAAATTTTGGAGGGAATGCATTTGTGACCAAAAGTACAGTCGGCCCGCCTCATAGGTGGGCTTGCCTTCCTCGGCTTTGAGCTTACGCAGAAGGCAAGCCCCAGCAGAAGTAATGTGTGTCCTGCACCACACCATGAGTATATGCCCCATTATTTTCATTGGGATGAGCATACTCTCTTTTCCCCATGTGCAAGGGGTCTGGAACAGATCCCCCACATATGGGGATGGTAGACTGTGATGAAGTCTCAGTTTGTTGATTCAGTGGTTTCCAAGTTAAAAAGAACAGCAGCAACTTAACTCATCTTGATGTTCCCCTTATTTCAATGGCCCAGGAGACCACAAACCTCAGTCACCCATATGTTTGGCCCAAACTATGTTCCTAGTATTGTTGCATCAGACAAAACTACCATTATTACTCAACAGACATGACAGGCATGAGAGCTAAACCAAAACCACACTTCCCGTGGTGAAAGAACTTTATTTTTTTTAAAAAGGAGAAAAGAACTTTTGAATTTCCTTCTGAACTATTGAAATACAAAGGATGAATTAATTAAGCCACGAAATATATCAAAGGGCAAATTTGCCCTCAGACCTTTGGAAATTCATTGGGAGAGTTTGATTCTCAGTGCCAAAATTAACGTAAATGCCATACATATTTGACTAATCATGGG
>NC_056523.1:69687124-69689033 GCF_019175285.1 Sceloporus undulatus | reverse complement strand
AGGTCTTTAAACAGAGGCTGGATGGCCATCTGTCGGGGATGCTTTGATTTGGATTTCCTGCATGGCAGGGGGTTGGATTGGATGGCCCTAGTGGTCTCTTCCAACTCTACGATTCTATGATATACAGTAACTCATCTTTCTTTTCAGTATATTGATCACAGCTTCTATACAACTGACAGGAAAATAACAAGGCCAATACACTGCTAGTCTGCTTCCTTTGATGAAGTTTCAAGAGCAGAAATCTCTTGACAGTTGCGCCTGTACTGTTTTCAGCTTTGAACATCACCTATACTATATTAACACCTGCCCATTACTGATGACACAGGGCTATGTAATCATTTTGAGTTAAACTATAGTGTTTATCATTCAGGTCATTTTTAAAATCCCTAGCTGAGTAGAGTGTATACTGTACCTTTATGTGTTTCTTAGCTTTGCATTTCCACTAAAACAGTCCTATCATTATATTTGTATAAAACAATGTTCTGTCCCTACAACAATTTCCAATGCTACTAACTGTCTACCTGATATTGTGTATTGTGCAAATAGGAACAATGGAAGTCATAGTCATGCATACAATTCCATGATATTAATATGTTGCTGTTTTTCTTTTTCTAGGTAGCTTTATTGAACCCAATAGAGAATCCTCAGCTAGAGCTGGCAATTGTCATGCTGATCGTCCCCTTCTTTGTAAATGTTAGTATAAATGAGCATCTTTTTTATCCCCTGTGTTTTAAAATGATAATACTTGGGATTGGATCCAGACGTAGGTGTGTGTTATTGAGCTGGTGGAAGGGGCATTCTTAGTGGCACTGGTTCCCCATTCAACTATTCACCAGGCTTGATCTGCTTAGTTTCCAAGTTCAAGCAAGATCTCGTGCCTCCAGGTTCTTAATACTTGACAAATATTTGACGAGACAGATAACCAACTCGAGAAACTTCTTTCTAAGAAGCCTTTATACAGCATCGTAAATTCAGAATTATGTCAGACACAAATGTAATTTTTTTGGGGGGACAATCCCTGGTAAATGCTCTACTGCACCAACCTGGCACCATCTGGATGTGTTAGGACTACAATTCCCATTATTCCCAGAAGCATGGTTAATGGTCATGGGAAATGCTCTGCTACACCAACCTAGCGCCTTCTAGATGTGTTAGGACTACAACTCCCATTATTTCCAGAAGCATGGTCAATGATCATTTTTGGAACAAATGCACTGCACATTTCCTTTTGTGAACTTGAGAAATAACTGACTGAAATGAATTGCAGTTTAAAATATTTCTCCCTTAGTGGACCATATAACTTTGTATATTTATATGACTTTTTGATGGCCTATTGGGGCACTATGCTAGCAGAAAAAAATCTTTACACTTTCTCAGTGGTTGCATATGTGCAACCTAGTGCAGCCAGTCACTGCAAGCCCATCCCCAGTGATCTCTCTCACTTTGGACTTTGGAGGTGTACATGGAATCAGCTGTTGCACAGTGGATGAGTTCTAGGCCATGAAGCTCGCAGTCAGTTGTGCAATTGTAAGGGCCAACATTATTGCACTCGTGTGTGTGCGCGTGCACACATGCATGTTTATATCCACTAATGATATATAGGATCTTGTCCTAAATTATAAGTCATTAAATCTTACTTGTGTCCTATAGTATGAGTGATCTGTAGAACTTAACATTGGCTTCTCCTTTGTTGCAGGCATTAATGTTCTGGGTAGTTGATAACTTTCTTATGAAGAAAGGGAAAACAAAAGCTAAACTTGAAGAGAAAGAGCTAGGGCAGGATTCAAGGAATGGAAGCAAAGTACGATACAGAAGAGCAGCGTCACATGAGGAATCTGAATCAGAGGCAAGTTTTGTATTTACAGTTTATTTAGTTCACTCCACTGCTTACTGCTGTGTATTTTTTTTT
>NC_056523.1:69680279-69687024 GCF_019175285.1 Sceloporus undulatus | reverse complement strand
GCCGATAATTGTTCCGAATTAGGGGGTCAAGGGAGGGCTTTTTCAACAAAGGTTTAACAATGGCCGTCTTCAAAGTTGATGGAAACTGCCCATCCTTGAAGGATGTATTAATAATACGGTGCAACATATTAGTCACAACCGTTCCCCCTTGAGCTGTTAGCCATGAAGGACAGGGATCGAGAGAGCAAGTCGTTTTCCTAACACTTCGAAGAATCTTGTCCACATCCACAGTACAGACAAACTCAAAGTGATCCAGTTTAACCAAGTCCATGGAGGCTCTGGACACCTCTTCTCTAGATTCTGAACTAATAATGGAGTCGAGATCAACCCTTATCCGAGAGATGTATTTGTGAAGAAGTTGTTAATCTCGTCGCAGCAGGCTTTCGATGGTTCCAAAATAGGGTTCAGGGGAGGAGGGAGTTGAGTAAGCTCCCTCACTACCCTGAACAGCTCGGCTGGACGCGACTCCGCGGACGCGATACGCGCAGAAATGAACAAGTTCTTCGCTGCGATTATCGCCACCCCGTAGTCCTTCAAAAGAGAGTCCAGGAGTGTCTTGTCGGCTAAGGCCTGATGTCTCCGCCATTTGCGCTCTAGTTGTCGCAAAACCCGCTTCCTGGCCCGAAGATCTTCCGTACACCAAGGCCGTTTTTTGGAAGCAGGTCTGAGAGGACGCTTGGGAGCGATACTGTATATAGCCCTGGAGAGACCAATATCCCAGATGTTAGTCAGGGCATCAACAGAATCGCAGTCAATTCCAACCATAAACCCCTCTAGGGCTTCTTGGAACCTTTTGGGTTCCATCAGCCTTCGAGGGTGGACCATCCGAATAGGTCCGCCACCCCCGGGAGGGATCCGGGTAGAAGCCTTGATATTAGCCTCGACCAGGAAATGGTCCGTCCATGACAAGGGAGAGACATTAGACACCTCTGCCCACGGCGTCTCCATATCCGTACAGAAGAAAACATCAAGTGTATTACCAGCCGAATGTGTAGGTCCTGAGACTAATTGGGACAGGCCCATGGCTGTCACGGTAGCCATGAACTCCCAAGCCGCACCAGTTGGATCACGACTGATCTCGAAAGGGATGTTGAGGTCCCCCAACACCAGTTCCGAGACCAGCTGTGTCAGCTTGGTCAGGGAGTCTGTTAGCGCACGGGGTGGCCGATAGACCAACAAAATCCCCAAACTGTCCTTGTCCTTCAGGGTCAGGTAAATACACTCAATGTAATCTGTCTGACGTAAATGGTTCCTGGTCAAGGAAAGGGTGTTCTTATGGATCAAGGAAACACCCCCCCCCTCGCCCACCTAACCTGCACTGATCCTTAACTGAGTACCCAGCTGGGAGGGCCTGAGTCCACAGTGCTTCGCTTTCAGGCCCAAGCCAGGTCTCAGTAATGCATGCCAGGTCACAACACTTTTCCTCCAACAAATCATACAAGATATGGGTCTTGTTCTTTACAGACCTGGCATTGCACAGGAGCAGAGACAGGGTTTGTGGTACAGTTGGATTGACCCACAGATCTTTTTGGCTAGGAGAGAGGATGGAAGGAGGGATAGATATTACGCATCAATCCCGCCTTCCTTTCCGAAACGACTCCACTCTCCTACCGCTATATCTCCCCCTGCCCCACACTATCTAATAGGAGCTCCATACAACACAGAACAACCCACCATCCCCTCGCCCAGCTGTCCATCATCCATGGCCCAATAATCCCCACAGAGCAATGTAACAAAGCTGCAGCAGAGGAAGACAACCCTACACGTCATTCCTCTGCTGCGCACACAGCAAATCAGGGCCTGCCTCAAGTCCGCCTGCGATGGTGCGCAGGTGCGCAGCTGCAAACAAAGTCCTTTGGCTGCCAAGTCCCTGGACAAATGCGCAGCTGCGCAAGTTCTTCGCTGCCCAAGGAGCAGCCCGGCAACAGCAGCAAACAACGGCGTCCCTCAGGGCCTTGGAGGGGGCAGGACGAGGAGGTTTACCCACAGGTAGGCTTTATGGCGTGCCCCTCTCACCGGCACGCCCCTCCCCGCCTTCCCCTCAGCTGTTTCTGGTCCCTCGGTTAGCCGGAATGCTGCGAACAAAGTCCGTTGGCTGCCAAGTCCTTGGACAAATGCGCAGCTGCGCAAGTTCTTCGCTGCCCAAGGAGCAGCCCGGCAACAGCAGCAAACAACGCGTCCTCAGGGCCTTGGAGGGGGCAGGACGAGGAGGTTTACCCACAGGTAGGCTTTATGGCGTGCCCCTCTCACCGGCACACCCCTCCCTGCCTTCCCCTCAGCTGTTTCTGGTCCCTCGGTTAGCCAGAATGCTGTGATCTGTTTGATGTTCTCCCAGCTTACCTTCCTATTTTCTTTTCCCTTCCTTTTCTTCTGCTTTCCCATCTGAAGCAAGTGGCTTTCTGAATTGCTGCGGCTCAGACCCGGTTGGCTTTCGTCGTAGCTCTCCGTGTTGGGCCGTGAGTCGCTCTCCCCCCTCTTTACAATGTGTGGAAACATGCTAGCAGACTGGCTTCCAGTGAGATGAGCATCTGCCAGTTGAGAGATTTCTCGGTGATGCTGCTCTGCCAACTGAATGAGCTGCGCGGTTGGAGAGGGGTCTTCCATCAGGATGTGAGCAAGTGACTGGGATGGCCTCAAGAAACAACAGCAAACAAAGCAACAAAAATAGACAACAAAGACAGAAATCAGTTTTGGAGCCACCCAACTGGTCACATTAACAGCTCTTTGTCCACCACATCCATCCATCACTCTGCTGACCACATTATTAATTCCTCTGGTCATTTTGGCCATGTGGGTTAGGTCTTGTCTATACTGGCTAGGAAACTCCAAGGGCAGCTGCCATGACCTGCCCCTGCCACCATTTCCATGCTGTGGTGGCTGTTTGCATGAGTGGCCCACTGGGCTGCCCAGCGCATCTCCTGCCCTCTTGTTCCTGCTTCTGAAGTTGGAACAAAGTTTCCAGTGATGGTCACATGCTGGGCACTTTGTTCTTACCTCAGAATGAGTAACCTGCAGTAGTGGTGGACATGCCACCCATGCAGACAGCTGCTACAGCATGAAAACAGAGCATTCTGGATCTTCCTGGAAGATCCAGAACAACAGGTAATTTCCCCCTCTCTGTGTTAACATTGTTATGCCCCAGTTCTGCTATGGACCATGCCAGATGTCATCCAGACTGCCCTCACCAGAACCGGAGTTTGGGCCATGGGTCGTCCAAACAGGATGATACCAGAACAGGTGGTGGGGAAAGCAGGCCTTTTGGTCCATGCAAACAAGGCCTTAGGCAATAGTTCCCAAACTTTGGTCCTCCAGATATTTTTGACTCCAGCGCCCAGAATTCCTGACTGTTGGCAAAGCTGTCTGGGGCTTCTGGGAGTTGAAGTGCAAAACATCTGGAAGGCCAAAGTTTGGGAATCATTGCCTTAGACCTTTACATCCCTTCTGTGTTTTGCAGTCTGCTTCTTGTCCCTCCTTATCCTTTTACAGGAGGGATCTCACTACACATCCCTATCTGTGACCTTCTGTTTCTCCTGCACAATCCAAGCACATCCCAACTTGTGAATTTTCATTGCACCAGCCTTTTTTCCAACTCCTTTTGCTGCCTCTTATGTAGGAATGTTTTCCCAGAATGCTTATATGTTAAGGGTTGGCAACTGCAGCTTTCCAGATGTGGCTACGGGTGTCAAAGGTTATAAAAATCAATATTGTTATAGATGTACTGTAATACATAAACACTTTTTCACTGTTGCTTGTCCCATTCATTTGATGCCTAGTGATAGACAACCTCTGTACATCGAGGTTCCATTCAGATATCACAGACAATCACTGCTAATATTACTATTAATATCATGTCTTTTCCTTAACCCTGGGATTTGTCTTCTATTAAAGAAGACAAAAGTGTTGTCTAACATGTTTTAGCACATTGTGATATTTCAAGTCTTTTTAAAAACTATTGTTTGGGGGAGAGATCACAGTTTATTGAAAGTAGTGCCATTAAAGACAGTTATTTCTGTCCCAAAGCTGACGCAGGTCTTAGATCAATTCTGGAGGCCTAAATTAAAAGAGCACTTAAAAGACTTTTATGTGGCTGTGAATATACCATCTGCTTTCACTAATTCTTTGCCTCTTTTAACAATTTTTAATTAATCTGCATCCTTACCCTGAATTATCAGAAACATAGTTGCTAGGGATTTTCTCTGTACAAATCTGTCTGAGATCCAAAGTTGAAACTCCTTTGTTTACTGGCTGCTGGAGTGAAAAACTTCTGTGCCCTAAGAAGTTCTGATGCTTGCCATGCCTGGCAAGGGATTGATGCTCTGAAACAGTACACCTATGTGGTGGGTGTTGGTAGCAGGATCCAGAAGGATTTTCAGAGGCGTGTAGGTTTTTCCCCTTCCTCTCATCAGTACATGGTGAATAATGATCTGGAAAGTTTTGGTATGAATTTGGCTGAAGAGTACTCCTAGCAAAGGTTAAATTCATGCAACGTGGCTTCCCTCTCTGATGAGCATTGGAGGCTGGATCTCTAGGAAAGTTGCTATCCCAGCTGGAATTATTTGCAGTGGAAGCAGAGAATGGTGCAATTGGATATAAACTCTGATGCAACAAAAGTCTGCTGTCTGGCTCCAGATCCGACACTTCTCTATAAGAATTGGAACCTGTGTGAGCGTTCTCAAATTCTAACACATTGTGATGTCCATCGCGCTGCCCTCTTAGTTCTACCTGGTCTCCCAAAGGATGTTGGACAGGACTTCTTTGTGATTGCAGGGATCCAGCTTGGCTTGAACTTGTTCTGCCCATTCTAAGCTTTTTAGATAGATAAGCCTAAAGCAAGCAAATCAATTCATTATAAAATGTAAGCCTTCTGTCCAAAGTATATAAAAACATTTTGAAAATGCTGGCATGCCATGCAGACTAAGAAACAACAAGTGTCAGGTACTTCACCTACAATAATCAAAACCAAATATTCCATATTCCCCTCCAAAATGTGCTTTTATTTCAGTTCCTTGGTATGTATTGAGTCACTACTTTGAATATTTCTTCAGCAACAGGACTCTAACTCAATTATATTTCCATTTTATTTTTTATTGAACTTTTGGACTATGTTTGCACTTTTCTAACTGACTAACTCTTATTGCAGTCTTGCTGTCCAGGGAATATTTAAATGTCCTGGTGACAGTGGTGCTTTTATTTCTTTCAAAACAGTAAGACTACTGTTGTATTGCTGCACTACACTTGCAAAATTTTTGTAATGATGGAACTGGAGAGCCAATCATGATTATAGAAACATTTAATTAAGAAACTTTAATATGGCTTTATTTTTAGCTGTATTATTATTATTATTACTATAATTGCTTTCAAACTTACCCGCTGGAAAACGTTCATTCGAATGGGGAGAACCAGCAATCACCCACATCTGGTTCAGAATGGCAAAATGTGGCACCTTATCGATCTCAGAGGGGGGTGGGTTGGGGCCACAATGCTGTACCAGATTATAAAAAGCACTTTTTAAGCACTTAATTTTTTTTATTAATTTCTTTTATTTGATCAAGAAAACACATATTTACAAGTTCATATGCATATACATGATTCTCACAGTTTCCAATATCTTCATCCTGATCTTTTCTTTTTTATTCCCCTGAGGTACCCTCCCTCCCCCTCCCCCCTCTGCTTTACAAATCTATACATCAGGAGAATTTCCCAACAAGCTCTGCCATTAAAGTGACCTTGTTTTAAATCAATAGTTTCATTTCTTTTGAATTGACCATTATATCCTAGTTATTATTATCATTCTCTTTTCCCCAACGGAAATATATTCCTCAAGTATTATCAAATATTCGCACTTATATTTAAGACATTTCTTTCTTTACAGTTTCCTCATATATTCATATGTGTTACATTCCTAACATATATCCCTCTTCACCACTTGTTATTATACATTTATTTTTTCTGCAAATACATATAATTTTTTCCAGTTCATTTCCCACTCTTGAGACCAGCTGTCCTTTCTTAACAAAGTTAATTTATCTAATTGAGCCATATTTAACCATTTTTCTAGCCATTCCCGAGTTGATGGAATATTTTTGTCTTTCCATTTTTGAGCGAAACACATTCTTGCGGCTGTGTAAGCGTATAGTATGAATTTCAGATTTTTACGTTCTTGTTTGTCTATTATAATATTTAATAAAAAAATTTCTGGTTTAAATTTAATCTTAATTTGCAGTATTTTTTGCGTAATTTTATGTACCTCTTTCCAGAATTTACTAGTCTGAGGGCATGTCCACCATATATGGTAAAAAGAAGCTTGTTTACTTTGGCACTTCCAACAACAACTAATATTATTTCCTGACATCTTTGCTAATTTGTTGGGCGCGTAATGCCAACGATAAAGCATCTTATAAAAATTTTCCTTTAAATCCATACTATCAGTGAATTTAAGGTCTTGACCCCATACTCTATGCCAAACTTCTATGGGAATGGGATATCCAAAATTTTGTGCCCACTTTACACAAGTTTCTTTGATTACTTCAGATTCTGTTTCTCTTTTTAACAGTAATTTGTATATTTTAGCTATAATTGATTCCTTCGAATAAATTAGTATCCTGTCCAATTCATTTTCCTTTTCCTCTATTCCACATGTTTTCAAGTCTATCTTTAGTCTCTCTGACAGTTGATAAAATGTAAACCAATTCATGTTATAACCCATATCTTTCAATTGTTGTATTGAATTTATTTGAGGGTTATC
>NC_056523.1:69673420-69680179 GCF_019175285.1 Sceloporus undulatus | reverse complement strand
TGTATATGTTTCTCTCCCCACTTTATCTATATCACTGTCTTTTACCGACAGATTTTCCCGTTGGTGTTTAAATGTCCTCCAAACTTTCTCTTCCCAATTAAAATTGGGAATAAAGTCCAAATTAGCTATTATATTTTGTCAATTCGCTTTAAAGCTCAGAGTTTGCTTGCCTCAAAGTCCAAATCCCCTTTCCTTCCATTTATCAGCTTCTATAGCAGAGACCCCCTTAAAACTGTAAGGTCGGAGATAAGCCCAAGCGGCTTCTGCTTACGGGCAGCCTAAAGACCCGCGATCCTCAGTCTTCCCAGCCTCGGTTCCCTCTCTTCGCCTTCTTCCCGATGGCTCGGTCGTCCCCTGGATCCTTGAAGGTCAGGTTGGTCCTCGTTTACCCACGAGGGTTTATTCAATAGTTTAATAACAATTAAACCATTGACCTGCCCGAAGCAGAGCAGAGGAACTCCCGCTCACGGATTCCGCTGCGTTCTCTCCGTCATATTACCGGAAGCCCCGTCCCAAAATGCCTTTTCATTCGAATGGGGAGAACCAGCAATCACCCACATCTGGTTCAGAATGGCAAAATGTGGCACCTTATCGATCTCAGAGGGGGGTGGGATGGGGTCACAATGCTGTACCAGATTATAAAAAGCACTTTTTAAGCACTTAAATTTCCTCCTTGTCATCTGCCATGAGTGGGGGTAGCCACTCGCCCTCAGTTCAGCTGCCACGCAGCAGAAAATATGACAATTCTTCCGCGGCGTGCTCTGCATAAGCTGGGGGACTTGTTTTCTAAGATTCAAAATTATGCCCAGCATAATCTCTACCTCATCGGTCCTCCAGTACATGTATCGCTGTACCTGTTCCTCTGCCATCTCCGCAACCCACAGAGCCCAAGAGCCTCATGGCTCCTCTTTTATACCTTTCCCAAAGTGTAAAACAAAAGATTTGAAACAATGTTGCTGTTTATATCTTCAATAGGGTACTTAATAGTTGTTTAGCAAAACCCCACCTATGTATATAAGTATTCCTTTCCACAGGTTAATGACAATGTTAGAAACAATGTTGCTAGGAAGGTCATCCATAGGCGAAGGGGTCGTTTTGCAATCCTCACCTATGTATATATGTTTGAATGCATATATATATATATATATATATGGCGCAAAATTGAAACGAAGAAAAAGCGCCCAAAGCACAAGAGCGCCAGTAATGAAATTGTGCAAGGAGGTTCATTTTTTAAATTGCCGCTCAATGCAAAAAATGGGAGGTTAGCACCGCCTGTGTGATGTAAGAGGCTTCTCCTGTAGAACGGAATAACTGTTGTTTACAGATATTAGTGAAAACTTTTACTGCTGTAATATGAAAATCTCTGTGTTTAGAAACTGTGATTTTCTGTGATTAATGTTATCAGTACACTAGAACAGTTTGATGTTTGCGCATCAGGCGTTTCTTTAGGTTTGAAGTAGATGTCTTGAAAGATAGCTACAGTTTGAAGCTCAGTAGCAGAAACAATCACAGGTCACTGAAAGAAGTAGCATTTCTGTGTTAATTACAGTTTGAAGCTCAAATAAGTAGCATTTCTGTGTAGATTACAGTTTGAAGCACAGTACCAGAAATAACCACAATCATTGACAAATAAAATTCATACTTTGGAGATCAAGAACATAATGTTTGGCTGCATCCACACTGCAGAAATAATTCAGTTTAAATCACTTTCAGAGCCATGGCTCCATCCTATGGATTACTGGGATTAGTAGTTTGTTGTGGCACCAGAGCTTGTTGACAGGGAAGACTAAATGTCTCACTCACAAAACTAAAGTTTCCAGAATTCCATAGCACTGAGGCATGGCTTTTAATGTGGTGCCTAATTGGATTATTTCTGCTGTGAGGATGCAGCCTAGTCACTAGAAAACGTTCACAGAATGGAGGATCAGTAGCAGATTGAATTAGTCACATAAAAAGTAGCAATCTCATACTAGCCAATATATATATTGTGGTTTTGAATGAATGGCTACAGTACAGGCATTTAACCACTGCGCCACCAGGGCTCCATCATGAATGCATTACATTACATTGCTACTTGGCAGTTGTCTGGAGATGTAGGATTAGGTTTTCATTGGAGTGTTTTGAATAATTGTAAGGCAAATACAATTAAAAATTAGTGATAGTGAAAACAAGCATGCACATGGGACGTAATTGCTTTCAGATTGCAACATTAGACATCATAATGAATTAACAATGAAAGGTAAATCAAAAAATGAAAAGTAATGATTAATCAATTTATCTGATACATAGAAAAGAGATACTGCAGCTGTTTGAAAAACATTTTATTAAAACATATTCCGCATGAAAACATAAATGATTTCATTTTTTGAAGTCATGTTATTCTGTAATAGTCAGCTAAGAATAAAAGAATTATTAGGTCGTGATAAATTTATGAATTAAAATACTCCACAAAGGCATCCCTTATCTCCTCCCCCAATCTCTTCTCCTCATCATCACTGAGGTAACGTCGTGGGTCAATGATAAATGTTTCCGGAGAGGTGTTCTGTCCATTTAGAACCTCTCCATTGGTTTCAATAATGTTATGCAGAATGCAACAGGCTAGAATCGCTGATGGGATGCTTTCCACGGAGAGATCGAGCCCACACTGGAGGGCGCAAAATCTGGATTTCAATCGACCGAAGCTCCTCTCCACAACACAATGCGCTTTTGACAGTCTTCTGTTGTACACCCCCTCCCTTCTGTTATGTCCCACCTGGAAAGGGATAAGCAAAAAAGGTTTTATCGGGTAACCACCGTCTCCCAGCAGAATAGGGCCCACTTGTTTTCCCGCGATTGTCACAGTCGGACACCCGGGTACATAAATTGTAGCCTTAAGTGCGTGGAAAATTGGGGAGTCTTTAAGTACAAATGAGTCGTGGTTTGCACCAGCGAACCCCGTGAACAAATCTAAAAATTTTCCTTTATGGTCACATGTTGCCTGCAGAATCATGGAGTGCTCTTGTTTCCGATTGATGTACTGCGCTCCCTCATGAACAGGTGCAATTATTGAAATGTGGCAACCGTCTGTTGCTCCAACCACCTGTGGAAATCCTAGCTCCTCAAAACCAGCCATTACCTAGGTTTGAAACATGAGAAGATATTGTGTCAATGATTGTTAAACGATTACAAGATAGAGAAATATATGGATAGTTTCCTAGATATATAATTAGAAAAAAAATTGGTGAAGATATAGGGGTTTATCAGACTCAAGCTTTGGATATTTGCACATGCGCCTTGGAGATTTTGTTGGCCTTTTTTGCTTCAGGGAGGGGGAATAGCTTTATCTGGGAGGGTTGCAGATATCCACATATCTGGTGCCAAACAAGAAACCTTCCCTGCCAGGTGCCCCAAAGCAAAATGTGAGGAAGGCTGCTTTGGCACAAGCAGCAACAAAACCCAACACTTGTTCTCCAGCTTATTTGATCCTCTCTCTCCAACCAGCCCCTCACAAGCCTGTCTTCCTCCGGCCCCCCACATGGAGCACAGCAAACACCGCCTAGCCCTACTACACCCCTCCCTCTTTTCTCTCCAAAGACTGCTTTAGAGGCAGGTGGGCTTCTTTCCCTCCTCTGTCCCTTCCTCTATCTCTCTCACACATTCCTCACAACTCCCTATGGCTGAAGTGACCCCCCTAACTCCCCCACAGGGGTGATTTTCACACACATCTATCTCTCTATTTCTGATTATAAGTAAATATTAACATATATATATATATATATATATATATACATCTATATCTATATCTATACTCGAATACATGTATGTGAACGCATGCCCATTTGAATTTGCAAGTGGATGACCCCCAGGGGCCCCTTGCGTTGTCAGCCTCCTAGGTGTCCGTGCAGGAAAGAGGAATGGGCTGGAATGGATGACCCCTGGGGAAAGGCATTGGATGATGGGATCGGTGGCAGTCAGTAATGATACATCGATCTATATATATAACTAGCATGTGCATATACATTATATATATATATATATATACACACACACACACACACACACACACACACACATGCTAGTTGTGGGAGGATTGTTCACATGGGGTTCACCATTTCCACCCTATGATGCTGAGAGAGTATGACTTGACACAAGGGCCTAGGAGAAGGCAGTGGATGATGGGATCGGTGGAATATATATATATATATATATATATTGGTGGCATATATATATATATATATACACACATGGAACACAAGAACAGTATTAACATCTAGAACAATTTATCAAGGTAACGAAATTATTGTTCAAGATATCCAGACATATGTATATATATATTAACAGGATTATAATAATAGTGTAATACTATAATATGGCAAGCTAACAAAATTATTTGAAAGACTTCCAAATAGATGTATGTATGTATGTATGTGTATATATATGGAACACTGGAACAGTATTTACTTTGTCAACAGTAATGTAATGATAACAATAGTGCAATTTGATAAACTAAAGAAATACTTAATAAGTCATCTATATATATTGGATGTGAAGGAAAATGCAAGAAAGCTAACCCACCTGTCTGTAGTCTCCAAGGTAGACAGCTCTACGGAGTAGAACCATCTCCATGCAAAGGAACACTTGAATTATCGCCTTGTACGCTGTTGACTTGCCAACTCCAAAAAAAGTAGCAACTGTGGCATAGGAGCCTTTATGGGCCAGGTACATGATGGCCATGGCTATTTGCTTTTCTACAAGGACAGCCTTACGCAGCCTTGTGTCTCTCCGGGTAAGATGAGGATGCAGCTCCTTCACAAGCATATTAAAAATCGCGTATGGCATTCTGAAGTGCTGTTTCCACATCGCATCAGACCAGACAGTCTGGCATAAACGTTCCAGTGAACATCAGTTTTGGGGTATATCCACCACCTTCTACACATCGGTTGCATGCTCAACTGGGAGGTTTGTGCGTAGAAACGAAGCATGCCATTAAGATCTTCCAGATATGCACTTATTTCTGCGTCATGCTCACCGTTGTCAAAAAGATACATCACTATTGTGCATTGCTCCATCAAGTTATGTATCAGCATGCTAATCACAGTAAAAATATGTTGTAGGTCGCCTCGAGGGTCCATGGCTGTAGGCATTAAAGGAAGCAATAGCACAAGAGGGAGGGGGAACTGCAGCGGGCGGGCTTTTAAAGGCAGAAGCGCTCATGACGTTTCACAGCTTAAGTGCCACCTTATTGGTCCATTCAAAAAAAAAGCGCCAAAAAAAAAAAGAGAATTTGATAACGGTCGGATAAATGGGAACGAAGATAGAACATACATCGGGTTATGTTAGCATGGGTTAATACTATGTCATCAATGACAAATATTGATTGACAGCAACAAAACCGGTTTACATGCAAATTCGGCTTCTATATATAGCGATATATTTCTTAAATGGGAACAATCGGGAACATTAAAACCGGATCAAATGGATAAATGGGAACGGAAAAAAAACCCGAATCGGAACGCGGGGTAAACAGTGTGGTATTTTACACCGGTTTTATCGATATCGGTGTATTTAATCACGATGTAAAACTTAAGTGGGAACGACCCCTAAGAGTGGGTTAATGTGGAATAAGACCAGAGGATTCTGTGTTCCTCAGCCAGCCAGCATGGTGTTTGATGAGAGGTGGACTGGGGGAGTTGTATTCCAAAATATGTTTTTATATTAATTGTATGTGGAAGCTGCTTTGAACAGCATTTTTACCTAAAATAGTGGGATAATAGAGCATATGGACTGATTAATCACAGTTTAGTGCAACATACACAAACTGAAATGAGTTAGAGTAAGCCCTAGACCAGGGGTAGGCAACCTTTTGGAGCCGGGGGCCGGGTTGGTGTCCCTCAGACAAGTCGGGGGGCCGAAGCCGGGGGGTGGAGCTTCCACCCTCTGGGGCGGAGCCACCCTCCGGGGCGGAGCCTCCACCGAAGCCCTGCAAGGAGGAGGAGGCGTGTGCCCGCCCTCTCCTCCTCGGTCCCTTTCTGGGCAAACACCCCCAACCTGCATTCCAAAACACACACAACAGCACAGTTGTGCATTTCACATGGCTTTACTTAACATGGCCTCTTGCATATTTCAGAGGCTTATTCCATAATCAAACCCCTTGGGTTTAACATGGCTATGCATATTGAACATGTCAAGGTGGTTTCACCGTTCTTGGACCAAGTGTGCTTCTCAAAAGTGTGTACTTGGTCAAGGGACTTTGTTTTTTCTTCACTGCGCATGAGTTTGTAAAAATCACAGCAACTTACATTGGCCTTGCCTCAGAGGCTTTCTGATATCAATATCACCATTAAAGAACCAAAAACACACAGAAAAGGCACTTTGGAAAGTCACACTCTCTTGGCTTCAGAAACAGTGCGTGCATGCCTCTCAAGCTGACTCATATCATTATCATCATCATCATCATCACCACACTATCACTGTCAAAGCAAGGGAAACTTGTTAGCATTAAAAGCACACAAAAGACACTTTGCAAGGTCACACTCTCTCAGCTTCTGAAACAGTAGTTGCATGCTTCTCAAGCTGACTCATCATCATCATCACCACACTATCATTGTCAAAGCAAGGGAGACTTGTTAGCATTAAAAGCACACAAAAGACACTTTGCAAGGTCACACTCTCTCAGCTTCTGAAATAGTAGTTGCATGCTTCTCAAGCTGACTCATCATCATCATCACCACACTATCATTGTCAAAGCAAGGGAGACTTGTTAGCATTAAAAGCACACAA
>NC_056523.1:69659647-69673320 GCF_019175285.1 Sceloporus undulatus | reverse complement strand
CAGCTTCTGAAACAGTAGTTGCATACTTCTCAAGCTGCATCACCATCATCATCACACTATCATTGTCAAAGCAAGGGAGACTTGTTAGCATTAAAAGCACACAAAAGACACTTTGCAAGGTCACACTCTCTCAGCTTCTGAAACAGTAGTTGCATGCTTCTCAAGCTGACTCATCATCATCATCACCACACTATCATTGTCAAAGCAAGGGAGACTTGTTAGCATTAAAAGCACACAACAGACACTTTGCAAGGTCACACTCTCTCAGCTTCTGAAACAGTAGTTGCATGCTTCTCAAGCTGACTCATCATCATCACCACCACACTATCATTGTCAAAGCAAGGGAGACTTGTTAGCATTAAAAGCACACAAAACACACTTTGGAAGGTGACACTCTATTGGCTTCAAAAACAGTGCCTCCATGCCTCTCAAGCTGTCTTATATTATCATCATCATCATCATCATCATCACATTATCATTGTCAAAGCAGAGACACTTGTTAGCAATTAAAAAAGAATGCAAAATAAAACAACAACAAAAAAACCCATGTGGCCTCTGGCCACTCACCACCTTCTCCTCTTCCTCCTCCTACTGCCCCCATCTCCTCTTCCTCCTCCTGCTCTTCCTCCCTCCCCTCTTCCTCCTCCTGCTCTTCCTCCTTCCTCTTCCTCCTCCTGCTGCCCCATCTCCTCTTCCTCCTCCTGCTTCCCCCATCTCCTCTTCCTCCTCTTGCTGCCTCCTCCTGCTCTTCTTCCCCCCCTCTTCCTCCTCCTCCTCCTCTTCTTTCTTCTCCTCCCCCTCCTCCATGCGCCGCAGGATGGAGGAGACAGAGGAAGAGGTGGGCAGCGCGGAGCCCCGCAGGGATGTGAGGAAGGCCCCGCGGGGCCGCGCAGAGCCCCGCAGGGAGGCGGGGAGGGCTGCGCGGGACCTCGCAGAGCCCCACAGGGAGGCGGGGAGGGCTGCGCGGGGCCGTGCAGAGCCCCGCGGGGAGGCGGGGTAGGCCCTGCGGGGCCGCACAGAGCCCCGCAGGGAGGCGAGGAAGGCCCCGCGGGGCCGCGCGGGACCCCGCAGAGCCCCACAAGGAGGCGGGGAGGGCTGTGCGAGACTTCGGCCGCCATTTTGAAAAATAAAATGGCGCCCGGAGCGGCGCGGAATTGGCGGCAATCGGCGGCAGGACTACGCGGGGGCCGGCAGAAAGGCCTCGGCGGGCCGGATCCGGCCCGCGGGCCGTAGGTTGCTGACCCCTGCCCTAGACTCATATTGCATTGAACTATGGCTCATCAGGGTGTATGAATGTAGCCAGTATGAAAAACAGCGAGGGACTGCATACATGATGTTTTCCTACTTGATGCTATAGTACACACATGCTCACTGAAAGACCTTAAAAGGTAAAGGTGATGGTGATGGTGATGATGATGATGGTGATGATACCTTTCTCCCAGAGCAGGACCCAGTGTAGCTCCCAAAGAAAGTAGATGAGATAATTACACAAGATGGTGTGCTCTGACTCTTTAACTTCATTTGAATCTTTTTGTAGCCACATTAATTTAGGTTACAGAAACAGTAGAATCATATGTGTGGTGTAGTGGCTTGAGTGTTGAACTATGACTCTGGAGAAAAGGGGCCCCATTCATACTGACCTTTTTGTGCTGGAAGGAACTGGGAAGATTCAGGTCCCCCCCCTCCCGCAAATCCCTCCGGAAACAAGTGCTCACTACCTCATCAGGGTATTTTAACTCTGAATGCCCTCTCAGAGAAATCGGTTTAAAATGAAGGCGCCTTTGCTGTCAATCAAATTTAGTCCCACGTTTGTCATAGGTGACATTTCCTGCACCCATTGGGCAATCGGAAGTGTGCTTCCCCTCTCCTTAAAAAAAAAAAACAGGCTCCAATATGTGCAGATTTTGTCAAATTTAAAAACCTCCTCTGTGTGTGTGTTGTGGGTATTTGGGTCACTGCAGGTTATGGATCTTCCCTTGGCCCCGTTTTCAAACCCAAAATGCAATCTAATGCCATCTCTGCATCCTCCCTCCTTGCCACCCCAGAATGCCTCGTACACATGTAATACTACTACTACTATTACTACTACTAATAATAATTTAATTCCTCACCTCGGAATGCCAGAAAAGGATACCATGCATTCTTTGCTTTCCCTCAGCTACCCCTGAATTCCTTAGAGACAGTAGCACAAGCATTCTGTATCAGTTTCCCAAAATGGAAAGAGAAATGTTTGTAACATTCGCATTGTAGTATTGGCAAAGGAAAAAAGCCTCCCCCAAAGTGCCCTGCCTGCTGCTGGAAGCAAGGAAATGAAAGAGAAAATGAACAGACAGGCAGCCTCATTCTATTTATATATCTATCTACTTATAGCAAAAAATATGCACATAGTTTGTCAAAAATAATAAAAAATAAAAATAAAAAAGAGGAAAAAGCTGCCTGGTGTGAGCTCCATCCTGTGGCCTCCCTCTGACCTGCCCTGAATTGACCCTTCGTCCTGCTCCTTCCTTCTCCTCCTCCTGCTCCGTTACAGATTGCCCTTCATGGCCCCCTTCTTCTCCCTGGCTCCTTCATCCTCCTCCTCCTCCATCACTCTTGGCACCCTTTCTCCAGTTCCCCCCTCTGTCCTCCCTCTGACTGCCCTTTGCATCCCCCGTCAGTCACCCCGATTGCTCTTTGCATCCTTCCTCTGGCTCCTTCCTCCTTCTCCTCCTCCTCCTTCACCCCGATGAAGGGGAGGGAATGGTTTGCCCAGTGCTCTCCCTCTGACCTAAATCCTTCCCCTGAACTTGCCCTGATCATGATTGGGGGCAAGTTCATATTCGCCGAACCCGTTTTTCCCCAAAAGATACGGCTTTTACCCCAATTCCAAATGACCTGCGCCAAGGGGCATTTGCCCCGAAATGGTTGTGCAAGCCTCTGATTCATTTGTGGGAGATTCAAGATGAATATGAACTTCACGTGCAAGATTCGGTTCCTGATTGGGGTAAAAGGTAGCCTGAATGGCCCCTGGGTTTGATTCCCAGCTTGGCCATGAAACCCACTGGGTGACCTTGGGCCAGTCACATGCTCTCAGCCTCAGGGGAAGGCAATGGCAAATCTCCTCTAAATAAATCTTGCCAATAAAATCCTGTGATAGGTTCACTTTAGAGTCACCATAAATCAGAAAGGACTTGAAGACACACAAGAACATCAACAACAGTTCCATTTCACCCACAGAGAGAAAGAGTCAATGTCCATAAAAGAAATAATTGTGTTTGTGAGGAATATGAGGTGATAACAACCCATTGTATTGTAAGAGACAAATTCTAGCTACATGACATATTGCAAGGATAGACAGCAGTGTTGTACTAAAGTAGGAAACACAGAACAGTGATCTGTTCTGAAATTTATATTCAGTAAATACTGGTGATGTAGAATAGTTACATTCTATCATTTCAAAGTGCTGTAGCTGAGAGGGACATCTCCTTGTGCTAAAACAGGCTGGAAACAACATAATCAGTGTATGCGCCATCAATTAGCCCTTCTCCATTGTTGTGAATAAACCAACAGGGGACATTTGTGCCATGCTTTGAATCTTCGGTGTAGTCTTTCTGCCAGCCCCTAAAAGAGAAAACAAACAAACAAACAAAAAAGCACAATATCAAAGAAATGCAAAGTTCAGACTTCTTCAGGCATATAAAATACTGGGACTGGGGTGCTCTCCAATAGTAGAAGTAAGTGCATGAGGAGAGGGGAGAGGAAGCATTGCAGCCCTGACCCACTCCAATGTGTCTCTCTTCACATGGAGAGTAAGTCTGAAGCATAGAGCCTTCTGCAGGTGTGGAGGTTCTCCACAGTTTTGAAACCTGGAAAATCACTCAGAATTGAATTGAGAACTTCTATGTGGACACAAACAGAGTGACATTGCAAGAACACACATGAAGGAGGAGGGGGCCATTAGAGGAGAACAAAGCTATTACTCTCCCCCTTCCAATGTTTTTGCTTCAGGTGAGTCCAAAAGAGGTGAATGTCACCCTAGCTATGCATGGAAGTGTCTCCATGAGAAAGAAGGGAGGGCGTGTTAGAAGATGCAAACTATAGAAGCAAGGGACAAAATCTGTCCCAGTCCTTTCTCTCTGGCAGAATCTAGCAGTGGGAGGGTTAAAGATCAACTTGGACTGACTTCAAACCAAATCTCATGGTGCATTTTCTCCAAAGTAAAGACCCACTGAAGTATATGGAGGTTTATTCTCCAGTCAATTTGGGGTGACAGCCAGAGGCACATTTACAAGGGAGTAAGATCCCCCACACAAATGGCTCTTTCCTTCTAAGAAAACTGCCTTGTGATGCATCAAAGCTTGAAGAGTTTCATTTTGACAAACTTTTGTGAACTGCAGCGTAATTCATCACATGCAAGTGGACTGAAGTTTCCTGGTCAAGAGGAGCAGCTTCTCTCCTCCATTCCCCATTAATCTTCTGTAGGAACCAATCCCTTTGGGAGGTGCCTAAGCTCTCTGGCTGGATTTTAGAAGGCAAAACAGGAAAGCTGAATAGCTGCATGCACACATTTCTTTAGCTCTTTGGCAGAAGAAGGAGATATAAGCTGTTCCCTTCCAGGAATGGAGTGGGAAGTAGTTTCTGCAACAGCACATTTGCAACTGTGAGGGGGAAAAGGCAGCCCTTTTAGTTTCACAGAGCAGAGGAATACCTAGAGGAAGACTGGAGGTCTAACTAACCAAGAGCTCCTATTCCTTCTAGCTCCTTTTCCCTAAGGAAAACAGAGGAGTTTATCACATGGGAGGAATTTCTCTTAATTTCAAATGAAAAGAAAGTGGGGCCAGAAAGCATTAATGTGAATTCGCTAGTTCAGCGAATTTACGTGAATTCGAATTGCATTTGAACTGGCTTCCCATTGCCCAAAAATAGCATGCCATTACCCAAATTTGCGTGTGGTAGTCTATCACATAATAATGCAAAACCCCATGGTTGCGTTCGGACTGACTTCCCATTGCCCGAAATTGCTTGTGGTAGCCTATCACACAATAACATTAAACCCCATGATTGCGTTTGGATTGCCATTGGATTATACTTCCAATTTGCCTTGTCTGATAAACTCCCCAGTGATAAGCTGATGCAAACCCATTTCCCCCTCTTCTCTTATTGGGGGAAAATGGATCCAAACAATCAGTGTGCCAACAAGAGCTAATAGAGAGATATGCAAAGGAAGATGTTATTCTAAATAAAGAATCACAGAACCATAGAATCATAGAGTTGGAAGAGACCGCACGGGCCATCCAGTCCAACCCCTGCCATGCAGGAACTCTCAGTCAAAGCATCCCTGAGAGATGGCTATCCAGCCTCTGCTTAAAGACCTCCAAAGAAGGAAACTCCACTACACTCTGAGGGAGTGTGTTCCACTGTCGAACAGCCCTTACTGTCAAGAAGTTCCTCCTAATGTTGAGGTGGAATCTCTTTTCCTGCAGCTTGCATCTATTGCGCCGGGTCCTGTTCTCTGGAGCAGCAGAAAACAAGCTTACTCCCTCCTCAGTATGACATCCCTTCAATATTTAAACAGGGCTATCACATCACCTCTTAACCTTCTTTTCTCCAGGCTAAACATCCCCAGCTCCCTAAGTCGGTCCTCATAGGACATGGTTTCAAGACCCTTCACCATTTTAGTTGCCCTCCTTTGGACACACTCCAGTTTCTCAATGTCCTTTTTGAATTGTGGTGCCCAGAACTGGACACAATATTCCAGGTGGGGCCTGACCAGAGCAGAATACAGTGACACTATTGCTTCTCTTGATCTAGACACTATACTTCTATTGATGCAGCCTAAAATAGCATTGGCCTTTTTAGTTGCTGCATCGCACTGTTGACTCATGTTCAACTTATGGTCTACTTGGACTCCTAGATCCCTTTCACATGTGCTTTCATTCAGCAATGTGTCTCCCATCCTATATCTGTGCATTTCATTTTTCTGCCCTAAGTGCAGTACCTTACATTTTTCCCTGTTGAAGTTCATGTTGTTAGCTTTGGCCCAGCTTTCTAGTCTATTCAGATCATTTTGAATGTTGATCCTGTCCTCTGGAGTATTAGCTATTCCTCCTAATTTGGTGTCATCTGCAAATTTGATAAGTATGCTAACAATTCTGTCATCCAGGTCATTGATAAAGATGTTGAATAGCACTGGGCCCAGGACAGAGCCCTGTGGGACCCCACTGGTCACTTCTCTCCAGGATGAAAAGGAGCCATTGTTGAGCACCCTTTGGGTTCGGCCGGTCAACCAATTACAGATCCATTTAACAGTTACTTTGTCTAGCCCACATTTTACAAACTTGTTTGCAAGAATGTCATGGGGAACCTTGTCAAAGGCCTTACTGAAATCAAGATATACTATATCCACAGCATTCCCTTCATCTACCAAGCTGGTAAGTTTATCAAAGAAAGAGATAAGATTTGTCTGGCATGACTTGTTTCTCTGAAACCCATGTTGACTTTTTGTGATTATGGCATTGCCTTCCAGATGTTCACAGACTCTCTGTTTAATTATCTGCTCTAGAATCGTTCCTGGTATTGATGTCAGACTAACTGTACGATAATTGTTGGGATCCTCTTTTTTCCCCTTTTTGAAGATGGGGACAACGTTTGCCCTCCGCCAATCTGCTGGGATTTCTCCTGTTTTCCAGGAGTTTTCAAATATGATTGCCAATGGCTCCAATATTACATTTGCCAGTTCTTTTAGTACCCTTGGATGTAGTTCATCTGGTCCTGGAGACTTAAATTCATTTAGATTAACAAGGTATTCCTCTACTATCTCTTTACTTATTCTGTGCTGAAATTCCCCTATTCTGTCCTCTGTTCCATTATCCACAGGTTGAGCACCCTTTTCCTTTTCTGAGAAGACTGAGGCAAAGAAGGTGTTGAGTAATTCTGCCTTTTCTCTGTCCCCTGTTAACATTTTGTCATCTTCTCCACGCAGTGGCCCTACCGTTTCCTTCTTCTTCCTTTTGCTGCGGACATATCCAAAAAAGCCGTTTTTGTTGTTCTTAACCTCTCTAGCAAGCCTGAGTTCATTCTGCGCTTTAGCTTTTCTGACTTTACCCCTACACATGCCTGCTATTTCTTTGAATTCCTTTTTTGTGATTTCCCCCCTTTTCCATTTCTTATATCTCTCTTTTGAGAAACTCCCATCCGTCCTGAACTCCCATCTCTTTTAGTATTTCTGACCATGGGATCACCCTCAATCCTTCTCTAAGTTTACTGAAATCCGCTCTCCTAAAGTCTAGGATGCGTGTTTGACTATGCCTGGCTTCTCCTTTCCATTGTATAACAAACTCCAGGAGAACATGGTCACTTCCACCTAATGATCCCACTACTTGCACCCCATTAACCAAGTCATCTTTGTTGGTTAGGATCAGATCTAAAATAGCTGACCCCCTTGTTGCCTCTTCCACCTTTTGGACCATGAAATAGTCTTCCAGGCAAGTGAGGAATTTGCTAGACCTTGTGGATTTGGCTGAGTTTGACTTCCAGCAAATATCAGGATAGTTGAAGTCGCCCATCACTACTACATCTCTCTTTTCTGACTGTGTGGTCATCTGTTCTAGAAAGATATCATCCAATTCCTCCGTCTGACTTGGGGGTCTGTAGTAGACTCCCACCGTAACATCCTTGTTGTTTCCCTCCCCTTTGATTCTTATCCCGATGCTCTCCACCTGGCTTCCAGGATTGATGTCCTGGATCTCTTCACTGGTGTAAATATCTCTGACATATAGTGCTATTCCTCCTCCTTTCCTGTTTGGCCTATTTCTCTTTAAAAGGTTATACAGTACCCCTCTATTTCCACATTCCAATCATGAGACTCATCCCACCAGGTTTCAGTGAGGCCTATTATATCATATTTGCTTTGCTCTACTAGGAGTTCAAGTTCATTTTGCTTATTTCCCATGCTCTGTGCATTAGTGTAGAGGCATTGCAGATCACGGGTCCCATTTACTTGCTGCTTGTGCAAGTTTATTTGCCTCCCACTGTTGGGTCCTTGCACTTTTTTTCTTGTTTCCTCTATGTCTGTTTGACTATTTTCTCCAGCCCTTTCGCCTTCCTTAATATTGTCTCCCCCACAGAACTCAGTTTAAAGCCCTCCTGATCAAGTTCTTGAGACTGTTGGCAAAAAGAGGATTACATCAGGCTAATAAGGCATCATATAGACCTGAAATTGTAGGAAGGGGTGGGCAATATTGATAGTGGAAGGTAATATCCCTAACCACTCCACTTTGAAGGAAACAAAACAATTGAAAGAACATGTAAAAGATCAGAAACCATACTTTGTGGGAACAAAGGGAATTTGTCTGTGCTTCCTTTTGGAAAATGCTACCACACTGCAGTATGTTACCTTTGGGAAACTCATCCATTGTTGTTAACAGGCAGACTAAATGTTTGAAAATATCTTACTGAAGATCTCTTGAAAGGACTACAAAATTTCTGCAAACAGCTACAGAGTGTACTCTTATTGTAGTCAACCTGGTTTGCCATTAATTTAAGAAGCTCCAGATTACAAAGTGTTTCAGACTTTATTTATTTTGGGCCAACTTTTCTTGTTATACTATATCTTTAGTATGTTGCAAATTGTGTATGCTGGCATTTATGTTGATAGGACTTTTCTCATTGGATATAGACACCATTTTCACGTATTTTGCTATTACATTCCATTACACCTTATTTTTAGTTTTCTTATTGTTTATGAATTTGCAATGGGTTTTTGTGGGGTGGGTTGTGTAAAGTGAATGATACCAATTTAACATACAACTTCTTTTAAAAAAAAGTTGGACTATTCACAACTGAGGGAAACACATCTCTGTGTTTCTGCTCATCCTTCAACTGGTTGAAAATGCTTAAACAGAAAGACGGATGCCTAAATGTCTGGATTACTGCTTACCTAGTCACTGTCAGCTGGTTATTTTTCACTATCATGGTAGCATCTGGTTTCTTAGGATCAGACCCAGGATGTACTTCAAGTATGCTAAAGTCAATTGGATGGAAAAACTGCCCTAAAGGTTTTTAAAAAGAGAAAATCAATTATTACTACTGTTTTGGATTACTTCTGCAGTCAGCTGAAACTAAGATTAAAAAGATATATACTGTGTGGATAATACATAGAAAAATGTTAAATTTCCCAGTCTCAGAAAGGCTGCCTGTATAGACAGGATCCTAACAGATTAACAATTTATATTCAAATAAACTTATAAAGAAAAAATACAGTAAACATGTGCCTCCTTAAAAGTCTCCAGACCTGATGAAATGTTGCGCTGCATGAATGAACATCATGGTCACCAAGGGTCAACAGTATAGTTGCTGACAATAGACCTGTCTCTTGTAATGGAGCTAGGAGCATGACGCATGCCATAAAGCTCCACCAAGCAGGGAAAATGTATCTGTCCTCCTTTACCTTCCAAGCCTCAACTTTCAGCCACAACCATTCTTTGTCAACACAGCTACCAATGGAGGTGCGATGGAGGACATGAGGGAGCCAGCAACAATAAAAGACCTGGGTACGTCTCTGTGCCCCTCCTAATGCCTCCACTGGCAAAGCAATAGTCATGTTGGGAGGAGATAGCTGCAGCTGAAAGTTGGGGTTCAGAAAGTGAGACAAGACAAGTACCTTCATCCTTCCTGATGGAGCTTTACAATATCTTCTCTGCTCCACAATCTGTTAAGGATCAACGTAATAGGAGACCTGTTCTGGATCCAATATGGGAACTGAAGTTAAAAATTAAATTGCTAATACAAAAGGTAATCTCATTAGCACTTTGCTAAAAGATTGATTCTTCAATTGCATTTTAGGATTTTAAAGATCATCATCAAGCAGAGTGATATCTTAAAGAAAGACAGGAGAACAACAAGGAAAACATAAGAATAAAATTATTTGGTAGTAATCTCATCTGGATTTTTTGGGGGGTAAAAACTGAGTAAATTAAATATTTCCATTCTGGGGGGAAATGACTAAAGCAGAAACAACCTGGGGGCTGAGCAACTAGGTCAGGAATGCATATGGTAGCTGTATTATGATGGACAGAGTATACATAGATATATAGACATCTATATTTTTCCTTTGATGTGAGATTTGTCCAAGGAACATAGTCAAATATACAGCTATATGGACAATATGTTAAAAAATTAGTTATGAAACAAAATAGACATAAAAAAATGTGAAAGCCCTTTTCTCGTAGCTAACAAAATAAAATTAAATGTGTACAAGCAAAACGGGAGGGAGGGACTGTGTTATTTCTGTTTATATATCCAGAAGATGCATTGGGTTCAAAAATTAGGACCTATTTTACAGGCCTCCGATGAACAGATGTGTAGCCTGATTTTGTTAAAGTTTTTTCAGAACAAAGTGCTATCTGGTCCAATGGGAACTGCATGACCCAGCTGAAAGTCCAAAACACAAATGTGCAAGTGTCGTCCACCCTACTGCAACCACAGCATTTGCTTGCTGTTCTCCAATACTTTGTTGGAAGCTTTGCAAAAATGCAATGCTTTACCAAAAGCAAAGACTGACTCTCAATGTGAGCCAAGTGTTTCCATATCGCAGGAAAACAAATGCAGTGGTCCTTCCACATTTGCTGGGGTTAGGGGTGAAGGACCCCCATGAATATGGAAAAACCATAAATAAAAACCACTATACTTTTTACCTAAGCAAATACCTCTCTAGGAATCCCCAGGTCCTCCAGTGCAACATCTTCCAAAAGTTGATCATAGAATCATGCTGGAGGACCTACAAATGCCTAGAGAAGTGTTTTCTCTAGGAACTTCTAGGTTCTGCAGTACAGTACAACTCTATGGTAAACCTCCAGCAGAATTGTGCTGGAGGACCTAGAGATTCCTAGAGAGAACATATTAATCAAAACCACAAATAATAAAAGCTGTAAAAGTCAAAGCTGCAAATGTGGAGGCCAACTGTAACTTCTTTTGCTGTGCATATCTATCTATCTATCTATCTATCTATCTATCTATCTATGTATCTATCTATCTAATAAAACTTCATTGAATTCATACCTAATAAGCCATGGGTATATTCAGACAACTTGTGACTGTCAATTGTATAGAACCCCAGAAAATCTCCATGTGTCGCATGTTTTCTCCAGACCTGATGCAAAACCACTACAAACGTCGCTCCATCTCCCATTGAAACTTCCAAACTTTTTTTCCGGATAATTTTTAAAGTCAAGCTAGTTGATTAGAAAATAGAGTATGGATCAATGAATGCAATAGCTGTCAGTGTCAGAAATGATTTTCATGTTTAGTGGGCTGGAGTGAATGTTACCCTGGATGTCGTAAGGTGACTTCATCAAGCCATGTGAAACTCATCTGCTTTGTGCCATTTTGGAGAGTAATTTTCTCAGGAGTGATTTCAAGTTTCATGTTCAATTGCGTGTTTAGAATCCCAAGTCTTCCAATGTAAGTATTGTGTGGACCGGCATCATTACTGCTCTGTTTGTCTCCCACAAGCTGCCCATTTACAGTAATACCTAGTTATATAGAGAGATATGAAGGTTGTGGCGGAGAAAGAAACACAATTAAAGAAAAATACTGGGGGAAATTAACCTTTCTAATTCAAGGAGCAGTCTAAAAATGTATTACAGAAAATAAGCAGTATACACATAAATAAAACAACAGTTTTAAAGAGAAATAACATGGGCTGAGATTCTACATCATAGTCTATATTTCATAACTTTATGAATCTGTAGATACATTGTGGAAATGTAATGAAATCCTGTTAGTGAATTATAAAGATGTGCATTTGGACATTGGCAAGTGTGTTCCAATGCACATTGGATGTTTCTGATGGGCATTGGGCACTCCTGATGTACACTGGGCACCGCTGATGCACTGTGTACTTCTGGTGCACACTGGGGCAGTGGCACATCAATCACTCTGTTGTGAAACTACTCAATTCTGTTTCCCAGAAACATAAGTCCACTTATGAAAACATTCCCATGCTGAATTCCAGTCCTTAATTCTAAAGGAGATAAGATGGGAAGCCCATGTCTGCATTCTGCTTACCTGTAGATGGGTCTCTAATGAGGTTTAATACTACACCTGGATCTTCATTAATGTTAAAGCAAAGAGCATCTTCTTTAAGGGGCACATCTATAATGAAGTGTGGATCTCCATCAACTGCAAATACAGATTTCCATTTAGATCATTCTGTTTATTGTTCAAAGCTCTCTGCAGACATTATGCATTATCTGACTTGGTGTCAAGTTTTGAAAATGTGCGAAAGGGTTGTAAAAGGGTTAAGCACTGCCCCTGCCTGCACATTCTCCCAGTTCTACAACCTCTCCCAGTTCTTGAAACTTTGCATTTCCAAGCCCCCAGCACAGCCATTTCTGATGTGCTGGGGAGCAAGGCAATGAGCAATGTATCTAGTCCTTTCCCAGCCATAGGGAGAATTGAGTCAGATAGTTGCAGAGATCCCTGCTTTCTTTTGTGATCCAGTTGAAGATATCTCTTGAAGATATCTGCCTCTGTACATCCAACAAGGAGAGGGCTGGACACATCATTGTGCACTGTCCTACTCTCCAGTGCCTCTGAAATAGCTGTGTGAGAGGCTTCAAAGTGAGCACTTTTCATCACTGTGATTGTACAAAGCCTGTAAATGCGAACTGGAATAACTATGATGACATAAACCACCTTATAATGCTAGCCACATATGCATTATTATGTGTATGAAGTCTGAACATCTGCCTTATAGCCTGTCTATAGCCATGATCAAATCTTCTGCATTCAGGATTACTAATCAGATAAAAGATAAAGGTAGTCCCTTGACTTGAATGTCTAGCCGTAACCAGCTGTAGGAGGTGGTGCTCATCTCTGTTTATAAGCCGAAGAGCCAGGGTTGTCCAAGGACTGCTCTGGTGGCCGTGTGGCCAGAATGACTGCACTGAACACTGTTACCTTCCCACTGAGAAGTGGTACCTGTCTATCTACTTGCATTTGCATGCTTTCAAAGTGCTAGGTTGGCAGAAGCTGGGACTAGTGACAGGAGCTCACCCCATCATGCAGCACTTGGGCCTCGAACTGCCTACCTCCTGATCTTCAGAACTGGTGACTTAACCACTAAGTCACTGCATTCCACTAATCAGATACTGGAGGCAAATATCTGATTTAGCCATAGTTTCTCTCTCCCCCCCATCCAAGATACGCTTAATAACAACATTAACTTAATGTAAAAATGTGAATAAATTGAAAAAATGATAATGCTTGGTAAAGGTGAAGACAGAAAGAGGAAGACTACATTACAAGTGGATTGACTCAAAGGAGCCATGGCCCTGAATTTGCAAGATCTGAGCAGGACTGGTAATAACAGGGGGTCTTGGAAGCCTCTCATTCATAGCTTTGCCATAAATTAAAGATGACCTGACAACACATAACAACAGCAAAAATATGAAACTATGCTTAAGAATTATTGTTTATATTATGTTGATATAAGATTATGGACAGTGTAACATTGTTCTAAATAAATAAATAGATCATTCCACATTCACAGAAAAGATTCTCCATGTTTAGCAGTGGAGCTTGGGATATGCAGCGAGTCCCAGTTCTGGGAAAAGAGGATACAAGAAGAAGAAGAAGAAGAAGAAGAAGAAGAAGAAGAAGAAGAAGAAGAAGAAGAAGAAGAAGAAGAAGAA
>NC_056523.1:69654653-69659637 GCF_019175285.1 Sceloporus undulatus | reverse complement strand
ATGTACAGTATCTCTGACTTATGATACACTTGGCCATAATAAAAGAGACTATAAAGCTTAAATCTTTTGAGTTCAGACTCTGCCCTCCAATGATAACAATTTGAAACAAAACTCACCACTAGTATACATGTGACTGGTGGCTGGACTACTGTATGATGGAACAACAGGTGATGCTGATGCTATATAGAAAGAAAGATAAATCATTACGCTAAAGTAAAAAAAAAAATAATAGAATGCTAATGGGAGGTCTTGCGTGGAGTGCCTAAAGGCTCTTTCATAGGGTCATTACTCCTTAACATTTTATCAAAAACATTGGGGTTGTACATGAGGCAAAAGGCCTGTGATCTCCCTGAGCCTGATGTCATCCTTTTAAGACAGCTTAAGCAAACAGCCCCAGGCTAGGATCAGACAGACCAGATGCTGATCAGGCACTTTCAGCCTGACCTTGGCCCAAAAAGGCATTAGCATGGTCTTTGATAACTGGCTGTTTGTGGCAGATTTTGCTGGAAACTCCACTGCAACAGTCAGCAGACCACATGGCCACTCTCCCCCTTACCTGCCACAGCTATGTTCCCTGTGATGGCCCCTGTCATGGCCTGTGGCATTGGAAGGGGGCATCTGACCCCATGAGTGAAGCCAGGTGCCTCGTTTCCACCCTTATAGGCAACGGCAGGGCTCTTCACAGGAAATGTGTTGATAATGATGGCAGTAGGTAAGGGAGTGCTGTTTTCCACAGTGCAATGAGGGTAGGTGTTTGAACACCTGCCTTTCACCACACTAGAGCAGATAAGTGCCAGGGGCAGGAATGGGCCAGAACCACTGGCAGGATCCTATAGGGTTGGCCCGTGATATTCTGCCTGTGTTTTCAACCCCTTAAGATGATGAGGTAAAAGGAATCCTTATCAAGTTATCTACTTGCTGGAAACTCCACTGCGTAGATGTAGATGAACTTTATGATGGGGTATTATGTTAGAAAAAATGATTAGAATATATATGAATGTGGCAGCAAAACTGTTATAGCTGGAGATTCTGTACTGAGCAAAGGACTGGATTCAATGGCCCATGAAGTCCCTTCCAGTACTTTGATTCTATGTGTAGTGGTTTGAACAAACATGAATGAGATTTCAGTGAACTTACTGTTATTTTACAGTTTTACGGTAAATGTTTTTTATTTAGAGCTTGGAAAAAACTACGTTTTGGAGTATATCTCCAAGAATGTTCCAGCCAGCATGTCAGTCGTATGCCTTAAATTAAATTTCCACGTTCTGTTTTTTTAATTATTAATATAAGTATGGATTATGTTGACATATAATTGGAAGTACCGATGAAAGCAACTGCAGATAATATTTACTTAGTCATCTGGTTCAAAACAATGGTTGAAACTGGGGACTTTTTCTGCAGGTCTTCAGGTATACACATCACAAAAGTCTAAATCCAAATGTTAGTCCAAACTAGAACAAACTAGATCAAACACAAGTTACATAAATTCCCACTGATTCTCCATACCTTCTTCATTTGACTAGACTCAGGCTAAAGAATCCCCAAAAATGCTTTGTGCTGTCCCCATGACCAACTGTCACAAACAAATGACTTGCACATTGGGAGCAATGGTTCTCATATGGTACCTGTTATGTGGGCAGTGATCCAGTAATTCAATGAAAATGTTGTTTATAGGTAAAATAATAAAGTTAAACTTACCCTCAGCTGTTTCCAACAGTCAGTAAGAAAAGAATAATAAGAAAAAGAGTTACAATTTTTATGAACAGCCATTCTGATATAATATACTTTTTGTTTTTAAACATTAGACTTTATCACACAAGGCTTCTAAACCATCATAAAAGTTCAATAATGGCACCTTTGAGTATAGAGCAGCATAACTCCAGAATTGCATTAAGAAAAAGAAATATCCCCACACACAAATGACGGGCATGCTGGGTAGGGCATAGGGATTAAGGGCAAGGCAGAGGAGAATGCAAGGGGATAGCGACAGCCTGTTGAACTAATGAAGGAATATGGGGTAAAGAGTGCTCCCAAACTGGTATGTATGCACTTCCCTTCATTAACACCGTTGTGGTGAGAAGGGGGTGGTGTGATTAAGTTCACTGTGAATAAAGTGCAGTTTGGATAAGCATAAGGGACCAGACACACAGCTTTAGAGAGATTGTGGAATAAAAATTTCTACATCTGTGAACAGAAGGAATTGTGCCATTCTTAAAAATGGGCATCGATTAGATCTAGTGCTCATATAATGTTCTCTTTGCTTCACAGTGACAGTGTGACTCCTCTAGGATAGATATATAGGAGGAAGAGTCATGCCACATGAATCACCTTAATATAACTCAATAAGTATTATCCCAAGATAATTGCCCTGTCATTGCCTACATGAGCCCTGGGGAACTTTTGACCATCTTGGGGCAACGGCTCCAGCATCTGTGGCTTGAAGTCCATCTAATGATCCCCATCTTGGCATTCATGACACATGTCAATGTAAGCTTTAGCTGCTTGTTATGAAGATTAGTAAATATGTCACCAAGGCGGGTTACAGACCGCCATGAAAGTATGTAGTCAGTCCATATTAGGGTTAGGAAGGTGCGGTGCTTCCGCACCCCCCTAACCCTAGTACAGAGTCTGTACAAAATGGCGGCACCCCATCTACATGGGGGCCGCCATGACGACGTCACGACCGCACTGCCTCTATACGGGGTGGCGTGGACGTGACATTGTCGCTCCGTGCCAGGGCGCTTAGTGTGCCCTTTGCGTGGAGTAGGAAGGAGCTCCATTTCGGAGCTCCTTCCTGGTTTGCACCGCTGGGCACAGCCTTCACATGGCTGCGCCCAGCGACACAAAGGAGAAAGGGGCCAAGGGGCCCCTTTCTCCTTCTCCCCGCCGCCGCGGGGTGTCCTTAGGGCTTGAAGCCCCAAGGACACCCCTTTCCAGGCTGCGGGGAAGCGGCCTTTTGCTGCTTCCCCGCAGCCTGGAAAGCGGTGGATCGGGGCCTCAGCGGCTGCCATTTTGGCCACTGAGGCCACGATACCCCGGGGAAAGGGGCAGGTACAGGCCGCCTCAAAGGGGTGGTCTGTAACGCGCCCAAGTTTACCAAGTATTGGCCAAGTTCAGAGCACCTTTTAGTACTGAATGAAATCCAATCATCACTGTCCCCAGTTGTATTTTAAACTTTGTCTTAATGTTCACAAACTACATGGGCAGTTAGTTGGGACCACTTCCCACCTGGAGGACACTTTAAAAAATAATATTGTATTTGTACCTTCTAGAGGTTTGTCTGCAAGAGCGGCCTTATCCTCATTGTCTTCTGGTTTTGTGACTATCATGGATGTCAAAGGAGTCACAAATTTATATTTTAAAGACAGTTCCAGGGCTTGAGCAGTAAGATTTGCCTTTTCATCTCCTTTTGCGGCATTCCTGGATGAAAGAACAAAACCAAATAAATTATTGGTCAGTTCTCTGGCTGATCACCATATGTTTAAAGACATACAGGAGAGACAGGCTTGGCAGTGCCTATTAACCATAATAACTGGAGCTTCATCTTGGAAGAGTAGAATAATCTGATTGCCAAATGAAGGCCCTCTCCTGTGTTCCCACAAGAGGTACCTATGATGGTAGTGAGACAGAAAGAAGGACCTTCCTTGAAAATTTCAAAATATTGGAGAATATGGTCGCTCAGATACCCTAAGTGGGGCAAACCATACTACATACATATTGCTTAAACAACATATCTGTTGAGGACTGCAGGTTTCTGACAGTTGGAATCTTGAGTGAACACAGAAAGCTTTTAACATGCCATGATAACAAAAAGTAATCCTACATATTTACAATACAACCACACTGCATTCAATGGAATTCCTATACTGTTGTGCTTAGAAGCCTTATAGCAGTGGCAGTAGGATAGTTCTCTACAATTTTTTGAACTCACTCATGACAGCAGAAAGTATTCTTCATTACCGTTTTTCCAGAAGCTGTTGAATGGTGAGATATGCCCAGAGTCTCTCAATATAATCCCCAAAGATGTACTGTTGGTCCTCAAAACCTTTAGCTGTTCCTTCAACATCTGCTTGTTCGGTAAAGGTCATATTGTCTTCTGCCTGTTAGACATTTTTCAAAAGAATTTTTTTAAAAAAATTAATTTTAAAAAATTAATTCAGCCACACACTACATCTTTTTACTTTCTTGCTAGTAAAGCAACAAAAAGCATTTCTTCTCAGGCAAAGCAATAGATAGTGACATCATCGTTGCACTTTTCCTCTAGAGTTAAACAATTGCAATGCTATGGCTGCAGCACCAGCATTTAACCACTGCACCAACTAAGTTACATCATAATTATATAAGCTATAATTGTAAATTGTAATTACATAATTATAACCATTAGTGAGGGATCTCTCCATTTCTTTTGTGTCATAACTGTAACTTATAAGTTATTTTTATACCAATGTGGATATTATCTCACTAAACAGGAGAATGGAGAAATATGGCATGCTTTGTGTGATGATTAATGCTGCACTTCATGCTGCTACCTTCATGTTGTGTTGTGGACATTGCGATGACCTCATAGTCCAGAGGAGAGTGTTTTTATCACAGATCAGCATTTTATAGCATTATTGTTGTTGCTATGTGCTTTCAGCTTGCTTCCAATTTATGGCAACCCTAAGGCAGTCCCATTACAGGGGCTTTTTTGGCAACATTTGGTCACAGGGGGTTGGCCTTTGCCTTCCTCTGAGGCTAACTGTGACTTATCCAGGGTCACCCAATGGGTGTCCATGGCCAAACTGGCCTCCAGAATCATAGTCCAATGTTCAAACCATTCCACCATGCTGGCCCTTATTATTATTATTATTATTATTATTATTATTATTATTATTATTATTATTATTATTATTATTATTATTATTATTATTTTATATAGCACTGTAGATTTGCACAGTGCTGTACATAAAAACAATAAATATAAAAAAGTAAACCTGCCTATGGC
>NC_056523.1:69639605-69654643 GCF_019175285.1 Sceloporus undulatus | reverse complement strand
ATACAATCTAAGAACCTGACTATGGCATACAATCTAAGAAATAATAGGATATTCAGCTTCAGCTTATATCATAGAGATTTTTTAAAACCACTAAAAAGAAACAAGTTACCTTTGAGAAACATGAAAGTAAAGACTGATTTTTTGGAACAAAATTGCAATCATAACAATAACTAATTGGGAGAGGCAGACCAAGGAGGTCTCCTAAGACTATAATTGCAATTTACTATTTTAAGAAAGTAAATCCCCAAGCTTTCCAGGTGGAGATAGTGTGGGAAGTGCTTTATTTCTTGTTTTGTGAAACCTAAACAAATGGACTACCATCATAAAAATAAAAATAAAAAATTCCTTTGTATTTCATAACCAATACACTTATTTCTCCCCTCTGGAATTTATGGGGGTATTATTATCTCTTATAAAAAAGCATCCTCACCAATGATACCTGTGAAAAATGGTGGGACCAAGCAAAAAACCCTAATCCGCACTTGACCTTAATATTCAGCAGGACTGCAGGAGGAATTCTAGGACGAAAGGTACATTCCTACAGCTGCATGAAAATGGATGACATCTTCCTAATACAAGCCAGAAGTTCCTAATTGGATCTGAACTGACTGAGCTAGAGCCCTGCTTTTTAAACCAGCAAATGTTCTCAGACTAAACAATGTTAAAAATAGCAGGAAATGATACTTGTGAAGAGCCAATCAGGGCTGAATGAATGTTGCACAATTTGCTGTACTTGAAAAATGAACTTCTGACCAGTAAGGGATGGATTTCATAACCTGCCAAAATACCTTAAAGGCACCAGATCCCAGCTGATCTTGAAAGCTAAGCAGGGTCAGCCATGGTTAGTACTTGGATGGGAGACCAGCAATGAATATTTGCTGCTGTAAACTATATTTCAGAGGAAGGGACTGGCAAAACCACCTCTGAGGATTCCTTGCCTAAGAAAATAATTCAGCCAGGCCAGGAAGAAATCTTGACAAATGGTTTTGGATAAAGTATCATACCTCTCAACCAGCTAGAGCTGGCTCTGTTACCTTCCTGGTTCCAAAATATCGGAATATAGACTTTTCATAATGGAGAGCCATAAGATCAAGCTGGTGAATATGCACTACTTGTGATTAGTATAAATCAGTGTCAAATGTTTTATTAAACAGAGCATCAAATGTTTTAGTGAACAGGGCATCATTTAGAACAGGCAGATCTATCTAAGCACTTACCCCATGAGCTTTCACCTCGGCAATAATACTGTTGAGGTCATTGTCTGTAATACGTCCAGCCACAACAAGTTCAGAACCATCATAGTAGTGCTTAAAATGATTTTGTGTCAGATCGGAGATGGCATTTTCCGGATATTTTAACTCTACTTCTGTGAGTAAAGGGTTGGCTACCTCATCATAAAACCCCTTTTTAAAAAAAATCAGAAAAACAAGCAGATCATGAACACTTAAGCACCATGATGTCAAAGACTTACTTTTCAAGATGTATCTTCTACTCTGTCCCTGCAAACCTCTGTGCAGTTTCTAATGCTTTTGAAAAGAGCAAAAATAAAGCAAAAATTAATGTACCCACTCACTGCTTAAGATCATTATTGAACCCAGCTCATTAGACTACACTATTAAAATCAATCAGATTTCTCAGTGGTAGGTCTTGCTCTTTAGATTCTCCTCCCAAGGGATATACAGTATCCCTCACCCGTTTTAACATTTCATGGGGGCCTTTCAAACTCATTTATTTCAACTACTTTTCCATTGAGACATTTCACTTCCAGACACAGGTCTAAACCCAATGAGTTGAAACTTAATGCTTGCTGTGATGCTTAAGATTTTTGACCTATTTGAGATTGTGGCATTTTTATTGTGTATAGAATATATTTATTTACAGTCATAGACCAATGCATTTGTATTTTAAATTGAACTATATGAATATTATACAGTTGTTGGCTCTCTTGAGATGATTTTGCCTGGAAATATTTTATAAGTAAGTTCAACAGGCCCTAGGTATCGGCTGGAGTTTGGTTCCAGGACCCCTGTGGATACCAAAATATATGGATGCTCAAGTCCCATTAAATACAATGTCACAGTGAAATGGTGTCCATCATGTAAAATGGCAAAATCAAGGTTTGTTTTTTTGGAATTTATATTTTTTGGAATATTTTCAAGCCATGTATGGTTGAATCTGTGGATAAAGAATCTACAAATTTCGGGGACTGACTGTAAATAAATAAAATAGTCACATTATGATCTTAGAGTCATAGAGTTGGAAGAGACCACAAAGGCCATCCAGTCCAACTCCCACACAATCAAAGCTTGTATATTCCATACATATACAAATCTATACTCCCCTTGGTGAGGAACATAGACTTTTCAGTGTCTAGGCACATTACGTTCTGATATGTTACATTTAAGGTATTGTAAGGACTGAACCTTATGTCTTCTCCTTTTCCCTAGCCAGGCATCTCTAAACATAACACACAGAGGAATGTCAACTTAACATCTGAGGAGGAAACACACAGGCCAAGGAAGATAATAATATTTTGTGGGCACTGCAACCTAATTATTGCATTATATATGTTTGTGAACACTCTCACACACATACACACTCCTCCATAATAGGCATTCATTATATTCATAATGGCCATAGATAAGAATAATATCTAGTCCACTCAAGAACAGAGATTCTCTCTTATCAGTCTAGGTAGTTATCAACTCAGAGTAGAATTAGCAGCATCAAAGCTGTTATACATTTGTCACCATACATGAGAGATTGAGGTGCAGGTCAGTCTGGCTTCTATGTCTCTTGAGCTAATTTTATATCCTTCTTAGCCTCCAATCAATTCAGAGGTCTTTACTGGTCCCCGCCTATGTAAACAATGTTCTTTTCCAATCAGACCAGAGATGCTAACTTTTTACTGGTCTTTACTTTGTGATATAACACTTGGTAACCATCAGTTCATGGCTGCTTTCCTTCTGCCAATAACCCTTTCAGGCACTACCTTTCTCAAGTTCATTATAACTCAGCCATTTGTTTATCTTCTCTCCCAGGCTTATTGTTTACTGTTAGGTTGGCTTCTTGCCTGGAATTGGCCAGTGCCTATTTTTTTAGTATTACACACAAATATTTCTGCTTTATAATTTATACTTTAGATTTTATTTTACCTTTATACTTTACAATCATGCTATTCAGGCCCGAGTGACTTAAATTTTGCAAAATAATAACCTCCAAATCAGTACCAAGCTGTAACACCTGGCAACTCTATGCAATTGATGAACAGAGAATACACTAAGAAGAGGCAGCTTTTGCAAGCAAGACAGGGAGAACTATGCTATTAAGTCCTTGGCTCTTCCTTCAGAGCTAAATATTCTGCCCCAGACCATGCACATCAAGAAATGATCCTTAAAATTAAAAAAAAATCCACTTAAATATTGATGCCACTTTTGTATTAACTCTTTTTTCTTACCTGTAATTGTAAGGCTGAATCGGAATCCTCATAAATTCGACGAGCCAACCCGTTATTATCAGCTGCCATTCTTTCTAAAGAAGCGTAGTCGAGATCATAACCAAACCCAAGATTATATAAAGGGTATTTCCCTTGAATTGCATTTTTGACATCAGATATAATTATTTGGGTGTTTCTTTCACCTGCATGAGAACACACAAAAGAATTAGTCTTGTGTTTTTTTATTTTGGATACTTCATTTAAAAGAACAAAACAAAAACCAGAAATTTGCATTTAGTTCAATGGTTCAAAACGCACTGCAGAAATAATTCCGTTTGAGATCACTTTAACTGTCCAGGCTCAGTGCTAGGGAATCCTGGGAATTGTAATTCATTGTGACACCAGAGCTTTCTGACAGAAAAGGCTAAGTGTTTCACAAAACTACAGTTCCCAAAATTCCCTAGCACTGAGCCAGGACAGTTAAAGTGGTCATAAACTGGATTATTTATGTAATGTGTTGTGGACCAATTTTAGCAGCTTTTCTTCCACTTACTACAAATGATAAAACTGAGTGCAGAACAGATTTTGGACAATCATTTACTTTGGGAACAAGAATTCATTGTGGCTACTCAAAGAGCCCCCCCACCAAGTCAATACTTTTCAGGTGACAAGTGATTCTGTCTCATGGTGCTGATATAATTGCCCTACTTATTTGTTCTACACACTGATTACGTTCAGATGATCATATATTTGCATTATATTGGCCTTTGGCTACAGATGCTGCCCTTCTGTTCCAGACTTCACATAAAGAGTGAACAAAGCAGGAAGTCTACCATCTGTTGTTTCATCCAAAGCAAGGATGGGAATCATGTGGTCCTCCAGATGCTAGTGTTGTTGAACTGCAAGTCCCAGAAGCCTTAGCCCTAGCCAGCTTCATACTACCCCTGGTCCAAACTGACATTCTAGACAACAGCTTTGAAAAAGGTCAGGAAATGGAGGCAGTTTTGGGAGCTGGCTGAATATCTTGGCTTGTTTTGAAGCTGTTGACCACAGTCTACCTGTTGGGACAAACAAAGCAAACTATAGGGCCTGTACAGACCGGCCGAAATAAAGCTGCTTCAGGTCACTTTGGAGGTATGCTGTTTAAATGATGCATGCATCCTAAGAGGCCAGAAGCCACACCAAATCTTTCCCATTTTGTTAACATTTCCTTATACCTTCCTTCAGTGAGTTTGGGTCTCTCTTCAGATCTTACAGCACATTTGTGAACATCTGACTTTCCCCTTCAACTTCTTGTTGAATGAGAAGATTAATTTGCCCAGTCAGGAAATATACCTTTAGTGGGACGACCATCTGTTAACATGATAATCAAGGAAGCACTTCTTTCAGGGAGAGAACCATTTTTATGAGCTTCATTGAGCATTTCAATTCCAGTCAACAAGCCACCATGAAGATTTGTCCCTGGCACAGAAAGAAAAACAAAATTTAAAAATAAAGAGTGAGTAGAACAGCATTTGGTCACAAAATCCACTTGGTTCTACGTCCTGAAAAATTACTAAAATCTACGTATTTTCACTACTTGCAAATGGAGTGGAAAAAATAGTTAGTGAAATCTGCAAGTCTTTCTGTGAATGATAATTAGTTCCTAAGCACTAATAAGAAATAACTAATGAATATCAATAAAGCTATGAATTAGAGTTGGAAATTTGTAAATGAAGAGGAGTTACTTAATTCCACTTGTTTTTTTAACCAAAGATGTTAACTTACTTTAGAATTTCAGCATAAATATTTCTCCAGAATTACGTTATTCTTTAAGTTATTAATTAATTAAATGGTTCACACTGTGAACCAACCAAAAACATTATACATTGCCCAGTTGTTTCTTCACCCAAGCCTTGTTCTCCTCCTTATTACTCTCTTAAAGCTGGAGAATTACAAGGCTTGAGTCACAAGACTCAAACCACTTAGAACAGGGATAAATTGGAATAAGAGGCTTTTGAAGTTAAGCAGTCTTGCTATGTAGTAGCACATCAGTTCTGATTCCCTTCAGTCCTGTTGCTCATTGGTCCCTTTTTGTTGGCTATGCTATGTAGTTACAGAACAGCAGCCCTCTATTGAATGTGAGCATTGTGCACGTTTGCAAATCTATTTTCCACGGATGCAAGTCCACTTATGGGCACACGGTGGCCCAACAAGATTCTGGCTATTCATCGCATTTCCCTTGGAAGCTTACATCCAGCTATGCCAATGTTTTGAACATAACGTCTTGCTTCATCCAGGTTCTCAGGAGTGGCTTTGATTAAAGTATCTTTCCATTTATGCACTTCATCACCAAACAATACAAAATTCAGATAGTCATCTTCTTTTATATCTTCCAGTATTTTTAGCAGTGCATCTTTTGTCTAAAATAAATAAATGTGGAGTCAAACATCTAAAGACAGAGCACTGATGGGAAAGCTGTAGTTTAAGGCTGATTTCCAGAACATGATTTCCCCACACAGAAAACCTTTTATTGGTTTGATGTGTCTCAACAATCATCTGTAGGAAAGTCTGTACACATAAGGATATATACAAATGTAAAGAGCAGCCATTTTGGATGACTGTAGCAATAATAGACTTAGAATTATTATTCTGAGCTTAAACTATGCCTATGCATAACAGTAACTTTCTTGCATGTACATATATGCTCAAGGGTGATTCCCCAGTGCCACATGTCAAGAAAAGGTGCTGCAAGAACATATCCCAAAGGGAATGTTCAGCTACGAAATGGAAAATTATACATATTTGGAAGGCTTGATTCAGAGTCTGCCAGACCTGAGAAGGGCTGTTTATCATAGGGTGACTTGGAGGTCTCTCATTCATAGGGCTGCTATAAATTAAAGTTGATTTGAGGGCATTTAACAACAACAACAACAACAATTTTCATAATGTACTGACTGCACAGAAACCATGCACAGATACTCTTTAAAATAAGGTAACATCACAGCAACTAACATTTTGATGAAGAAGGGGAGTAACTATCTGTCTCGTAAGAATTAAGTTGGCTTTTTTACTTTTTACTTTAAATGGCTCTGTACACAGAACCTCAGCTTGGGCACTGGGATATGGAATTTCTCCCTACAGTTTTGCATTTTCTGAGCAACGCAGACTCAGACGATTCCTTCTGTAGAAACAGGACCATTAGATAGTGACAGGCATTTTCACATACACATTACTAAAAAGCCTTTCAGTCTCTTTCATACATTCTAAGCAATGTGGTACCTACAGCCATATGGCAGGTGTGGAGGGATGCAAAGTTTGAAGATTCTATGGAGATTACCACACTAAGCTTCTACAGTGTAGCAATTGTGTTTTTGAAGCATGCAGAAACATACTGGTATTGAAGCAATCTTTATTGTTAATCCACTTATGCTTCCTCCCAGTTATTGCCGTACTTTAGGCATGCAGATCGGTCTGGCGGACCGAAGAGACTTTGAATGGCCACGGAGGGAATAGGGAAGAGAAATCAGGCAGCGGAGGAGAAGAGAGATCAGGCAGCAGGATTGAGGCTGAGAAAGTGTTGCTCCTCCCTTCCCCTCCCCTCTGCTCTCAAAGCATGGGGAACAAGTGCTCCCAGCTGCCAACACCTTCCTGAATGTGCACACATCAGCTGGCTTGAGAAAAGTACTGGTAGCTGCCATCAATGCAAAGGGGATGGGGGAGAGGAGCAGCATCATGTCCACTCATACCACATGACTGCCTGAGAAGAAGAACTCCAGTGGAAAAGACCTACTGCACCAAAGTAGAAATGGCTTAGTGGTGATATTGAGAGCCTATTGATGGGTTTTACCCATCAATGAAAAGGTGTACAAGAATAGCAAATGGAATGCAAGGTGGCAATTGCAGGATAGACACGACATCATTGACAAGTACTGGCCAAAACTGCTTTTATTCTGTTGAAATTCCATTTTTTTAGACTCATGTGATAATTTCCTACATAAAAAGAGACCCAGAAAAGATAAGAAGACATCTAAGCCATGCCTTCCAACATGTGGTAGTGTTACACAATGGAAAAACAGCAGCAGGAAAAATGACAGAAAAAAATATATGTATCAGCTAGGACAGCATGAGGAGCTGCCATTGCTGGCCTCACACGGAAGGGTGAGATTTATTGGGGGTGGATCACTGCTGTTGAGTCGGATTCTCTGCATCTGCTGCTCAACATCCTTGCCATTGCCATCTCCTCATCTTCTCTAGATCTCTGTGACTTGGAAGGGAGAGTGAAAGCAAGCAAAGGAATGGAATGAACAAAAGCCACCTTTGCTTGCTCTCTGACTTTTCCTTCAGGTCTTGTGGGAATGTGGGGTCAGAGGAAATGGGAAGAGTGAGTGAGTCTTAGCAGAGAGGAACAGGAGGCCTCATGGAAAATATTTCCCACAAGGAATTCCCAAAACTTGCAGCAGGTACTGAGCTTCAAGGCAACAACATAATTAAACAATTCAAAGTGCTGGTTATGATGTATAAAGCCCTATATGGCTCAGGTCCAGGCTATTTGACAGACCATATCCCCGTGTATGAACCAGCCCGGGCTCTGCGATCCTTGTGAGAGGCCCTTCTCTCAGTCCCACCCCCATCACAAGTATAGTTGGTGGTGACAGGAGAGAAGGCCCTTTCAGTGGCTGCCCCTAAATGGTGGAACACCCTGCCCAGGAAGGCCAGAATGGCCCCTTCCTTGTTATCCTTCCACTGGCAGGCTAATACCTACCTGTTTAGACAGGCTTTTAAATCAGAAAGTTTTTAAAGCAGGGAATGATGTTATAATGTTTTAAATTTTTTTAAAAATAATTAATCTACTTAATTGTATTTTATTCTTTTAAAATGTAACTTGTTTTAATGTTGTAATAATTTAATTCTATTTTAATGTCCTATTTTTGTATGCCTTTATTTGTACTGTTTTTTTAATATTGTGAGCCACCCTGACTCACACTTTTGGGAAAACACTGGGATATTAATATAATATAATATAATATAATATAATATAATATTTAGTCATTCATTCTTATCCCATCTTTCTCCTGGTATGGGACCCCAGTATATAACCCAATGTAGCCAGTACAGGACATGTTCCCATATGGGACATCTAATCTCTAGCTGCTTATTGACTGAAAGTATCCACAGAATCTGCAAGTAATGTAGCTAAGAACTGCTCAGAAGGCATCCTCCTTTCTGCTAGTTTAACTGCTAGTTACACTTAAAGTTGATTTAAAAATATTTGGTTACCTGCTGTAGTTTTCTTCCAGACATTGAAATACTAACATCAATTATAAAAATAATGTTCTTAGACAAACGTGAAATGTTTTTTGGTGCAAAGAAGTGCACAAAATACCCATTGACAATCTGAAAAACAAGAAGAAAAAAGTGTGTGTGTGTCATGATATTAACAGCAATTCCATCAAGACACCAGACCAGATCAGTTCTGTTTACCTGTAGATCACCTGGAGATTCTCTGTTCACATCATATGTTATGAGAAAATCGCCATTGAGTTGTGTTGTTGGACAATTTTGGCAGCTTCGTTGTTGGTCAATGGTTGGCTTGAACGACACATGGCCCTGAAAGCAAAAGATGCCATCAGCATAGATTTTAATAATTATCACTCTGTATTCAATCAGATCTGTGAATAACTTACTATGCGACAAGCCAGCCCAAACTTCCAAATTATCATTGCTCTCTTGGGTGCAATGGTGTGGGTTTTCTTTTCCTTTCTTTCTTTTTTCCTTTTTTTTGCTTAGTAATTTCTGATTATCTTCACATATCATTGTAAAAAAGAACATAAGACCCTCATTTTATGCTAAGGTGATTACCAGACATACCTTTTTTCCTGAGAAAGATTTGTGTATAAGTGGTAACAAGTCATTGGTGATGAATGAGCCTTCGGCTTCCAAATAGCTGATACCCTGAGGTTCAAAGATGTTTGCATCAATCTGAAATGATAATTGAAATAATGCTGTCACTCAGGGGCATTTCTAGGGAGGTGGCAATGCAGTGCTGTCAGGGGCTTGTTGTTTTCCTAAAAACAAAAAGCTGCAGCTTTAAGCAGAGGCTAGCTTCCTTGCCATGGGCTGGAAAAGCATGTGTCTTTGGGAAAGAAAGGCGGAAGAGATTCAATACTTGAAGACATCATGGGACAGCCACACCGGAGGGTGGACACAGAGTTCTGCCTGTCTTTTTAGCCCAAACCAGCCCAAGCCAATAAACTGTCCCCTGGTACTTGGTGGGGATTTTTCTACGTCCTGGTCCTTCCCTCTCTTGGGGGATTCAATTGCAGTATCCCAGGTTGGATGTTTGCGCTCTTTGGGATAAAATCTTGTTGGTTAGTTCAAAACAGAGTAGACCCATTGAATCAGTTCTTGATGAATGAGTCAGCACATACATAAATCTAGTCGATTCATTGGGTTTACCCTTATGTGGAACTAAGAATAGGATTTAGCACATTGCTGGCTAGGGCTGCAAGGAGAAATGGACTTGTTCCCTGCCACTTATGTAACATTGTTGTGGGTTGCTTTGGAAAGCTATGTAACATAACTTTTCTCACACTTTGCTCCAGCCTGGTGTTTGCCAGATGTGATGGACTCCAGGTAACAGAATCTCCCAGCAGGCTATATTTTCTGGGAAAATTTGAGGAGGCAAAGTCCATCACATCTAGTGGCACAAGGATGAGGGAGACTTCAAGAGCTCTTTGAGAACAAGGGCCATTTCAGTGTGATGCTTAATGCCTTTATGCAGGCTAAAGTGGCACTGTTTGAAGTCATTCCTACAGCAATGGAAGGGAAGAGGCAACATCTGGTTATAGCTGGATGATGATGCTTACAACTGTGCTCCAGCTAGCACAAAATGTTTATTTTTTTGGCTTTGGTTGATAGCATACAAGTCACTCTCATATTCTCTTCCAGCAATTTGATGGAGGTAAGGATCATAGTCAGCTAGGTACTTATTAAAACTCTACCAATTATAATTGTATTCAGTTTGCCAAACATTTCCCCTGCAGCTCTTTGGCTTTTTAAGCCCATTATCCCAACCTGACCTGGTGTGCTGGACCACAATTCCCATCTTCCACAGACAGTGTAACTCATACAGCTGGGTGATTTTTTTGGAAAAATAATAATCCCAATCTGTTGAGAGGGCACCAAGTTGATCCATATAGGAAGTGATTTCTCTCTGGTAATTCTCCACTCCTGATATCTACCAGCCTTTCAATAGGGAAACCCCCAGTGGAGGAAAAAAACGGAGATGCATGAAGAGATTCTGCATTTAAGGCCGAAACTCTTGTGATTCAGCCACATGGTGTTAACTCTCTATCTTATGTTGAACTTCCCTGTGCCAAACAGAATTATGGGATGCCACTTTGAGGAAATGACTCATCCCCGGGGACCAAGCAATTTGTAGCACAGCCCTTAGTAAGCCACCTAGTTGGCAAATAGAGACCAGTGTTATGTGAAGTCGAAGGCTTTCATGGCCGGCATCCATAGTTTTTTGTGGGTTTTTCGGGTTATGTAGCTATGTTCTAGAAGAGTTTCTTGGCTGGAAAGGACTTGGGTATATATACTGTGTGACCTTGAAAACACTGAAATTCTGGACCATGCCATCCACTACCATGTCAGGATGCACAGGGAAGGAAGCCGTTGAAACCCACAAACACCTGGACAATTTCAACAGCAAAGAGGAAACCCTTAAAGTAAACAAGGTTTGGCTACCAGTCCTGAAAAAAACTAACAAATGCAAATGAGAAATTTCCCAGAGTCAGGGGATTCCCAGCAGACAATGAGCACTAATTAAGCAGACATTAATCCTCTTTTGCATACCCTCCCACCCTGAGGCCTGCCATTAGCAACAGAACAATCCACATGCAAATCACTCTTGCCTTCCCAGGTCACACAGTATATATACCCAACTCCTTTTCAGCCAAGCATTCTCTGAAGATGCCAGCCACAGATGCTGGTGAAACATCAGGAAGAAACTTTTCTCGAACATGGCCACATAGCCTAACCCCCCCCCCCCCCAAAAAAAAGGCCAGTGTTAAATTATGAGTTCTCCAAATTTCCTCCAGTGATAATATTCTTTCCCCCGTCTATTTCGGAGATATTGACGAGGGAAAAGAGCCTCTTCAGAAATGCTTGTGGAATTCCTCTTCTCTCTGAAAACATTTGTTGGTTCTTCATGACCCCCAAAGCCATCCCACGCTGCTTGTACAATACTAACTGCATTATTATTTTGGGGATATGGTGAGCTTTTAGTTACTGTCAAAAAACATTTCCTGTGTATCATAATCGGTTTTGCAACTTCTTTGATAATATGTATATATAAATATATATAAAATATTTTAGATATATAAACATAAAATATAATATATATGTATACATTCCAGATGTGTCAGTAAGGAGTCAAGCGTCTGGTTAACCTGTATGGTTAAATTTCTGGCAGAAACTTCCCCTGCTTCCCATGGATGGGAAACGTTAGACCGGAGACTAGACACTGCTAAATGTGAAATTACAACGTTTTTGCAGCTGTGGGAGGGATCATCAATGGTTTACCATCAGACTCTTTCCTGTCTGAGAGCCTGCATAGCTCCTGCCGGAGTGGGCAATAACAAGTGCTAGATAGACATATGACCAGGTGTCCTTATGGACACAGATAAATATGTGACCTGGCGCTTAGCGTTGTTTGCTCTTGCTGCTAAAAAGACTAAGAAGAAATACATAACAGAGATTGCTGTTCTCTGTAATGGGGATAACTTGATCTAAATGGGTCCAACTGTGAACTTTAACATATTCATGTTATCTAAGCTGTCCACAATTGTTAATGTTAAACTTTTGTTATCTGATACAATTTGTTGTATATTGTTTTTACGGAATTTTTATGTGTATTGTTCTATTACTTTCATTTTGCAATGGCCATTGGCTAAAAGCAATAAAGTATATGAGATGAGACATACAACCAGGTGGAGAGCAGCCCCCTCTGTACACTCGTCCCTCCACATTCACTGGGGTTATGGGTACAGGACCCCCGTGAATGTGGAAAACCCACAAATAACAAAAACACGATGTTTTTTACCTGACAGAACACCTCTTTTCTGTGACCTACTAGATGCTTCCATACAATTGCCCTTCCTGAAACACAGAATTATGAAGGATCCAGATGACTTTGTTTTCCATTTGTACTGCTTCATAAATCATTTTCCTTATCAGAAAAAAATGGATTGCAGAGGACATGAGGAAGTCAATGCACAATGCTTTTTGACTGATGTCACTAAGATTCTTCTGTCTGGAAGCACCTTCATTGTGAATTACAGCAAGCTTTACAACAACACAATTTCTTTAATATTAGAGTTACATTACCTCAAAGTGGTTGACAAGTTGCTTTGGGTTTACTTTTAGAAACAGCTCATATTTTCCAAACCGTCTTTTCAGTAATTCCTCATAGGTCAGCTCAAAAGTTACTTTGCTGGCTGCAGCAATGTTGACTGAAACACTGAATTTTTCAGTTTTCCTTCCAGAAGCCCTTTGAAGTTACAAAAATATTTGTTAGAGAATATGAAAAATGGGGCTGCAAATGTCTCATTATCCCAGATTGTACATACTTTCTTACAAAGATAAAATTCAGTTGACTTATTCTTTGTAAATGAAAGCATTTAGTTTGGAAAAGTAAAGAAGAAACTCTTGTTTCTTATCTGAGTTTGTCATAGTACAATTTACCAACAAGACTTTTATTATGGCTTATTTTAACCACATAGTAAGTTAGAATGACCTCTACTAACAAGGCACTACCTTCTCTCCTTTCTTCAATGTCATAGCAGACATATGTTTTGACATTTGCATCTGGTAGGAAAAGATATTAATAAGAGTAACAGGGCATCAAATAAAGCAAGGGAAAGGGAGAGACATAATGACATCTCAGAGTCAGTTTGATGTTTCATAATGTTATCGTGATAAAACCAGGAGAAATGTGAGCTTACAAAGCACCAGAAAGCATTTTCTGTTAAAAAACCAAAACAAAAAAACCACATATATGATGTGCCTGCAGCAAATTAATACAATCTGGGCATCCCTCTCACTCTCTCCCATCTTCTAGCTACAGGTCGATTCTCCCTTATCCAGAATTCTGAAATATTCCAAAACCCAAAGTTTTTTTTCATGCATGGTTGAGATATTGACACCTTTGCTTTCTGATGGTTCAATGTGTAGAAACTTTGTTTCATGCACAAAATAATTAAAAATATTGTGAATAAAATCACCTCCAGGCTATGTGTATAATGTGTACATGAAACATAAATGAATTTTGTGTTAAGATTTGAGTACCATCTGCAAGATATCTCATTATATAGTCAGCCTGCGCCATACGTAAGCTTCCCTTTCCTGGCTGTATACACTGAAGCTGCGGTACAGTCTAATGAATGGGGCATGAACATATGTGGTTTTCCCTTTACATGGTGTGTGTGTGTGTCCAGAACGGACCCCCCACGTAAGGGAAGGGAGTACTGTGCACACACACAGTGGGCCCTTTCCATATGTGAGGGGTCTGAGTAAAGGAAAAAATGTGTATGCTCAAGCCCCATTTAAAACAATGTCCGTATGCTCCTGCATGTGATATGGCGTGTGCACTGCATGCGCACACACCATTATTGCTTCTGGGGCTTGCCTTCCACATAAGGTTAAAGCCATGTATGGCACACCTGCGTATGGCGCAGGTGCACGTGTGTGTGTGTGTGTGTGTGTATGTGTGTGTGTGCAAATACAGGTGTTCTTAATTTTTTTTAAAAAAAATGAAATCCAAACCACTTCTTGTCCCAACCACTTTGGATAAAGGAGATACACCCTGTATCTAGCTGTCAAGTGACCTTGCTATGGGCCGAGACAGACCACCCGAAAATGGAAATCTGCAGGTGCCTGTTTTAACTCCGGAGGGACACTGCAGCCGCCATATCGTGTGACGTCCCTCCTGATTAAAATGAACCCAGTTCTCCTGGGTTCTTTTTGCAGTGCCTGGGTTACGTTGTGAATGCACGACTGGTTCACTCGTGACATAAGAGATGTGCAATGACATGCGGTCACTGTGCGTCGCTTACATAAAGATGGAGGCCCCCTTGTGGACGGGAGGCCCCATCAGGCAGCCACCCGCACATATTAGGGTTCTGGAACGTGCAGTTGCCGTGCTCTACGGAACTCTAGTTTCTGTGGCAAGATGGAGCTTTTGGCCCATTTGTCTCAGGCCTATATATCTATCTAGTCCACTCTTTTAAAGAACAAGAGAAAATTAATATTTTATGTCAAGAAAACACATGCTTTGGCTGCAGTTAAGTAACACAGTCTGGATTATCAATCTATCTATCTATCTATCTATCTATCTATCTATCTATCTATCTAGTCTTCTGATTTACAAAACAAGAGAAAATTAACTGGACTTTGAAAAGAGTGGAGAGATGTCAAAGATGACAGGGTATAAAATACAGTGGTACCCCGGGATACGAAATGATCGCGTTACGAAATTTCCGGGATACGAAAATGTTAGATTGGAAAAAACTGTTCTGGGTTACGATATTTTTTTCGGGTTACGAAATTTATTTCGGCG
>NC_056523.1:69576310-69639505 GCF_019175285.1 Sceloporus undulatus | reverse complement strand
GAACGGCGGAACGAATTAATTTCGTAACCCGAGGTACCACTGTATAGTTGAATAGTTTAATTAGAAGAACAAATAGGTATAGCCGGCATAGCCAGCATGGTATGGTGGTCTGAGTGTTGGACTAGGACTCAAAGAAACCAGGTTTTGAATCTCTTATCAGCCCTAGAAACTCACTAGATGACTGTGTGCAAGCCACACTTTCTCAGCCTCAGAGGAAGGCAATGGTAAACCTCCTCTGAATAAATCTTGCTGAGAAAACACTGGGATACATTCCCCCTTAAGGTTGTCATAAATCAGAAATAACTTGAAAGCATACAACAACAACAAAATGAATCAACTGGGTGGGGGGTAACATTGCGATGAAGTATCTGATCTGGATGTTTTAAATCTTTTTCTTCTTCAGTAGTTCTCTCTAATGAATCTGCCAAACCCTGGTGCCCTGGAACCCTGGTGGCGCAGTGGTTAAATGCCTGTACTGCAGCCATTCACTCGAAAGCACAAGGTTGCGAGTTCAAGACCAGCAAAAGGGCCCAAGCTCTACTCAGGCTTGCATCCTTCCGAGGTCGCTAAAATGAGTACCCAGATTGTTGGGGGCAAATTAGCTTACTTGCTGTTCACCACTATGATCTTTGGAATAGCGGTATATAAATAAAACAAATTATTAAATTATTATAAATTAAACCTGTTTTTCAGTTCTTTCAAGATTAAAACAAAATGTTTATTCCATAATGTGAGTGTGCACATCATAAGAAAATGCTGTTGAAGATTATGGCTCCCAGTAGAGTGGAAAATATGTTCCAAGATTTAGTCTGAACTGTAAAGGACCTGTTCCAAGAAGCTCTCCAGTACAGGATCATTTCTAGGTTTATGTGTGTCTATATGGTGATGCTTTCAGATCACACTGTGTGACACCTCCAAGGGTGTGTCACTTGGTGCGCTTGTGGGAAGAGACTGCCTTCCAGTGTGTACTGCCATGCCTGTCCATGGATTGACCAGGTCTCCTGGAAACTGTAGTTCCTGGGAAGGACATGGTCCACCCTCCGGAGTCAGCAAGGAAGCCAGGATACTGTTGGCAAGCCACAGTAAATTCCTAGAGACCTCTCCTTTCACTGAATGGCACTGCAACCCCTTTGGACCTTGTAAACAAGGAGGGTAGACTGGAACAGCCCAAGACACGGACATTCCCTTCACATGCCTTTCAGGAAAATGAAAACAGAAGTGCAACACACCATCTTTGGCTTCCTTTTTGTATGCAGGTACTGCCTGCTGGAAATGTAAGTGGTTAGAGAGGGAAGACAAAAATTGGCTGCTTCTCCCAGTGCTTCATTGGTTTTGGTTATGCAGGCAAGAAGGTGGGGAAAGCAATCTCTTTCACACTGCATCATTAACATGTTGCTACCACTTTGACTGCCATGTCTCTATCCCATGAAATTCTGGAATTTGTCATTTCATGAGGAATTTCAAATTTTCTGAGACAATTCCTAGTATCTAATCAAACTACAAATCCCAAGATGCCATAGGATGCACCCATGGTCATTAAAGTGATATTAAAGTGATGTAATTGTACAGAATGAAGAAACCAGAGACATTTTCTAGCTATGAGAAACAAAGCTTTTTCAGGTCTTTTTTTTTTTTAAATGTTGTATGCAATCCTGTTCTTGAGCATACATGCTGTGTAAATGTGATGCCTTGACTCCTAGATCACATCCTCATGATAACAGAGCTACATTATCACACTACCCATCAGAGGTTGTCCACAAGGTTGACTAATGATCAACATAACATAGACTTGCCAAATCTCACTTAGATATATCTGCCCACAAATTTCTATCTTTTTTTCTTCACAAATAAACTATCAGAATATGAAAAAAATCTAATACTCACTTGACTAGGCCTGCTGTCTGTCCTTTTGCAACTGCCTGTTGATATTGCTGTTGGGCAGCTTCTTTTTCTTTTATAGTTCCAGAATAGGTGACTCCATCAATTGTCCTGTAGGAGAAAAGACAGATATCTGAAATTTTATGCAGACGTATGAAAATATTCTCATTGGGCAAAACAGCTTGCTCATTCCAGCTCTACTAGTTCCCACAAAGAGTGACTTGAGTGCTCACATCACAATGGTTCAGAAAATAAGTTTTACACACATGGTAAAATTGGTGATGAAGGCGGTCTTGGGGAGCTCGACATCAAAGAAGGCTTCCTTGGATACATTGGCCCTGTTGACAGCTCTACTCATGATGACATTATGGGAAAATCGGGAGGTAACTTTACAGTCCACTTTCATGCTGTAGATATCTATACCATCACTGTTCTGGAAAGAAGGAAATTGGAAAATCATCACCACTGGCTCAACAAGACTGGGAAATATGAACATCAGTCAAAAACACCACCCCTCTTACATCCCTGAACGAAGGTATTAGGATGATACACAAGTATGCATACATGGGTTTGTCATATTCTTCATTTACGTTTTAAATGATACCCTTCAAAGCTCTTAGGTGTTCAAACAAAAACATAATGGCCGCCATCCTGTTTGTGATTTATACATGCACAAGTGCAGTGTACACCCACATGTATATTTTTTTGGGGTCAACATCACACTACACTGTTATAGTGCTATTATTCCACTTTAATTGCCATGGCTGCCTCTTGTAGCATTCTGGGGTTTGTAATTTAGTGACACCTAAGAGCCAAATCCAAAATTTCTGGATGAGAATTCTAATTGCCCCTCCCTAAACTGCAAATCCCAAGATTCCACAGGAGGCAGCCATAGCAGATAAAGTGGAATAATAATGCTATAACAGTGTAGTGTGATATTTGTGGTGTTGGTCATTGCATTAGGTGGTATTGTCACCTTCCCACCAGAATAACCAACTCCCACCCCCACCCCCGAACTTACCATTTCACTGCAATAGCTGCCTCTCCATGGTTATTCATTCTCTGTAGAGAGTGGGGGCAGTCAGTTTGCTCCTAACTAAGGAGGAAAGGCACCAATGGCTTAGAGAGGAACAAAAGGTAAAGCTTTATTACAGGAACTCCCGATAGGGAAGTTTGTCAGGGTGCTAATCTAATCCAGCTACTCTCTTGGGGAGAGAAGTCTGGAAAGGAGATGAGGTGGAAGCATCCCTAAGAGTATCAGTTTACATCACAGGGGGGGACAAAGAGAAAGGGCACTGCAGATCCCTCAAATTATCCAAACTTATTACTACTACCAACTTGACTCTTCAGTGCTAAGCATTATTCATCCTTGACTCTCAATTCATTCTTGACTCTTCAGTGCTAAGCATTATTGCACTTCCAACATGGGGAAGAGTGGTGAGAATCAGAGAAGTATCTGTCTGTGTTCTTGTAGGCAGGTGCAGACTGATGACACCATCCATCAAGACCCCCAGAAGACCCCAGGGGATCTCCCTTGGCCTGTGTCTGGCTGTGGGGACTCTGCCCTGATCTCCCACCCATTTTACACCATCAGCTGAATTGCCATTGAATGAGGGGAGGGTGGAAGATAGACAGAGGGGCCTGGAGGGGTGAGAGGGGAGTTAAAGTGTAGTTGTACCTTTGGAAGTTGTATGCTATGTTTGGAAACCCTGGATCATTGTGTGTGAATTAGACCTGAGTAGTGGAGTCATTTTTTCATCTACTACCATCTCAGGGAAAATTTCCAGAGAATGTGAAGAATCAAGGCTCTCATTTTGTCAAGGTCAAAACTGCCTGAGCCAGGAGACCACCTCTTCTTCTCTTTGTTCTATGTTGCTTTAAAACTAAATGGGGGGCACCATATAGTCAGATTATATGGCTCTCATGTGACAGATCTCTTTTGCTCCCAAAAGTGCAGTAGCAGAGCTTGGAGAAGTTACTTTTTTGGACAATATGTCTCAGAGTCTGCCAGCCAACATGGAGGATACTAGGCGTCCTGGATCAAAAAATAAGATTTTGAAAACTCTGAGCAGCAGTTGAAAATCTCTTCCTTTGAATTACTGTTGTTTACTGTTATTGACTCAACCTCTTTGCCCTGTCCTTGGTTTAATTGCCAAGTGAAGCAACGCCACTGTGCAACATTTGGTTGCTTAATGGGTTTTTTGCTACATTGATGGGGGGAAATTTCGGGGATGCTTTGATTGTGGGTTCCTGCATGGCAGGATGTTGGACTGGATGGCTCTTGTGGTCTCTTCCAACTCTATGATTCTGTGAGATCCATTAATGATCTCCCAATCATGCTAGTCAACAGGTACATAATCTTGCTGCTGGGGCAATTGTGATATTGACAGTCTCTTCTTCCTTGCCCCACACTCCTTCGCTATTCCCAAGCAAGCTGATTACCTTTATTTTTATTTTCATTTCTATTTTTTCTTTTTAAAAAAAGAACTCTGAAATTGCAGTAGCAGAGCTCTAGAATTGCATGAAAAAGTTAAAATTAAAATAAATAACAATAAAATGAAATTAAAAACAAAAACAAAAGGCTTGCTGGAAAGGGAATAGGGCAAGGTGGTTAAGCTGGAGTCAGGAAGAGAGCGTGATGGTAGTTAAAGCAGTGATAACCCCATTCACACAGTTGTGGAACAGTGTGATACTGGCTGCACTGAAACTAGTACTTTTTTCCATTTTAAAAAAACCAGACATGATTGCTGTGAGAACGAGGCTCATATATTAATGCCCTCAGATTGCTCTGGCCTCAGATTCTGTCAGGCTCTCTGCACTCACTATATAACATTAAGATCTTATTTCCCTTTACCTCTTAAAATCTCCTCTTAATTCTCCTCCCCTACATTTGCTCTAATCCCGTGCACCCCATCTTGGCTCAACTATATGTTTAATTTCTCATTCAAATCACCACATGATACTGGAGGACCATTGTTAACAACCTGCATTTCAATATATAACGGTTGATTTCCCCTCAATGGAAATAAATGTACATCTGTTCCACTCTTGCTCTGAGGTGAATGGTGGAGGCCATGAACTCTAACCATGTACTGGAAATTTGTATATCTTGAAAGAATGATGGTGTGTGTGTGCTAAGAGTAAGTCCAAAACCAAAAGGATTAAGTTAAAAGTTTCCCCACTGAGTTTAACAGAAAATGTGCTGTACATAAATGGTATGGTACTTACAGCATCTGCAGCATTTCTTTTCTGTAAAGAAAAAAGAGAGAAAATGCACCATTATCTTACAATTATTACTGGAAGAATCTGGAAATATTCATAGTTTTATACAATACAAGCAACCAGCTTCAATAGACATACAGGAACCTTGGTAGCCCAAAAGAAAAAGCAGACTCTTTCCATATGATTAAGATTATGTTTTATTTCCAGAAGGAATGATTCATAAATAATTTCCCTTTTACTATCAGGAATATTTGATCATTCTAAAATAAATAAATAAATAAATAAATGAGGATGTTAAAAGTTGGAAGTGCGTTGACTTTAGGCAGTATTATGATTCTATGATTCTATGGCATTATAGATATGAAACATACTGTTGGTATGACTTTTTTGCACACTTACCTTGATGTTTCTGATATTATTTATAAAAAAATCAGATGATCCAAGTGCAGGAATCAGCACCAACAGAGCAAAAAACAGAAATTGGTTCCCCATGGTCGAAGAATAAGCACAAAAACAGTTAGCAATGCAGTCTTATAATGCAGTTTGCAAAATGTTAATAAGTAGCTCGAGAAAACTACCAAATATTTGTGTAACTGTTCTGTCAATAACAGTGCACAGTGGAGTCTACATTATCAAGAATTGGTTGTGGGGAGCTGATGGGGCCAAGGCCTAATGTCTGAGCTGCCACCATGCTAGCCAGTTTTCCAAGATATGGAAGGAAAGGGGGGATAGCTTGCAATCTCTTCCTCAAGTTGCTTTCAGCTAACCCTGATCATCAGAGAAAGCAGACTTCCCTGGATAAGGTGGCTAATCCCACCCTCTCGCTTTCTCCTTTTTAAAAAAAAAATATAAAAAAAGGAAGGACCAAGTCTGCAGCCATCCCACACTTCTTTTTTGGTCCCAAAGGAACTGTCAAACCAACAGCTGCAAGAGACCAGCAGCTGAGCAAAGGAAGCAGAAGCATATTTACTCACAAGTACCCCCTCTTTTCCAGAGAAAGCCTGAATGTGACATTTAAAATCTGGCAAAAGTGTTTGGGACAGCATACTTTGCTTCTGACAGAAGCAGTGGACTAAATCAACAAGGCAAAATGGATGAAAGCCCATGAGGGGATCAACACATATCTCTGACTTTGCCTAAAAGTTTCCTAGCCAAAGTATCTTCTTTTTTGTTCTGTTCTGTTCTATTCTGATCTTTAAAGGCTTCTTCATTCCCCTTGATCTCCTTATGATTTGCCCTACCCCCATTTCAGTTTATAACTCAACCTGATTTAAAATTATTAAAATATATATTTTTCCTTTCAATATTAATTAGGAAAATATGATTAAAAATAGCAGATGGTCTGCTGTGGACAAAGCAATGAAGTCAGATTCTGCTTCAATATCCCTGTAGAAGAAATGGTTTGCACCAGTTTTTTTTTTTTAAACTATCTGTTGGTGTTTTTAAACTGTCTAAACTAACAGTTACTTTCAGATGCAACAGAGGCATAGATGGAATTTGCCTTTTCATCTGGATCACACTCTGAAGTTTCATGGCCACATGTGTGCTGGTTTTCATCTGTGAAATGTTGGAGTGTATGAAAGTATGTGTGGCCTCATTGTTTAGGTGACCTTTCTATCATAGGTTAGCTATAACTGAAAATCACTATTCTAATTACTATAATTCTGAATACAAGAAAGTGAAGAGTAGTTTTAAGAAAAACATGTCACATTGCATCTATAATGCTGCTTACTACTGGGAGGCTATTTTCTTCAGTCTCTAATTTTAAAGGATTGAGTAATGGCACAGAAGAGGATTCCCAATCTTAAGGTGGTTAGTGGGTACATTTTTGACTGTAAAGACAATATCTTTGACACTGTTACAAAATGGCTGCCAATGATTTTATACTGTTTTAACAGGATAATTTTAACCGTGTAGATGAAATTATGAAAAGCAGAAACCCCAGAATTCTATAACATTGATCCATAGCAGTTAAAATGTCAAATTGCATTAATTCTGCAATGCAGATGCAGCATGAGACAAGCTTGCTTTGTATCTTTCAAAGAAGTTAAAGCACTGTGAAAGAATCTGAGAATACCTTCCTAGGGTCATTGTGTCCAGATACAGAAGACCCTCTCCACCTAGGGTTGCCATAACCCGGCTGCAACTGGGATTTTCCCAGTTTTGGCGGCACCTGCCCACTCCCGTCACGGGTGCCGCCAAAAACCGGGACAACCCCGGTTGCAGCAGGGTTGTACTGCAACCTGCGGGGCCTCGCTGCCCTCCTCCTCCTTCACCTCGCATGGCCGTGCGGAGGAAGAAGAGGGCAGCGAGGCCTGCGGCGGAGGAGGCGAAGGGGGAGGTGGCGCCTCCTGCACGCGGCCATGCCACCCTCTCCGCCTCCCTGCGGCTCCTCGCCCTCTTTCCCGGCCTCTCCGGAAACCGAGAAGGAGGGGAGGCCCTGGCGATCGCCAGCGGCTCCTCGCCCTCTTTCCCGGCCTCTGCGGAGACCGAGAAGGAGGGGAGGCCCTGGCGATCGCCAACGGCTCCTCGCCCTCTTTCCTGGCCTCTCCAGAGATCGAGAAGGAGGGCAGGCCCTGGCGATCGCCAGAGGCCCAGCGCTCTCTTTCCCGGCCTCTCCAGAGACAGAGAAGGAGGGGAGGCCCTGGCGATCGCCAGAGGCCCAGCGCCCTCTTTCTCGGCCTCTCTGGAGACCGAGAAGGAGGGCAAGCCCTGGCGATCGGCAGAGGCCCCCACCCTTTCCCGGCCTCCAAGGAGACCGAGGCGTCCGCAGAGGCTGGGAAGGAGTGTGTGGGGCCGCCAGCGATTAAATTTTGAAATGTAGGATACTTTTTTTTAAAATGGAGCCTCCATTTAAAAAAAAAAAGTGTCCTACATTTCATAATTTTGTCCTACATTTCCCCCGGTTTCGAGGTCCTGATTTATGGCAACCCTATCTTCACCCTTCCACATTTTTAAAGATCCAAAGATCAATATGATGTTCGGGAGGTCTCACATGATATGTTTTTGAGTGGATGTTGTCATTACATGGAAGCCAAAACCCTTCTTCCCTTATTTGACCCCAAAAGACATGAACATTATCTGATTATTTTTCCATCACCCGATAGTCTCATATTCTTTTCCAACACATTTCCAATCTGCGGATACCTTGCTAGGGTCATCTGTGTTCCCTTTTTTAAAAAAAGATCAAGAGATCCAGAGATGAAGATGATGTTCAGGAGCTCTCACGTAATGTTTTTGAGTTGATGTAATCAATAAATGGAAACCAAAGTCCTTCTTTCCTTATTTGACTACTAAATACTCCCATATTCTTTTCCAGCACGTTTCTAAAAATAATATCACCCGTTTTCTATTTCCCCCCTATTTCCATGAGGGGATCTGCAATAAAGAACCCAATTAGCTTTTTGTATTTTAGATTCTTCTTGTTGTGCAAAAAGAGAGATAAAAGTAGCACACCAGAGCAAAACCAAAATCTTTGGCCAGTGATTTCAGAAACTGTTTTGGAGAATAAGGTGCCAAACATTATTTATCTTTAGATAAACAAGCCAAAAGTGAGTAAATGTACTGTTAATATCACACCATCCCCAACATTTAGAAGTGACATTTTTGGCCAATCTGGATAGTTTGTTTGGGGTTAAATACCATTTGTGTATAATCATCAGATATTTTGTTCTATTAGGGCTGACCTAGATTTGAGGTGAGTGGAGGTTGATATTTGATTCCATTCATTATCTAATATTTTCAAGTTTAGTTACAACTCCTAGTCACATCTAGAAACTCAGCTGCTATTATATTTATGCTGAATTAGGAATGTATAAATCAGAGAGGCCTGACCCTGATGTATATTTTTGGATTTGTTGCACATTTTTTCAAAGATTGTCAGAGATCTGGGTATTTCCCTTTGTGACCATGTTAGAAGTAAAGGATGGTATTTCAAGTAGCTGAAGCCAATTAACTGTCCTTGATGCAACCTATGTAATCAGTTACTCTGGTTTGTTGGGCATAGCCATTTTCAATATATCCTACACTGTACTGTATAAACAGTATATTATGGCTTTTCCATTTACTGAAAGGTGATGAGTTAGCTTTATAACAGTACAATGGCAAAAGGGCTAGATATGAGAGGGTTCTGGGGCAAGTACTTATTTCCATTTGTTCCAAATTTTCAATAATGTTTTCAGCCAGGCATTTTGAGTCTGTTCGATGTTTTCTTTGGTGGCTTTAGTAAAAAAAACAGCAGCATCACTACAGGGATGCAGGGAGTCTGGACCACACTCACTGACACCTCAGAAGGCAGCTGACACCTGGTCTGGCTGTCCTCCTGCTTCAGGGCATGTGTATGCAGTGCTGCTGCCTACACCTGCCCCTTCCTTCCTGCTGCTGTAACTCTCATAGCCAAGAAAGCCAAGGCAGCGGGGAAAGAGATGTGCACACGAGCATGTGCCCTTTTCCACTGCCATAGTTCTCTCCACCAAGAAGGTAGCTAAGGCAGCAAAGGAGGGGTGAGTGAGTGTGTATGTGTGTGCCATTCCCAGCCCCTTTCTCTTCTTCTTTAAGTGACTGCCAAACACTTGCTGGCTGGAATTGCTCTAGTAAGCTGGCTGGGCAGGAACACTTCTCTGTGTGGGGGGAGAGTGATAGATAATGTCCATCTATGTCTAAATGGAGGTGTATTTCCAAAGGAAAAAGAGAGTGATGAGACCAGAGTGCAGGTGTGGAAGCACTCTGTGTGTGTGTGTGTGTGTGTGTGTGTGTGTGTGTGTGTGTGTAACCATCTCTTTTGAAGAAGCTTGACCAGAATGGAATATGATTCTGGATCTCATTTGTTCAATGATGGGACAGTGAGAACAGAAAAACTATCTTTGATCTTCCTCTGCTTCCATTTGCTGCTCTTTGCAACCCTGTTTTCCCTTGCACACTTTGAATTACTTCTATTTAAGATTGTTTTCATTTGTGTGAGCCCTGTCATCAACTTATATAGTTTGAATGCACTTTGGCTTTATGATCAGGTAGCTGGCTAAGGTTGGGTTTTATTTTATTTATTATTTATTTATTTTGCAGCTGTTAGGACAGGTATGGTTCTTATTATTTTGAATATTACATGTTAAAGCAGCAAGGGGAGGAGAGCAGGAAGGAGAGAGAAAAAGAGAGAGCGAGAGAGCAAATGCAATATATCAAGTTGTGGCTGCATGAGAAGTGGTGATATTTTGCAGAAAGGCAGGGCTGGATCTCTATTCCAAAAGAACATATACTTTTTATAAAAGTATATATTATGCTAAAAATTCTTCAGACTCCAGCCATATATGGAGAGTGAAATCCCAGAAGTCCAAGTGAGATTCAGGAAAGGAAGAGGCACTAGGGACCCCATTGCAGACATACAATGGAGAATGGAGCATACCAAGGAATTCCAGAAGAAAAACAGCATGTGCTTTATAGACTATAGCAAAGCCTTTGCATAGACCACAAAAAGTTATGGGCTGCTCCTAAAGAGGATGGGTGGCACAAAAGATGCTCTGAAGCTACCACTTGCTGTATCTGGTGGCATTGAGGAATGGGAGACAGTCTCTAATGCCTGGGTAGTCTGGAGCCTGGATCGGCTGGAGGCAAGAGGACTTTCCACTTTTGTCCCCACAGTCAGGTCACTTTGCCTGGTGGTTGCAGGAGTGGCTCCCAAGGAGTCTAGGTTCCTTTCTTGGCCTGGTTATTGTTTTGAGCTCCCAGAGCACCATGTAACAACCATTGCATGGAATTTAAATTTTGATTATTGAACTTTGATCTTTGAAATTTTATAATGGCTATCAAAAATAATTGACAAATGATGACACTACCAGGAAAGGCAAAGGACTTTATCACATGCAGCTTTTAAACCACCATAAAAGTTGGATAATTGTGCCTTTGGTGATAGTTATCATATGATGTAGTCTCCATCTCCTCTCTGTCTTGTCCTCCAAGGATGGTGAGTTTGCACTTTGCTTCTGATGAGGAAAGACCATCAATAAGCTCCCAATTGCCCTGGGTTAGCACCTGCCCTCGAGTGTGGTAAGTTATTCCTATGGCAGTTTTGAGACTGGGTAGTCATGCAGTGTCAGTGTCTCTTTCACTCCCATATCCCCCCTTTCCTTTGTTACTCCAGAAGAGCCTGTTTTGTTTTATTTTACGTCCATATATATATATATATATATATATGCAGTAGGGAGTGCTCCCAAACTGAATGTATGCCTTTCCTTTCATTAACGCAACCGTGACAAAAACATGGGTCATGTGATAAAATCCTATGCAATGTACTTCTGGCCCTGCTTCCAGACCACTGAATCTCAGTAATTTGTATTGGTGTCCCCCTCCATTGGTCCTGTTTTCAATCAAAGACCTGAGATAATAGAGGTATGTATCCCTCCTCCACCCTGTTTATATTCCCAGCAGGTAATATGTGTGTGGAGAGATGGAAGAAAATCCTGGTACTATTTCCCATGTGAGATTTGAGATATCAGTGGGATTTCTCCTAACCCCACTTGAATTTGTAAGAGAGAGTAGGAGCGTTCTGTGGAGGAATGGACAGTGAGATACATGCTGGGATTGAACTGGGGAAGGAGCAAAATCTGGGGGAGGAAGAAAAGCCTTATCCCTTGTGGTCTGCATCCAGACCATTTGCAAGCCCCAAATTTGCAATTAGACACATGGGCTGGAGATCCCCCTCCTCTGCAATATATACTCACCATAGTGTAAATCCCATTGAACATAACTGGGTTTACTCTTGAGTAGACATGTGTAACATTTGCACTGCAAATGCTTGATTTCAATTGCATGCTGTTGATTGGATTTTGGGTTGCAGAGCAATTGAAGGATTCAACTTATTGTGAAGTAAGCAAAAATATGGACTATAGATTCAAGAAATCAATAACAGATCTGAGAAATCACTTTATTAGCCATATCACATGTTTGGGTTCTGTGTAGCCTTTTTGTTCCTCAGTGCTCTGGTTTAGGAACTTATTAAACTACACATCTGAAATTCTCATGGAACATTTAAAAATATTGAAACATTTAAAAAATAAAGTTTAAGAAAATTAAATCATTGGCACAATTAATACACAAGGTGGTATTTTACATTCCAAGACTTTTAGTGCTGGAAAACTACTCAAGGATTGAGATTCAGGGTCCAACACGAAATAACATCTCCAAGGGACTCTGTCCTATAGTCTGTCTTATTTTGTCTGAAAAAGAAACAAACAAAGGTAATAACTCTAATAGCCAAAATCTTCATATCCTAATCTTTTGATGTTTTATAATTAAATCCATCCAAAATATCCTTACTTCTGTGGCTGCATAGTACACAAAACAGAAAGTCCACCAAAATACCAGCCAATGAATGTAAAAGGATGTCCATGGCCAGCAAACAGGGAACTCTATACACTTATACAGAGTGTATATACATAATCTATTCACTTATTTAGTCTTTACAATATAAGTCTATCCACTTACAGAGGAGAGAAGACTGAGAGGTGATGTGATAGCCATCTGTAAATATTTGAAGAGATGTCATGTAGAGGAAAGAGCAAACTTGTGTTTGGCTGCTCCAGAGATTGATATAAGTAAGGGACTGAAAGCATGTAGCCAAGCAGCAAACTAAGAGGAGACAAGCTCCATATGCTCTAAGATGGTCAACAAAATATTCATATAATATCACAGTTTGGTGAGTGTTGTCCTATCTTTTTAATATGATATATTAAGGGTATTTACATTTGTTTGCAGCCCCTGAGAAAGGCTTAGTGTTGGGCTTTGTAAACAGCTGATGATCCTAGAGCATGTGGAGTTTGTCTCCTCTTTGTTTGCCACTCCAGAGAGTGGGACATAAACCAGTGGATTCAAATTACAAGAAAACAGATTCCACCTAAACTCTATGAAAAAATTCCTGATGGTAAAATCTGTTCAACAGTGGAACAGATTGCTCCAGAATGTGGTGGACTCTGCTCTGGAGGTCTTTAAACAGTGGTTGGATGACTATCTTTTGGAAGTGCTTCAACTGTGTATTTCTGCATGGGAAGGGAGTGGACAGGTGGCCCTTGGCATAATTTCCAGCTCTATGATTCTGTTCTCACAGGATGCACAGAGCTTTTTGACACAAACAGGAAAACTTTTCCAAGAATAGATTTATATACTGTACATGAGATTTAGATTTCTCAAGTTCAGGTCTTTATGTCTTCATTGTGATTTCACTATCACTAGCAATCAAGATAAGGCCAAGTTATAGCAGAGACACATGAAAAAGAGAATTCACTTAGTAGAATGAAATGTACCTTTTCTTCTGTGCACAAAAATATTGTCATGATTGTGTCAATCCATGATTTACTCTTTTTTGTCTATATTTTGTTATAAATTCCCTGGTTTGGTGACTCATAGCGGAGAGCCAAGACAAAAACCTTCTCATGTATCACATCAGTGAAATTGGATTTCTTAAATGTGTACTCAAATATAGCAATACACATGGCCCTAACTAGCATTTCAAAGCTGCTTTTGGAGTTTATCACACGGGGGGGGGGGGGGGGTCGGGGGTTTAAACAGTAATTTTCCTGGGAAAGTTGCATGATTGTGGTGAAGATTTTCACACACACCGCGATTACAGAGGACTTATCCCAGGAATAACCAGGGTATAACCAGCAACAATTCATTCACAGGATTTCCCACTATTGCACGACTTTCCTGGGAAAATGACTGTTTAAACCTCTCATTTTCCCCAATTCTCTCCATGTGATAAAGTCCGTGTTGCTCCAGACCTAGATCCTGTTGCTATATAGAGAGAAGATTTTGTTTAGTTTATCCCCTTTTGGTTTAGTTTTTTTAGTTTATAATGTCTGAAAACTGCAACTTTTAAACATTTTCAAGATACATTAAAAATATGTGGAACTGTGAAATCTGAAAGCCCCTTTGGAAAAAAGCAGGAAAAGCACACCAATCCGGAAAAGACCCCTCCCTTACTCAGGTGACAAGGATAACATCTGGCTACAGTTCTGCAACCAGAGAAGAGAACTGAGGTTACCTTGTCAGAAATCACTAGAGATCCAGGTAACCCAGGAAAGCAGTCTCAACTCATACCTCCCCCTGCCCCCAATGGCTAGTTAAGTTGCCATGGCAGGACTCCCAGGGCTTAGAAGCGGCCCAGGGTTAGTGACTATCTCCTTGTGCAATGTCCAAAAACTGAAATAAGGTGTGTAACCCCATGCTATGGGGAAATATGTCACCAACTTTGTTCCAGGCACAGTCTAATTTTTACATCTCTTTAGCATATGGTATAAATACAGAACTCACTGTGAAAAATATTGTTATGGTCAACTTAATACCTTAAGAATTATGAATTTTTATACTCTTTACTAGACCATGTATCCAGCTTACCAGACCAGGTATCCATGTATTAGGTGAACAAACCCCAATTATATGAAGATGTTAGAGCACATGATACAAGAGAGGTTAAAAAGATCTTGGCATTGTTGCAAATGAGTACAAGGCTAGTGCAAGATTAAAAAATGCTCCAAAGAAAGGGATTATTGATGTCTTTTACCTGAGGGTATTATACCTTTGCCCCTGAACAATTATTTTTTTCCTTCTCTTGTCTTGTGATCCTCCTTCAAAATGTGTGTTAAAGAAAAACTGACCTGCAGAGCAAAAGCAAAGGGGGGGGGGAGAAATTACTTGATTGGACATTCTGCTGGAATAGCTGCTAAACCTCAATGACGGACTATTTCCTGCCTCACCCTAGATAACAGTTAGGTCCTTGTTGCTATCTGCATTTTATAGGGATATTTGGTTTTTAAATTGAAGTATATGGTTCATCAATAAAGGCACTGGGAGGATTTTGGGCAATACACCTTCTGGGGCCACACAAATTCCTGAGTACTCTATCCTCTAATTTCTCCCATTTTCCCCTCCCCATTTGCTGCCACTTGCCTCCATGCTTTCTCGCTCCAGCCTTCCCTTCTTGCTCTTTCCTGTGCTTACTTTATTTGTCTTACAAGGCAATGAGTACTTTTATTTCTCTCTTATTAACTTTCCAAAGAGGTTGAACATGCCACAAGGGAAGCTATGGTTTCTTCCTCTAGAGTACCCTGGATGCTGGTGGGACCACCTAGAGGCTCTAAGGGTTGCTGGTGCAAAAGTTAATCTTCAAAAGTGAATGATTAATTCTGACCAGACGTACGCTTTTATGCACCAATATAACAAAATAACTGAGAAAAGGTTATTAATTATGGACACACTTTCCTTGCTCTGGCTGGCAAAAAGATAGGGGAATTCTTCTTGCCCTTCAAGTCCCTTTCAATATCAGCAGCTTTGGCATCTTTCTGGACAAGCTCTCTCAGCTAGGAACTGGAAATACTGCTTTGCAAGGATTGTGTTCCTGCTCAGATGGACAGTTCCAGAGGACTGTACTGGGGATTACCAAGGCATTACCATTTTTCTGTTTATTTCTTGGCACATATGTTTCAGGATTCCACAGTCTGACTTTTGACTCTTGTGCTTAATGCTGATATGAAAATGCTGAACTAGGTTTGGAGTTGTTGTTGTGCCCTACAAGTCATTTCTGACTTATGGTAACCATAAGGTAAACCTATCATGGGGTTTTGATGGCAAAATTTGTTGCGGGGGTGGGGGTGCCATTGCCTTCCCCTGAGGGTAAGAACATATGACTCGCCCAGTGGGTTTCTATGGCTGAGTGAGGAATCAGACACTGGCCTCCAGAGTGACAGTCCAACACTCAAACCACTGTGCCACACTGGTGAGGTGTTATCAGTAGATAGATGACAACCAAATATCTCTCTCCTTGCCATCAAATATATTGACAGGGTGTTAAGTCAGTGCTTGGGCATAGTAACAGATGGGATAAGGACCAATACATCCATGCTTAATGTGGACAAAACTGAGACATTGTTATTAGGTTATTTATCTGCCCCAGTTAATAGTGTTTGGCTTGTGTGTGTTTGTATGTGGGATTGCATTCCTCCCAAAGGGTCAAAAACACTTTCTGGTGATGCCCTTTGGTCCAATTTTATTGTGCCTTTTATCAACATGGGCTGGTGCACCAGCTACAATTCTACCTAAACAAATATACACTGGCTTCAGTTATCCATGTCTTCGGAACCTCTCAACCTGTTGCACCTGGGGTGTGATTCAAAGTGCTGACTTTGAACATTATGGGCCTTTGTAGTTTGAGACTAAAGTATGCAAAGGATCACCTGCCTTCACATATATGTGACCAGACCTTAACATCCACTTGTCAGGTTCTCTTTTCAGTGTTATCCCTAAATGAGTTTTAGCAAGTGGTTTTAGGGACAAGGGCATTTTCAACACTTGCATCTAATTATGAAATACCTTCTCAAGGAAAGCTCATCTGCCAACAAAATGTCAATAAGGTGAGCAGCAAGTTATGGCCTTTGTATTTTCCCAGGCCTTTTAATGAACTCCAGCTCAAATCTCTTTATCTTGGGCATTTTTAATGCTTCTTGTAATATGATTAGAGTTGTGTATTTTGCATGAGTCTCCCCCCGTTGAATCTTCCCTGAAAACCTGCTTTTCAGACAGCGTGTAAATGCCCCTACACACTTCCAATTTATGACATACCAAGAGGTCCAGTGACGTGTTCAGAAAAATTGCTATCAACGATGTATAACCCAAGAAAATCTTTAGGAAACTTCACAAGTGATATCTTCATTGTGATGTTATCCACTCTTAACAATAGACTCTTTTCTTCTTCAACTTCAACTATAATGTTCAGCCTGAAAATAAAGCTCAGAAAACTTTATACAGCACCTAAAATGCCTGGGTTCCATACAAAAATATACAACAAGCACTATTCACATGCATGCAGTCTCAAAAACAGGGCTGCAATTCACTTTTAGTTATCTTAATCGCATTATTATGACTTTTAATTAATTAATCAATCAGTGAATTTAAAAAGTCAGTCTGTGTATTAGTACAAACAATACTACTTGAGTGAAAAGCAAGCTTTATTTTTTAATTTACACATACATATCCTAAAGGGCATCATAGAAAAAGCAGTCATTGTAATAAACAGGAAGAGGTATCTTTTAAGATTGTACTTATCATCTGCAACTTTTATAAATAATCATAGCTGCTATCTGCATTTAAAAAAAATGTGTAATAACGCCTTTCCCCTTCCCAAAAAACTCACACATATCAATTAGGACATTTTAAAGTCAATGTATAAGTTTTTAAATGATTAATAAGCTTTACTAAAAATAAATAAAATAAAATAAATAAAAACCTTTACACCTGAAAATATTGGAGAAATGACTGCAAGACTAATGTGCTATGATGAATGGAAAGCAATCTTATCTATCTAATCTATACATAGATTATATAATTGTATAAAATTGTAATAATTATAATGTAATTACATAATTATAATAGCAAGGGAAAGGGAGCAAGAGAGAAATATGCAATAGATATATAAAAGAAATATAAATAGATGTATAAATATAAGTCAATGTCAGATTCAAAGTCAGACCAACTATTTGTGAAAAGAAGAGTAGGTTTTACCCCACGACTGTGAAAGTTGTGCTCATTGTCCATGGAAGCATGGTTGCATTCCCATTTAGATTCACAACAATTTCTTGTTTTGAGATGTTGATTCGTATATCAGGTTTCTGAAAGGCTATTTCAAACTGCACAAATAGTCTTCTTTTTCCAAGCTTGCCAGTCACCTGAATTCCTGAAATGCCAAAAACAGAGTAAGGATAACTATGGGTTGCTCCTTGGTTGTTTCTTTAAAAATTATATATAAAAGCATTGTGTGGCTGGAAGAATGGCATTCAATGGCATAATAAAGTGAAAGAAAACTAAAGACTAAATTTCACACTGCAGAATAAATGCAGTTTCACACTGCTTTTACTGCCATGGCTCAATGCTAGGGAATCCTGGGAATTCTGCAACATCCAGATTCAAGTATTCTGGACAACCAAGCCAAATGCATTGGGAATATTAGCATATCAACACATCTTACAAACAAACATTAATTCAAAGTGGAAAAAAGATTTAGACTGCTGCCATACTGCAAAATTAATGCAGTTTCAGACTGCTTTAACTGTTACAGCTCAGTATTATGGAATCCTGTTTGTTGTGGTACCAGAGCTCTCTGGCAGAGAAGGCTAAATATCTTGCTAAACTACAAACCCAGACTTTCATAGCACTGAACCATAGCAGTTAAAGCAGTGTTGAACTGCATTAATTCTAGAGTGTAGGTGCAGCCTTAGAAGGGCATAACCTTCAAATTTTTTATTCTGACCAAGAAAAGAGTTTCATAAAGATGTGAAGAAGGACATTCCCCCAAAAGCTACCTCATAGTAAAAGAAGATGAGGTAGAAAGTTAATCAAGCATACCTTTTTCAGGATCAGATAACAAGTTTATACGTGTTTCTGGTTGTCCACTGATGATTAAACAAAGGGTATCATTTTCACTAGGCAGTTGCAAAATGATCTGTGGAAATGATAAATTGGCTGGAAAAAAGAGAGGAAAAAACATTTTACCTATAATCAGATCTCCTTTTACTTATTCCAGAGCAGCAACATCTACTAATATAAATAGTTGGGAAAAGTAACGTGTACAAACTATACATAGCATTCTCTTAAATTTCTAAGAGTTAATATAATACTGTAGTAATGGTTGCTATGTTTGCAAAAAAAAAAATGAAAATAATGCTAAGGTGACAATTGACAGATGTACTTTTGCACACTGTGCTTGGATTCTATGGGACAAGCAACCCATGATGCTGAATGCATACTTAGAACATATATTAGATTTTCTTTTTAAAAAAGAAAGGTGTAGATGAAGGCAGTGTTTCCTTAGCCACCTACCGCTATGGCCCTATCTGCATAGGCCAAATGAACCAGTCTCCCTGTGTCCTCTAGCAAGGAGTCTGGTTGATGCAAGGCCCAAACCCCAAGACTGGCATGAATATTTCGGATGATGTCTGGCCCATTCTGCACCAAACCCAGGGTATACCTCTCTTAATATGGAGTAAAATAAATCAGTTTGGTCCAGATCTTCCGGGAAGATTTGGAGCCCTTCATTCTGATGCTGAGTGGCTGTATTAAATATATCCTGACACGCCACCTTGCGTAGCTACCACCATGGCACATCAGTTGCTCTCAGGTCAAAATGAAGTACTCAGCCATGTAACCGACATTGGGCAACTCGTTGTGATCTCAGAACAAGCAATGCACCATCAGGCAGCACATTGGGACACACGTAAGAACATCTGCCTGGTGTCAGAACTGGAGATAACTTGAGGCTTGAGGTAACTGGGGGGAGGTCAGGGCCAGGATACTCTGGGCACCCCCAAAGTATCCTGGCCAGTGAAGACAGGACCTATGCCTCTTATTAAAATATTTTAAACTCTGACATACTTTATTATAAAACATTCATCATCTCATAAAGTTTGGCCCTAAGTTATCATGTCAAGATCCTTTAGTTTGTTTCCAGTAGGGATGTAAAGAATTCTCATCACTATTCATTAAACATACAAGATATTGATTACTCAATAATTCCATAAGCTCTTTAACAAGCTGTAAAACATGCAGCTTCTTGACCAAGGAATAGATTTTTTTTAAAAAAGAAAATCATTTTCAAATGAAGTACAGTAAAGGGATGAGACCTTTGAAATGATATTTCAATGGGCAGGATTGTATTTTATATAAGCAACCACTCAGACTGGGTGTTACCAGAGGGTCTTACTAGAGAGGCTTACTAGTTGGCTATTTCTTGTTGCTTTGTCATGATGATGGCCCTACTGCTTGCAAAGGGGGAAATTCTGGGGCTTGTTGCATTTAACGAAATCCTTTTAAAGTTTAAGTTACAATTTATGTTTTTTTTCCATTTAATATCCCTTTGTTGTTTTTGTTGTGTGCCTTCAAGTCATATCTGATTTATGGTGACCCTAAGGCAGACCTATCATGGGGTTTTCTTGGCAAGTTTCTTTGGGGGGGGGGGGGTGCCATTGCCATCCTCTGAGACTGAGAGCATGTGACTTGCCCATGGTCACTCAGTGGGTTTACATGGCTGAGCTGGCATTCAAACCCTGGTCTCCCGAGTCATAGTCCAGTGCTCAAACCATGCTACACCATGCTGCTCCCAGTATAGGGACTCAAGGTGGCTATAAACTTATATTTTAAGCAGTTGTCTTATGCTAAGGACATCTATGGAGATGTGCACTCTGGAAACCAGGGTTCGAATCCCAGCTCAGCCATGTAAACCCACTGTATGACCTTGAGCAAGTCATACTTTCAGCCCCAGGGGAAAGCAATGGCTAATCTCCTCTGAGGTTTTGAACCAGTCTTGCCAAGAAACTCCTATGATAGACCTTAGGGTCACCATAAATCAGAAACGACGTGAAGGCACACAACAATATCAACAATCCTGTCCAAATCTAGGATTCGATGTATTCTTGCATGGCAGAATGGGGTTGGATTGGATGGCTTCTGGGAGTTTCTTCCAGCTCTAGCATTCTGTGGTAACAAGTGGGGAGAGGAGAGGAGGGAAAAAACTCATGGATCATGGTCATAATTACCAAAGGCTTACTAGTTTTCTTTAAATGCAACAAAGGCTTTCTTTAAATGCAACAAAACCCAGCATTTCTCCTTCACAAGGAGCAAGGCTTAGCAACAGGATAAAGCAACAGGAAACAGCTAACTAGTAAGCCTTTGGTCTCTAGATTGCACATGTCCATAGATGTGCTTAGCATGAGACAATTGCTCTTATGATGGCTTAAACTATATCATCTACACCCCTAGATGGTGGACTATATCACCTCAAGGTGTGTGGGGCAGGGGGACACCAAGCCCAGCAGCTGACAGATCTTGTCGACCACAGCCTTTTTTGTTTACTGGTTACAACTGTATGCCACCTTTCCTCCATGGAGTTCAAGGTGGCAGTCATAGCTTTCCTCTTTCCCCCTTTATCCACACCACAACATCCCTGTGAAGTAGGTCAGGCTGAAAGAGAGTGCGCCATTCAAGGCTACCTAATGAGATTTCCTTACACAGTGAAGACCTGGAATTCCCAAATCCTGGCCTCACACTGTAAACTACAAAACCACAATGGTTTTCCCTGTATTCTTTTGGAATATAATGTGATGCTGATCTCAAATGAGAAGAAAACCAAAATGAATCAATGCGTTCAGATCTCATTAGAATTTAATTTTTATCAAATCGAGATTTTCTTTAAAGTAGCTAAGGGTCTATAATATCACTTTCTAGCTAAGGGGAGGGAGGATTTATATCAGGAAATTTTTGTCTGTGTTCTTTTTCCCCTAATAATCCATTAAAATAATGAATAGGACTTTATTGCACCAGCCTGTTGTCTCTCAGCAATCACATTGCAAAGGGAATATTCTGGTGGGAAAACACTTGCTGTCGCACTTCTCTGGAATCTTGCTATTATGTTGCTTTCCTGCGCTCACTATTCCACGCTGCCTCGTTAATTCCACCTTCCTCCCTGTGTATGCCCTATCCATCACATACTTGCCTTTTGATTTATTGATTTATTAATTTATTTGCCATAATTGAGCAATTACAGTAAAATCATAAAATTAAAAAAATAGAAAAGGAAAGCAAAACTAAGTAAAACCAACCTCAGCCTACTTGGTAATAGTGATAGGGAGAGGGAGGCGAAGAGGAGACAAATCACATCCAATCAACATGACTGCCGGAATATCAGAACCAGAGGCAGTAGTGGAAAAGCAACAATATTGGGAACCATTGACAGGTTTTTCTCATCACTGAAAAGGTGCACTCCACCAATAATTGCAATGCAAAGCAGCAACAGGTACATAATGTTGTGTGATAATTACCAGCCACAGATGCTATTGTCCCACTGTTATTGCGGTTTACCAGCCTCAGGCGAAAAGGTGTACCAGAGTCCCAGAAGGGGCTTCCTCCAAAGTAGCCTTTCCTTAAAGGACTATCAGGAAAACCAGGAGGACCAGGAACACCAGGAATAACTAGAAGAAATGCTCATTGTTATTCAGTTATTTTCTCAGTGTTTAAAGTGTTAAGGTATACATGTGAAGATTACATAACGCTGAACTTCCCAGAGACCTTCATTACAAAGACAATGAAAAAAAAAATAACATCACTGTTGAAGTTGCCCAGGAAAAATGATACATTGGTGAAATAGGAACTTCCCCCATCTACGCAGCAGGTGAAGGAACCTGCTTTAGGTGACACAATGCACAGGGGGTAGATGAAGCTGTAAGTTGATGTTCTTCTAAGTTTATTGTAAGTGAAGTATAGCTCTTTGGATTTATTTATTTTTTGGTTCTGATGTATCCTAGTTTTTTTTTAAATGTTTCTGCTTGTACTGGGATAGTACAAATGATCCAGAACAACAGAAACATTGTGTGCTTTTTAAAAAGCCCAAAGAATTAAAACAACAAATACAACTGTCAACAGTAACATTTACTCTATGTGTTCAACACTAAAGGGGCTGTATGATTCTATACTTGTGGTTCATACTGTGTTCCTTAGTCTTTCCTCACTGCCATGGGGTGGAGGTGGGAAAATGGACATTCTCTACAATTTGATTAAGATTTTCAGAACACTGTTTCTCTAAAAGAAAAAAACTGGGGCTCAGTGCAAAGGCACATGAGAGATCGGCATGCTGAAATTTGGCCAAGTTGCCTACAATTTCATGAGAGATGAATGATGATTGGCAAAGGTGCCAGCAATGTCTATAGACTTTACAGGAACTAAAACCAGACTGAATCTGGAAGCAACATGATGAGACACCAACTAGTAATAAGTGGAAATCTATGTCTTAAATGCTCTCATTTCTTTGCAGTAGCATAGAAGAGCCCATACACTGTTTTGGGGTGTGCGTTTGTGTTTAAGGAAACAAGGCAACATAGGTTCTTTTCACAGAACAGAAGTGTACACTGAAGTCTCAGGGACTCTAGTCCTTTGATGGTTAAAATCAAGACTACATTCTCAGGTGAAAATATATCTCAAGTATGGAAGCTGATAAGGCTTCTAAAACAAGACCAAAATTAGAAAGTGGGGCACATCATGGGGTTTCTCAGTTAGCTGCAGAAGCAGAATAAATTGTGCAAATAAATAGGTGCACAATTAATAATGGTTTCAGACAGAGAAGGCTAAATATCTCACAAAACTACAATTCCCAGAATCCCATAACATTGAACCATGGCAGTTAAAATGGTATCAAACTGGATTATTTCTGCAGTGCAGATGCAGACATACATATTAGTAATTCTCTGATATTTCCCCATCACTTTTATCTTTTTTCCTTGTATTTGCCACAGAAAGTTCATTAAGAGGGAAATGATGGTGTGGATGCACAATGGCTTTTGATCAGTAACCACTGCGAGCCCTCATTCTAAAAGTATTCTAACTTTGTCTGTTGATCTTGCTACTATTCCTTTAATGAGTGGTTATTAAGTGGCTCTTCTCGATAGAGTGCTTCCAGGTGAAGCTTTTACTTTGCTTTCACACTCTTCCAATCCTGGCATTTTACAGGTAGCCCAGCATTTTTCCTCCTCTCCCTCCTTGAGCCTTCTTGTGTTGTTCCACAGCTTCTTTCAGCTTTTTCTCACCTCAGAAAAACCGTTAATGATAGAAGGTGAAATAGGCACACAATACCTTTTGAGTTTTAATTGTAGGAGAGCTTCCTAGATGCATGAGGAGCAGAAGCACAAAAGGCTGAATTAAAGCCACAGCGCCATATGCATACACAGCTCAAGTCAGTGTAATTTTAGCTATTAGACTGAAAGGTCTTATGAGATGCAAGAAGCCCTTGGGTAGTTATTTATACGCCTTCAGTTCTGAAAATCACAACTGACATTCCTTCAACCCACCCACCCAACCCCCATTCTCTCTTCAAAATGCTCTTAGCTTTGAAATAGTTTTGAGATGCTATTCATTATAGATGTTTTAAGAAAACAAAATACGCACCCTCAGACTGGTCTGCTTTAGAGCAGAAAGGTATTTCTACATTTCATCAAATTTACATTTAAGATTTAGAAAGAAAAAATAAGGATATTTGGAATAACATTACCACGGTGTCCAGGAATAACAGGATCAATTGGTTGTTTCCAATGCGCCACTACAAAACCTCCTATTCCTCCTGTGAGAAATTCTTAGAGTTAGACAATTTTCTGACAGCATGAATTGTTAGGAATAAACTGTTGGTATTAGATTGCTAACAGAGATTACATACCATAACTTGGGATTCTGCTGCTCCTGAAATTCTCATTATCTGGACAAAGAAACAGTGACAAAATTAATGTCAGCTTTATTGTAGTGCAGTCCTACTGCTCATCTTCTGTGACGAACTGACTTACAAACCAGCCAATCAGAAGCCAGAGATCCTAAGCCAATCAGGTGCTGGCTGAGGAGTTGGAAGATTCCACTTGGCAGTTGGGTGGAGTTAGTTAGGGTTTGGAATCCTGAGGGATAAGGCTGGAGTGGAGTTGGGGAGATAGTTAGGATTAAAGCGAGAGGGAACGGTAGAGTCCAAGAGAGGACTGGGTTCCGATAGTTCCTGAGGGAATAAGTTACTTAAGGAACTGCTTTGTCCAGAGAGGGACAGTATTCATTCTGGAGAGTCTAGAGAGGAAAGACTCAGCGTAGCCAGACTCAGGAAGAGGGATTTGGGTTACATAATATCTTGAGTGATAGTATAGCCTGTGTGGTGGAGTTATTATTAGAGAGTTTAAACCAGACCTGTATATATGTAACCAAAGAAGACAGAGTAACCACTTAATGTCAAAGTTACCTTTGCCTATTCTGTTGTAAAATAAACTTTTATTCTTGTTGAAACATCCACTTGGTCTGTATTTTAAAATCTATCCACACTACTGCCCCTCAAAAACCCACAGGGGTGTTGGAAAGAAAGGAAGGAAAGAATTGTGAGGTGGTGGGGAATCATTACATACCCATTTTCATCCACATGATGTTCTCATAGTCCCTTGCTAAAGGAAATGAAATCTACTAAATTCACTATTTTGACCTACCGCAAATGTTTAATAGGACTTTAAAAATAATAATAATTCCTGACTGCTTCATTACAATGCAATGCCTTCCTTCCTGAAAGAGTTCAGGATGATGTGCTTGATCACCACACTTCCATTTAACTCTCTCTCTCTCTCTCTCTCTCACACACACACACACACACACACACACAAAACAATAACAACTCCTGTTAAACCATATTGCTGATTGGGTGACTTTGGTCCATCCCTATCTTTCAACATCAGTACTATGAAACAGGCTGATAGAAAGTGGTGGACCAAAATCACCCAATAAATTAAAAATTATTTGAATCTAAATCCCACTAAATCAATGGGCAATGCATTGTTAGGGTGATCTTTTTTTCTGTCAAGACTTGCATTCCCTCTGAGGCAGTCTGTAATAAGGAGTGGTGGGTGAAGGAGAAGAGTACATGCCAGAGGCCTGAACAAATGCCAAGGATCAGGCAAAATAGGCCAGTTACTACAAGTTTTCCATTCTAGCCACTGCATCTCACTTTACCAAGCTATCTTTCAGTGTGACCTAGGCACGAGACATGGCACAAATATCCTGTCAACACGCAGTGAACTGAAGACCAACTTCCCATGTATAATTTTTTAAAACTGTCTCAGAAACTCAATATATAGCATAATCCACAATTATAACAACCTTTGTGAAGGTGCCTTTTTTCTAAAACCATCTATATTATGGTTTATTCACCTTAGTGGAAAGCTCATGCAAATTGAGGCAGCTGATTTTTGCACATTCATCCTCCTCACATAAATTCCTTGTCCTGCCAACTGCTTCATTATTTCACTGCAATTGTTTGTCAATTGAGAGGTGTGAGCAACACCAATAAAATGTTGGTGTTGAGAGTGACATCATTCCTCTTTATCAGATATGAAAGACATTTAGACTCAGAGCCTTATCACATGCCAAAAAAAATCGAGAGGCGGCACGAGAGAAGTAGCTTTCTTTTTCCCTCTTCACATGCTGCTATAGCACTTCTGTTCTCCTTCCAGAGAGAGATGGTAGTAAAAGTGTACCTTTTGCCAGATGGATTTTTCCAACACTACAAAAGGCACACATTTATGACCATTTCCCTTGGGAAGAAAATGGAAGAGGCATAGAGGAAGGCACTTCTCTCTTGCTGTCTCTCAGCTTTCTTTTGTCATGTGATAAGGCTTTTATTTTTGTTTTCACATTTCAGAACTATTGACCCACTCCTCCCAACCCCACATACACAGACATATATACACACAGAGGACACCCCTGGTTCATTCTTCTGTCATCATCAACTGAATACTTTTCAAGTGAAAGGAACGTGCTACCATCAGTTGCGTTTCCTCTCTGTTGACACCAAAACATTTTGTGCTCATTTACCTGCCTCTGTAGGTTTATTTGCCACCTCTTCAGATTCAGGTTTGGTGACCACCATGGAAGTGAGGGGTGTAACAAAGCTAAATTTCAAGGAGAGGTTCAAAGCTTTGGTTTCCAGGTCTTTCTGCTCTCGTCCTTCAGCTAAAACACTAAAATAGAACATAGGCACTATTTGATTATAGATATCTTTCTTTAACATTCATTAAACAGGAGCTTAATATATAGTTTTTTGTGGGTTTTTCGGGCTATGTGGCCATGTTCTATAAGAGTTTATTCCTGACATTTCGCCAGCATCTGTGGCTAGTGAAACATCAAGAATAAACTCTTATAAAACATGACCACATAGCCCAAAAAACCCACAAAAAACTATGGATGCTGGCCATGAAAGCATTCGACTTCGCTTAATATATAATTCAAGGACTGAACTAAATTATATATTTTTCTTGTTTTTTGGCAATGGCGATCCTCCATGTGGTGAAAGATATCTCTGTTTGACATAATAGTTGGTTTTTCTCACCTACACATTTTGTCTTCAGCTTAATTTGGAAGTCTGATTGCTGAGACATGTATGTTTTAGATATCTTCCTGTAGGAGGGGGAAAGGCTCATTCCTAGGGGACTGCCAAGTTTAACATTCAGATAAACAGATAGCAGAGAATAACATGCTTCAAAGTCCTGATTTTGTGTTAAGAATATTTGCTCACTTTCAATGGAACAATGAGAATTGAAATTAACTGCCCAAACCACAACATTGGTTTACCTCTGTTTTGAAACTGCCACCAATAAACTGAGAACACATAACCCTTACTTTGAAAGTAAAGGCTAGTGTGTACATTTGAGAAGCCTGCATGCTCTGATCAATTCTTGTCACATAATTTGGCAAAGTGTTAATATTACATATTCTTGCTTACGATTTTTCTAATAGTTGTTGAATTGTTAAGTAGGCCCACAGTCTTTCAATGAAATCTCCAAATATGTATTTCTGATGTTGAAATACTTGTTCCTTTTCTGTTACATTGGCATCTTCTTTAACAGTCAGGTCACTGGAATGCTGCAAGTAAAGGAAGTGTGGATTATTCATGGTAACACCCGATCTGAACATAGAAGATAATAGTGTTGTTGTTCTGCTGATATAGCTGCTTCCATCAGCAGAACCAGGAAGGGTAATATTTCTCCCTATCAAAACCTGAGGAATACTCCAAAACAAATTTGAGGGCACTATGCAACGGTACTGTCATGGGCGGGGTGGGGGGGGGGGGGGGGGGGTAAATCTTGTTCTACCAAATATCCACAAAGGCAACACTATAGTTAGGCCATAAGCAAAACGTGAAGTTGATTTAACTAAAATTCAAACAGATCTTTAAGAACATGAGAAGAATAGACATCTATTGACTGAATCATAAAGACAAAGACAAAGAATTAAGATGACACTCCCACCAAGTTCTGAATGAATTACTCTTACTAATGGGTCAAATGGCCTTTTCAATGAATACATTAACTTTCTCAATTCAGCATGTTTTTCTGTTACTTTCAGTATTCAAATATCTATTTGCCTGGGGGAAAAAATGAGCCCCTGTAAAAATGAAAAAGGGTATGCTTGGTAAATTCTTCAGGAAAACAGAAACATATGTGCTTCCAAATAAAATGGATAATGATATATATATATTTTAAGGGCATAGAGCCATGGACCTATGAGCTCCCACCACCTTTGGTCAAAATCCATTTGTATACTTCTGCTGGAGGTCTGGATCTGCCGGAATCAGCCATCCACCCCTTCCTTCTGCAGCTCCAAGTACACATACACACTCTACAAATCTGCTCTGTGGAGCTAGAAATCCTTCTGTATCTCCTTACAGGTGATAAGGGGGGACACAATAGAAAGGTGGAGGAAGAGACTCCCAATTCCACTGTTGTTGGACAAGGAAGTACATCACTGGAGATAAGACTTTTTTGTGCCCCTTTCATGGAGGCCCTTAAGTCCTTTAACAATTTAAAAGAAACCTCCGGAGCTATGGATTTGTCTTCATGCAAAGAAGCTATGCTTCACATAATACTTACTGCTTGAGCTTTAATTTCCACAGGAAGAACATCAATGTCATTGCCAAGTTTTCCAGCTACTACAATTTCAGAGCCATCAAAGAGCAACTTGAAACTATTCTGAGTGATCTCGAGAGCAGCATTGTCTGGGTACTTCATTTCAATTTCCTTCAGGATGGGAGTAGCAATCTCATGGTAAAAGCCCTTTTATGAGACAGACAGAAGAGATAACCATAGGAAGAAATCTAATTTCCCAGTCAGGAAAATATGAAAAGATAATAGGTGTATAATTAAAGGTGTAGGTAATATAGGCATATAGTTAACTAATTAATCAATCAATCATAAGCATGTAGAGTGTAGATATAAAGAGCTAAATCTAGCTCTACATTGACAGATTTTTAAGCATAGCTGAATACATGTTTTAGACATTATATACAACTAATTATAACACTATGTTTTTATTATTGGCTTTCCTACTTGAAGCTGCAAGGCTGCATCCGAGTCCTCATATATACGGCGAGCAACTCCTCCATTTTCTAAGGCCATTTTCTCCAGAAATGCATAGCTGACATCGAAACCGAAGCCAAGGCAGTACAGGAAGTACTTTCCATTATTAGCCTTCTTAATATTTTCTTGAATCCTGTCAACATTTTCTTCACCTGTAACATTTTTTAAAAAAATACAAACATAGCCAATGTAACACAAGGCCTAAATTGAACATTAGTCCTACCTAACAAGTAATTTAGTTGTGACTAACAAGCACAATTAACAACCAACCTCTAGTGAATGACTAACAACTAAAGTATAATCCTAGGCCTATTTACTCAGAAATAAATCCAACTGAGTTCATTGAGATTTACTCCAAGCTATATGTGTGTGTAAAAAAACAAGGAGAATTTTTTATGGACTGTAATGGGGAGATTGTCAAGTGGATGAACATGTCATCCACAATCCTGTTGGGTTCACAAAAGTAGCGTGGAACGAACGTAACGGTTTTGCTCCCTATTCTCATTTGATTAATGTGCAACCGATGAGAAGGAATTTAGGCACAGCTTCAGGCTAAGTGTGTATGTATGTCGGGGGAATTGTGTGGCATGCACAATCCTTTTCTATGATGGCAGGCACCTGGCACTGCTTATCCCACCACTGCCACCAATTCATGTGACACACTTTTTATGTCCTACCACTAAGTATAATTGATGACAGCACCCTGGGCCTTATCATCCCACCACTGCCACCAATTTATGTGATACAAACCCACAAGTATCTCCTATGATGGACAACACCTTTCTGTCCAAAGTTTGGTAGCATAGTTTAATATTCAGGTGTCAAACAAGCCTCTATTTGAACCATGAATAAAACTTTATTTATAAGAAGGTTTAAACAGTATTTTGCTTATTGATATGGTGTATGTATTTGTTACTTTCAGATATTGTTTTCTTAGCTTTATTCAGTTATAGATTTAGTTAACTTCTCCACACTCTCTCCTGTAATTAACAAACTTATATCCAGGACCCTCACACTGCCTTATCTTTATGTTCCTTTCCTAAACCTATACCAGCCACCAAGGCTAAATATCCCTCAGGATATGACCCCACAGCAACTCCCTCTCTTGAAGTTCTGTGTGCATAAAGAGTCCCTCAGCACTGGACTCTACCCCTATATGTCCCTCCCTTCTGGACTTTAAGTATAACTGTCCCTCTCTGGACGTAGCAAGACCCTCTTGCTCTGAAAACCAAACCCTATCTGAAGTTCTTAACTGCCACCATGGATCTTTCAATCTCTCCCTGCCAGCATCACATTGGCTGAGGCTGAGCTGGCTCATGATTGCCTGCCGCTGTTGCTAGGCTAATCCATCTTTTCTGCACAAGCACAACATTACTGTTACCCTTCTGGGTGACTGAGAAACCATGGTCCATACGCTGGTAACCTCTCGACTTGACTTCTGCAATGTGCTGTACATGGGACTACCTTTGTGCCAAGTTCAGAAACTTCAATAGGTACAAAATATGGCAGCCAGACTGGTCGCTGGAACATCCAGAGTCGACCATATTACTCCAGTCTTAAAATCTCTCCATTGGCTGCACATTAGTTTCTGGGCACAGTAGAAGGTGTTGGTCATAACCTTTAAAGCCCTACATGGCTTGGGCTCAGGCTAACTGAGGGAGTGCCTTCCTCCACATAACCCATCCCACACACTCAGGTCCCCGGGGAAGAATTTGCTGCAGCCTAAGAAGACCAGATTGGCTGTGGTGACCCAGAGAATCTTTTCATCTGCTGCTCCTAGGCTATGGAACGACATGCCGGATGAGATCCGTCATATTACTACTCTAGAAGCCTTTTAAAAGGCTATTGGTCTCGCTGCAGATCTACCTCTAATTTTTAGAAAATTTGTATCTTAAAATTTTTAATCCATTTTGTTGTTTAATTTTTATCTTGCTTTTTAGCCATTATTTTTATGACAGGGAGGGTTGGGATAGGGGACTGTTTATAATTGTGAAATTTTATTTCTATTATATTTTATTGTTATTCTGTCTTTTGTAATATGCCTTGATTCCCTCGGGAAAAGGTGGAATATAAATAAGTTATATTACTACTACTACTACTACTACTAAAATAAAGCATTAATCTCTTTGAGTTTAAAAGAGGAATGCCTGGGTTGGATCAGAAAAGATGAACTGCTTTTTAAAAGGCAAATTCTGTATGAACAGATGGGGCAATTAAACTAGACATAGGCTGAATCCACACCAGCAAAATAATCCAGATCCAGATTGCCCAGATTTCACTCCATTTACACCACAATGACCCATAATAATCCAGATTCATACTGTATTGATACACACACATTTCCTCCAGCTGAATTCTAATTGGTACAATTTCAGTTCTAACCTGTACAATCAGTACAATGTTTCTTCCCTTTCTTTTCCCTCGCAGCATGTGTAAACCTATCAACCAATAGCCTTCCTTGGTCTTTTTTAAAATCTCTCTTACCTCCCACTATGCGCTCTCACTGGATGGCTCTTGCATAAAATTCCCCCCCCCCCCTTCATGCTCTCATGAGTAAGTGGGAGAACTTTTAATGTCTCCCAAGCCAGATAGTCCCATGGAGAAGGAGAAAGAAAGAAAAAAATGTTTCTTTCCTCACTTCCTTTCCATCCTGGATCCTTAACTGAATTAAAACCAGTGTCTGCAGAACAAGCCTCTTCTTCTCTTTATGCTTGGCTTGCACTACTTCTCCCATCCCCTTCGTTCTCCACCCTCCCCTTTCCAAGTGTTTCCGATGCCAGAACTCTTCAGAAACAGAGAATGCAACCCCTGGGCTTTGATGTGAGATGGAAACAAACTTTCAGTTTGAATTTGTGCCTGTAGGAGAGCAAGGGCTGGATTTGTTCCTTGGGTGGATCCACTGCAGAAGAGCAAAAAAATGGCAAAACATTTGCCAGATAGAAGATGCCACCCACCAATCTGTCCCACCCATCCTCAATGCCACACCAATCCAGTAGGATACACATTCGGGAGGGAAACAGGAGAAAAAGTTTTTTTCCTCTCAGAATTGTGGAGTAAAAAGTGATTTTTTCTAAATTACATTAAAGCCAAAAAAAGAAGTGCTTTCACTATAAAAGTGGTCATGTGTTCCAAAAGAACAGGAATCAAAGTGGGTACAGACTTTTTTTGTTAGTGTGGATCCAGCCATAGACACATGGCTATTAAGGAAACTGCCAACCAAAGGGGGGGAAAAACATGTACAAATAAATATATGAACGATAATATGTGAAGAAATCGGTGGACATATATAAAGAATAAAAAGGCAACTGTTGAGAATCAGTTTGCTCTTTCTTCCTTTCTTTTTTTTCCTCCCTCTCTTTGCTCCTTTTTATCTAATTCAGTCTTTTCTGCTTAATTGAATCTCTCTCAGGTATATGGATATATGAATAGTGAGTGACTCGAAGGGCCTTTAAAAATATTCTGGATTTTTTTTAGCAGGAGAAACTTTCAGGAAGGTTTTGACAATGCAGACTATTGAAGTGAAAGAGTAGGGAGAAATTAATTCATATTGTTTTTAATGAAGCTAAATGCATTGCTGATCATCTTTAAATGAAAATAGAAGCAAAATGAGTTTACAAAAGTATTCCTAATTTACCAGTAGTAGGTTGTCCATCTGTCAGCAACATGATCATTGAAATACTTTTCTCTGGCAATAATTCAGCAAAAGTGTCTTTGTCCAGTACTTTTATTGCAGTCAGCAGTGCACCATTTATATCGGTTACTGTAAAAGGAAATAAATCATGACAATGAATTTTATTATGGAATTAAGCTGTTCATCAACAATATATACAGAGGAATCTTCAAAGTTACAGGGAAAGATAAATATTGAAGCTCTAAAGGATCAAATAACTTAGATATCAGCAGGGCATTTGGAAAGGCAGAAGAAAATGTATGTAAATAAATTATAGAAGTTGAAATCAATGGCTTAAGAAATGAAAATAACCTAAAAAAAAAACACCAAGTAAAATAAAGTAAAAGTTAGAACATATACCTTATATAGAAATCAAAATGTAAACTAAAAATTTATGCAGGTAAGAATGAAAATACTTAATGATTATAAGCAAAATTTAAAATTTCATGCAGAAAGGACATTTTTAAAGGAACGAAGGTGGCATGTTTGCATAGAAATAGTCACTGAGTAACTGAATGGGGGGGGATGAAATAAGGGGCTGAAATCTGTTTTTTGCATTTCTGCTCAAAACTCTGTGGATAATCTTGACATGCTGACTTAACCAACTGATTTACCTCCATTAGCCAAAATGGTCTTAACATATTGTTTAGCCAGTTCCACGTTCTCTTCTGTGGCTTTCAACATTGACAAACTCCACACAGAAATACTTCCACTAAAGACAACCAGGTTAAAATGATCTTCAGGAGTCAGGTCATCTAAAATCTTTTGCAGGGCCTCTCTTGTCTGTAAAAATGAGAAAAGCAGCATATAATTTTCTAGCTCATGGTAATGGTCAGATCATGAAGTAGGAAATTAGATTTACATTCCATTAAAGTTTTCTACAGCATACATGGCAGGATTCAGAGGATCATATTATGGACTAATAGGCAGAGATATGAAAGAACCTTTAGGCTTTGCATACAGTTCATTCTCTCTTCATTTTTCAGTGGCTGTTAAACCCAATGGAAACCCAATGTGTGACCGTAGGCATGCTACACTCAGCCTCAGAGGATGACCATGGTAACCCCCTCTGATGGAACAAGAAACTCCCATGATAGGTTTTCCATAAATCAGAAACGACTGGAAGGCATACAACAACAACAACAACAACAAATTAACTAAGATGTCTTCCATTAGTATAGTTTCTTGTTTCATCTGAGTGAGCAAATTATAGCAAAAAGCTCTGGAAACTGGGATATTAAGACCATTTCAAATGAGGGGTTGTTCTGAACAATGCAGATTAGGTTCAGATTATCTGAAAACCTTTGGGTCCTTTCACATTATCTGGTTATAGCACTATGATTCCACTTTAACTGCCATAGCTCCCACCTATGGAATCCTGGGATTTGCAATTTTGGCAGCAGGATATTGGGAATTCTCAGCCATAAAGCGCTATTGTCTCCACAAACTATAGATCACAGGATTTCATAGGATGCGGTTATGTTAGTTAAAGTGGAATCATAGCACTGTAATTGTGTAGTGTGAAAGGGCCTTGTATCTCACTGTCTGGATCTTGAGATCCTTATGGAGTTCTGGTGAGGATACATGAGAGGGCCTTCTCAGTGGCTACTCCCAGCTTGTGGAATACCCTCCCATGAGGGGTTATACTGGCCCCATCCTTGCTCCCCCTTTGTCAGTAGCTAATGTCCTTTCTATTTATACAAATATTTAGAGATTAACTGGGTAAATAGAAAATCTTTTTCTTTTTCTTTTCCTCTTTCAATAAATCTTTATTTTACACTCTCTTATTTACAATCCTTTAGCATTATGTTATTTTACCCATGTTATTACATGATTATTACATTTTTTATGATATCAGAACATGTTGTTGCATCTCAGTTCTTTTGTCTGTAGATATCATATTTATTTCTTGATTGTCTCCTTGACTCCTATTATCTCCTTGATTTCTACAATATCTATTAATAACAAAACCCTCTAATTTTTATCCTTTCATTGCCTTCAGCATTTTCCCTCTTCTCAAATTTTCCCTTTAATTTCTGTCCCTAACCACCCTTTCCTTCTTTCCTTCATCTTAGTCTAGTCCAGTCTTTCTCTCCCTTTCTTTGTTATCATCCTTTTATTTCTATCTCCTTGTATTATATTTCTCGTTTTAAGCCTTGTATCCATGTGTTCCAATATCCACTTACTCTTACCTTTTCACTTCCTTTATACCCTCCTCCATGTACCTTGTCCTTCTTTTCCTTTCCCTCCTTCTTCTTGGTAAGTAAAAGGTATTTTTCAGTGAGTGAGTGTGGTGCATTTTATGTCTATTTTTATTTCTTTTAAATGATTTTGTTGTTGTGTGCCTTTAAGTCAGTTCTGACTTATGACAATCCTACGCCAACCCTATCCTGGAGTTTTCTTGGAAATATTAATTCAGAGGAGGTTTGCCATTGCTTTCATCTGAGGCTGAGAGAGTGTGACCTGTTTCATGGCCAAGCAGGGAACCGAACCCTGATTTCCAGAGTCACAGCCCAACATTCAAACCACTACATCAACACTGGTTCTCAAATGATTTTTTAAAATAGTGCTGTAAGTTATGGGCTTTTTAAAAAAGTAGCTAGTATAATTATTTTAAAAACTTCTGTATCATCGGGTTTTTAAATTTTAGGTTTGTTGTAAGCCATCTTGAATCCCCTGTTAGGAGAAAGGAAGGATAACTATTAAATAAATATGTAATTTATTAATTGTTATTTCATTATTATATTTATATATTTATATATTTACAATTATAATTATATAATTATAATTTGATTAATAAATAAGTTATTTATATGTAATAACATTTAATATATTAGCCACATTTTTATGGTTGGGACAAAATTGGAAACTAATATTTTCATTTGTTTGCTCCCACTCAGACAGAAGAAACCATGGGTTCAACACACAACACACAGGAACACAAGTTTGGTTCATGTTGGCTTGTTAAGGTGGGCTGTGATACAGTGAATATGGTTTATGTATTTAAAAACAACATAATTTTTCCATGTTTCATATATGTGTTTGCAGTGGGTAAAATTGGCCCAGGATTCTTCTCATTAAGACGTTCAAGACATACGTTTTTCAACAATTTTTAAATATTTTAAAATATTTTTTCCATCTCTTCTAGACACATACAGTGCTCTCCTGATTCTGTGGTATCAGTGATGGAGGAAGGTGGGAAGAGCTGAAGGATAGCTAATAAACTAGGCTGCACTATGATTACTTAAAAAGAGAGACATTCTTGTGGTTATTAGAATATGGCACAAGCTTCGTGTGGCACAAATATGAGGAAATTGCAAAAAAAAAAAAGGGGGGGGGGGGGGTGTTCTCTTTTGTGACAAATTACCTGCTGAATTTTCTTGCCACCCATGGACCCACTTTGATCTATAACAAAGATGATGTTTTTAGGAAATGACGGTAGTTGGTTGGGAGCAAAATAATGCACAAAATATCCATTCACAATCTGAAACAACAAAAGTAGTAGTGATGAATTATTCATTGAAAATATCAGAAGAAACGGTACAGTCCTCCCTCCGTTCTCATGGTCTTCAGACTCGCTTCCCTTGCTTATGTGTGAGGGACAAATGGAGGGGGGATGAATGGGGTGTGCACCCATGATGCACCCCTGCATGCCACTGTGTACTTGCGCTTATATTCAAGCCAATGGGGCATGAATATAAGTGAAACTCCATTTTCGCAAGGGGATCCAGAATGGATCCCCTGTAAAAAAGAAGGCGCAACAGTACAGGGAACAACAATTCATGGGAGTAAGGCCTTGTCTAGCTAGCTACCATATCTACCGCCACCATGGATCACTTGTTTTGAGGCCAGAATGAGGTCCCCTGCATGTGATCACCATTGGGTGCCTCAGTCAGAAGTGAGCAACCTGTGACAGTGGCAGATGTGCTGGGAGACTCAGTGGGCCATGTTGCAGCAACAGCTGCCATGGTACAGGAAAAGAGAAAGCCAGGTAAAGGGGGCATATAGGGGCAGCTGGGGGACCAGAATACTCCAGGCTGTCCCCAAGTATCCTGGCCAGTGCAGACAAGGCCTAATATTAACTTGAATATACAAAGATGTTACATTTCCCATGATGGGATTTACATTAAAAGGTTGCTTTTTTTTACATACTGCCAGACAAAAGTCTACCATATGAAAAATACAACCACCCTGTTTGAAATCAAAGTGACCAAAACATTTAACAGTACTATCAATCTAGAGACCAAAGTCTTACTTGAATATTGTTGAATTGTATCCCTCGAGAGAATTGCATAAATTTGTTAGTTAGCAACCTTGACATGTCTACACCCACTAACTGCTAGTTTGCCTTTCATTCTATAGGAGTTTAGATACAGCATATATTTATAATCATGTCCTGGATTTTGTTTTTTCCATACCCTGCATCTTCCTGCATCACTCTAACCTGCAACCATTTTTTCTTCACTCTCTCTCCTCCATTAGACCATATACAGTCGGCCCTTCTTATACACAGATTTTTTTATACACGGATTCAAGCATCCACAGTTTGAAAATGTTAATGTGTGTGTGTGTGTGTGTGTGTGTGTGTGTGTATTTCAAATATCAAACCTTGATTTTCCAATTTTTATAAGGGACACCATTTTGCTATGTCATTATATTTAATGGGACTTGAGCATCCACAGATTTTGTTATCCACGAGGGATCTTGGAACCAAATCCCAACGTATAACAAGGGTCCACTGTGTTTAATTATGAACAAATATTGTAAGCAAAGCTACTTTTGTATGTTTTACAAAGAAGACTAAGCTTGTTCCTTTTCTTTTTCTTGTTCCTGCATGTATGTTAGCCATAATAGGTTATTTTATTAAAGTGGAATCTCTGACTTGTTTAAACCTTATTGTGTTTCATTTTTCACTTGTTTTGAAAGTTTCAGGACTAAAATGTAATATTAATCAAATAATACACCAATGCATGCATACATAACAAAACAAAACATTAGTGTTTCACCTGAAGGTTTCACACTTCGGTATGCTGAATGGTTCTGGAATCAGTACATAAACCTGAGGTCATACAATTTGTCAATGTCCTTTTCCTCCAAGGTTTCTCTTGAATTTAATGAAATGATATCCATCAGAGAGTTGTCGTTTACCTGTATGTCTCCTGCAGTGACACTCCTTTTAACATCGTAACGGATAAGAAAATCTCCATCCAGCAGCGTTTCCTCCAGTTCGGGGCTTTTTCTTTGTTGACTTAGAGTTGGTTTAAATGTAATATGAGCCTGAAAGTTAGAGGCACAGATAAAACAATTAGTTAATCTGACACTGAAGAACAAGAGTTGGTGTTTCAAGACCATTAAGAACACTTCGGTCATGGAGTTTACCTTGGTCTCATCCTGCACTTTTGTGAGGGCATCATTCAGTTCATTGGTCATGAAAGTGCTTTCAGTCTCTAAGAAACTTATACCCTGCGGTTCAAAGATGTGGGTATCAATCTGGAGAGAAATAAAGAAGAGTACAGGAGAGTTGTGTTTTTCAGCTGCAAAATAGTATCAGCAGGCAGTTATCTCAGTGATCAAAACTATCCAAGATTTACCTGAAAGTGATTAACTAGCTGTTTGGGCTTGACTTTAATCAGCAGCTCATACTTTCCTAGTTTGCGTTTTAGTAACTCTTCATAGACCAGCTCAAAGGTAACCTTAGCAGCCGCTGCAACGTTGACTTTAACATGAAACTGTTCAAGTTTTCTTCCAGTTGATCTGGAAATAAGAAACTATAATTTAGGCTTTATTTAGGTGCATATATATATATATATATATATATGGCAGCTCACCTTCACATTTGTGTGGGCAAGAAACATTGGGCAGTTATGATGTCATTATCTAGACATACAGCCCCCTAACTGTTTGATATTCACTTTTATGATCATGGTACCATTGCTACAGCCACAAATGCCTCTAAAATGCACATTAAAAGTCAGGCAGCTGTACAGAGCAAAGGAGTTCTGCAGCACTGGCAAACAGGCTGCTGAAGAATGCAACGTATGCTTTCTGAATATTTTGGGATCCAAGAATCATAGAAACATAGACCTGGAAGAGACCGCAAGGGCCATCCAGTCCAACCGCATTCTGCTGTGAAGGAACTCTCAATCAAGCATCCCCAACAGATGGCCATCCAGCCTCTGCTTAAAGACCTCTAAAGGAAGGAGACTCCACTACTCTCCAAGGGAGTTTGTTCCACTGTTGAACAGTCCTTATAGTCAGGAAGTTTCTCCTAATTGAGGTGGAATCTCTTTTCCTGTAGCTTGCATCCATTGTTCCGGGCCCTGTTCTCTGGAGCAGCAGAAAACAACCTTGTTCCCTCCTCAATATGACATCCCTTCAAATATTTAAACAGGGCTATCATATCACCTCTTAGCTGCCTCTTTTCCAGGCTTCTGTTCTCCAGGCTAAACATACCCAGCTCCCTAAGTCTTTCCTCATAAGGCATGGTTTCCAGGCCCTTCACCATTTTGGTTGCCCTCCTTTGGACACACTCCAGTTTCTCAACATCCTTTTTAAATTGTGGTGCCCAGAAGTGGACACAATATTCCAGGTGAGGCCTGACTAAAGCAGAATACAGTAGCACTATTACTTCTCTAGATCTAGACACTATACTTCTATTGATGCAGCCTAAAATCGCATTGGCTTTTTTAGCTGTCACATCACACTGTTGACTCATGTTCAACTTGTGGTCTACTAGGACTCCTAGATCCCTTTCACATGTCGTTTCATTCAGCCAGATGTCCCCCATCCTATATTTATGCATTTCAATTTTTTCTACCTAAGTTCAGTATCTTACATTTCTCTCTGCTGAATTTCATTTTGTTAGTTTTGGCCCAGCTGTCTAGTTTATTAAGGTCACTTTGAATTTTGATCCTGTCCTCTGGGATATTAGCTACTGGATCCTTATCGATCTTCACAAGAGCTTGGAAGAACTACTCTTTGAATTACAGATCTCAGAATACATGAGCCAATACATTAGCATTTCCAAGTTCTGATCTAGACAAGAACTTTTGAGAGTATTAGCACTCAGTTTGTGCTGCAGTTGAGCATTGTCATCTATGAAGTTCACATTCCAATCCAGGCAAATCTTGAACTTCAGTGACCCAATACCACTGAGCTTTTGGTATGGCATCTGTGGCCCTCACTAGGTCTCCTTGATTAGATATGCAGAGTATTTTAGACTAGACTGGCTATCATCTGATCAAATATATTGGGTCAGATCTCAAACTATATGAGCCAGGGCAATTAATCTTCTCCACTCTGCTCCTACACACACACACACACACACACACACACACACACACACACACCCCTACCTCCCAGTGCAACTTTGTCAGGCTTTTCTAGAGGCCACAGGCTCTCAAGGAAGAACTATTGTCGAAGAGGAGGTGTGTTCACATAAAGATCCTCTACCTGATTTGTGCATTTCACTCATTGACCCTGGTGGCTGGGGAAATCTCAGAAATGTTGTCCATGAAAGTAACTTTCCCAAGCTCTGACTTAGAGTCAGTTGCTTTTCAACCATCATGTTAAAGGGTTCTCTTCATATATAGATTCTCTATGCTGTTATTCTATCCAAGAAAGGAACTAATTTGAAAAAAACTTTGCTGCTTACTTGACCAATCCAGCACTTTGCCCTCGTGAAACAGCATCATCATACTGAACTTGTGCCGATTCTTTCTCTTTAATTATTCCAGGATAAGTTTTTCCATCTATGGTCCTTTAAAAACATTATTTCAAATGGTTCCAGTCGTTAGGAAGAGGTGCATATAAAACTCACACAGGGGTCTAAATTCATTGGCATAATGAAATAAAAGAAAACTAAAGCCTATATTTCATCAGTATGACTTCCTCTGCATTTTAAATGTCCAGGTTTTAGAAGAAATGACAAAACCAAGGGATCAAGCAACATTTAATTCTAGGCTTTATCATTGTATATATTTGGCAAGCCTCCTCTGAACAAATCTTGCCAAGAAAACCCCATGATAACTTAAGGTTGTCGTAAATCAGAAATAATTTGAAGTGACACAACAACAAATATATACATTCCTGTACTTTAACCCTGTAAGACAATGAACAGTTCCTGCAAATCTGTTTTGTCTTTCAAGCCAGTTAATCCCTCTCAGTGGGTCATTAAAAGGAAGCCCTCACGTTTGTACTGCCAGAACAAAACCCATTCACTCCCTCCCTGGCTTTTAAAATATCCCAAAGAGATGAGTTTATATGTAGGAAGGCAAAAAACAAAACAAAAAAACACCCACTTACACTCCCCCCCCATCTCCAATGGAAAAGAGTGTCTCAACCCATCAAAGCATCCCAGCAAAATCAATCAATCAATAAATAAAAATAGTCAAGTGATTTAATTTAAGGATGTGTTATACCTCTTGCTGTTATTGTTATTTTAGATTTGCACTTTTGAATAAAAATTAGGTCTATAAAAAGCTATGGTGAAAACTTAGCTCTTTTTCATTTTCAGATATATACAAATAAGAAAACTGTTTCCTGAGTTGTACAAAATAGTCAGCTACTATGAGATTTATCACATTCAACAACTATTTAGGTTTTTTTAAAAAAGCACAAAAAGTGTTTGTAACATCCTTGTTTATGTCCAAAAGGAATTATTTGTGTAAAAATAACCACCCACATTTTGGTACAAAAGTTTTCTGAGCGTAAATGTTTTTGCAGTGTATTTTGTGCAAAAATGGTATATTCTGTACACAAACAGATTTCTCACAAAAAGAATTGTGAAGTGAAAACCTCTTGGAAAATTGTAGAAAAACTTGCTCAGTTTCACCCATCAGGGATAAAAGCTTTGAAATAATTTGTCCCTGTTTGCAAGAATGATAGAATGGAAAATGGAAGACGTACTTCGGTGTTTTCATGGAACAAAATGTTGTTAAGCCATGCTGTTGTTAAAAAATACTTTTCTTCGTCCTGCATTAAATTTTACCATTAAAAACTCTGGCTACAAAAAAAGAGAACAAAAGAATCAGCTTGGGAAGAAGGGTTTTTCTAAAACGCATCAGCAGGACAAATCAAAGCCTTTTTAAACAACAGCATAGCTTAACAATGTTTTGTTCCACAAAACACGGGAGTGAATCTCTCATTTTCCAGCATTTCACTGTGTTTTCTTCCCTTCAACTCTCCCCAAGAATGCTATAAGCAAAGATTTCTTTCCCTGCTTACATGCTAAAGTTTGTGATGAAAGCAGTCTTGGGTAACTCCACTTCAAAAAGAGCTTCCTGGGACTCTTCTGCTCGGTTGACAACTTTGCTGGTGATGACTGTGTGAGCAAACCGTGATGTCACTTTGCAGTCCACATGCAGGCTGTAGATTTCAATGCCATTCTATGGGAAGAAAAGGACAGCTGAATCCAACTGAACTGGATTCCATTCAGTCTAGCTCTTACATGGGTGAAGGAGGGATCGCAGAGCTATAACAATCAGAAAAGTCAAATTAATGGAAAAACCAAAATGTTATTTTCTAAGATGTTTTTAAAAAGCAGTTGAAGGTTTGACTGGCAATGAAAAGGCTAGTTCAGCATAGACCCATGAATTCTGTAAGTCTTAGTTCTAATCTGCACTGCAGAAATAAAGTAGTTTGACATTGTTTTAATTGTCACAACTCAATGCTATGGAATCCCGGGATTTGTAGTTTTTTAAGCTTTGTTTTTTTACAGAATACAAAACCCAGAATTTCATAGCATTGACCCATGGCAGTGAAAGTGATGTCAAGTTTCATTAATTCTGCAGTGCAGGTTAGACCTTAGTGTATCCTTCCTGCTACGTGCCTGCAACATTTGGCTGCATTAACAAACTGGGGGAGTAACATTTTCTTTGACCAAACAACTATGGACTTTCTCCTTGTGGAACTTTTAAATGTATAGAGAAAAATGGATGCCCAAAGGGTATACTTACCGTACGTAACAGTCATTTTGGAATAACATATCAGGATAATACTGACTCTGCACACTTATAGGATATGGTAGCAGCTCCCATGGCTTTCCTACCTGAGATCTGATTTTCTTGCAGAGTCAAGATTTTGTAGACTGACCATACATACCATTTTAAACAAGACAGTACCATTTTTTCATATTTCCAGACCTGCTGTTTTAATATAAATGTCAACTTTGTCCCATTTTCAAGGGAAATGCCCTGTGATGTTGCAAAAATGATTTGAAGATCTCCATTTGAAATTGTGGTTGCTAACCCTCTCCCTTCACAAAATTGTATCATGGAGTGTGAGAACTTTTATAAGGAGCCGAAGGATCAAAATTTGCTGCATAAGATTACTTCACTGGAGAAATATTCATGGTATGATCATGGTGAAATATAGTCCCCCTCTACATCTACCCAAATTTTTATATGAATTCCGTCACTGAAGAACAATTGATAGCTCAATATGTTCATGTAATAAAACCTTTGCTATCCTCTTACTTGTTCATGAATATGGAATATTACATAACCCTGTCCCAGTTTTGCCCTCCCAGTGTCCTATTTTTGTCTCCAGGAAATATGGTCAGCCTAGAATGTTGTGAAATTCATATATGTATATGTTAAGATATAAAGGCAGGGAGAAATGATAATGTAGACACATAAGTTTAAATCAGGGATTGAAACACAATTGGCAAGCAAGACTGAGAACTAATTAGTTCAGACATCTAAATCAGCATGCTTGTTCTGTTCAATCACCCTTCAGACTAAGGATGAAATAAATATTCTAAAATATTCAAATGACAGATGAAAAATAGGGTTCTTGAGTATCAGGAGATCCTTCTGAGGAGAATGCTGGCTGGGAAACTTCACAGTTAGGGACTTATTCTTGGTGAAAATTCACATTTTTGTGCCAAAAATGCAAAAAGCATGTTTCCTCTGTAGAAAACATGGTTTTCTATTCAGAAAAGAATAGTTCTAACATATAAAACAACATTTCTGTGAGAAACAGCATGCAGTTTTGCACACACACAACCCCACTAAAAAAAGAAAACCCAAAATCTTGAGGTTTGGGAGACTTTTTTTTATAGTGGGGAGAAAAATAGCACAACTATTTGTTGCCCATCAGAATGAAATTGATTATATACTTTCTTACCTCCAGAAATTAACTATTTCAATAATGAAAAGCATAAAACATGATCAGTTTCTGGTGAAATATCTTTAAAACATCTTTTTAATATGCTCTTAAAAGCAAATAGAGAAAGTAACTAGAATACATAACGTATTGCTAGAACCTGCTGTTAGGTGCACACTGACTGGTTGAAAAGTTCCAGATTTTGTTCCTCTTCTTTCTAATTTTATACTTGATTAAAATAAACCATCCAGGGGAACTGGTATAAAAGTCTCTGATTGTACTGGATGTTGATACAGTTGAATCAAGTACCATGGATTCCGTATCCATGTATTCTGCATCCAATTATTCAACCATCCACAGCTTGAAAATATTATCCCAAAATATTTTTCCCCCCAAAAGGCAAACCTTGATTTTGCCATTTTATATAAAGGACTCCATTTTATTATACCATTGTAATAAAGTCCCTCCATTGGAACTTGTGCATCCACAGATTTTGGTATCCATGGGAGGTCCTGGAAACTACCAAGGTCCACTGTAACTCATTATTTGTGATCACTGGTTTAAATCAAAATATCATGCAACCTCCAGGTTTGATTTGTACAAGCAGAAGTGAAACAAAGCTAAGACTAGGGAGAGATTTTTCTCTCACATTTTATTTTGAACAAATATAAATATTTGTTATTTATAGGAACATAAAAAACAACGGGGCTTCTAACAATTCTTAACACTGGTTTATTTTGTTCTGTGTTATATATACCAGCTGATAGCACCTCCTGAAGCTTTCAAGCAGAAGGCTTTCCCAGAGCTTTGAAAAATGGGAAGAAGGGAGGCTGGACCACAGAGAAGGCCAAGCTGGCTTAAAGTCCAAAATAATATTTATATTCTCTGACCTTTAAACCCAGCCATGACTGGCCCAAAACTGAATCTGTAACCATTTGCATGTAAAACAAATACTTTATCCTTGAGCTATGGCTCTTAGATTATACATTAAAACAGCAGTTCATCTCCTGGCAGTATTTCCAGAAATTGCAGTCTTAATTCAATATTGTAAGTTTAAATTGAGAATTGCAGTAAATTTCAAAGTTTTAAAAAACACTTGATTGTATATAAGAACATGTACAGTATGTGCAGTTCACTATTGCCTCCATTTTTCTTGGATTTTCAGTTCTTTTGAGGAGTCCACTGGCAAACAAAGCCCATGGAAAATCCCATCTCAGGTTTCAAAAGTAAGAAATGCCTTTTCAATTTGTGTGGTATATTTACCCAAATTCCCACATTACAATAAGTTCTATTTAATGACTAAACATTGTAAATGTATATTTTGGCAGTATAAAATATGTATATATTCTAAAAGAAAGAAAGGAGAGGGAGAGGGGAGGAGGGAGATGTTTGAGAATAAAAAGCAAATACCTTGGGTACAGCTGGTTCTGCTAAACCTTTCAGTGAGGAAAACATCAGCCACAAAACAAAAAAATGTCCTTCCATTTTGTGAGCGTCAAATCCACAGAAGAAAAGTAGAGGGAGTGTTTAAAAACAAATAAGTCAACTTTAAGCATGCCACAAGACTCCTTTCCCCATCCTCAGTTCCCTTCTTTATATACTGAAGTAGACTACAATTTACTTTTAAAAACTGCTGACCTAAGAGAGCTGAAACTTTCTAGAGTAGACTCTGACCTCCCACACACTTGCTCAACCGTACAGAGGATGAATAAGCCTAATATTTACCAATTGGATCAGAACATTTCTGGCCATCTCTCAACATGGTTGAGCAAGTGAGTGGACAGTCTCCAAATATATCAGTAAGCCTTTCAGAGATACTCTAGAATGTTTCATTTTAATCTTAGATGTTAGCAATTTTCAAAGAGACCAGTCTACTTCAGTATACAGTGGGACCTCAGTATCTGCAGACTTGCCATTCGTGGATTTGAGCATCCACGAAAGGCAAGCCCGCACTGTCTCTAATGGTGGCATGTGCACACGACTGCACTCCTATTAGGGAACAGCCCCAGTTGTCCTCAGTGGTGGCAAGTGCATGCAGCCTGAAGTCCCATTGGCCCTAATGGTGGTGCAGCCACATGCATGTGCCACCTTTAAGGACAATGGGACTTGAGCAGCCATGGATTTTGGTATCCACGGAGGAGGTCCTACTGTATAAACAAAGAACTGATGAGGGGAAAGAGAATCTGGTGGCATGTTTAAGACTGACTAACAGATTTGATAGCATGGTGTAGTGGTTTGAGCATTGGACTATGACCCTGGAGACCAAGGTTTGAATCCCACCTCAGCCAAGGCCTTTTGACCAGAGGTCTTCTATCTCCCTTATTAGTCTATGCTGTGGGGTGAGAGCCATTTTATAAAAGTCTCTGCTTGTTGGGAGCTTCAAGTTGTGCCATTTTATTTCTACTCGTTGTTTTAAGGCTACTTAGGTTGCTGTTTTATTGCATTTACTTCTGTAAAGGTTTTGTGTGATTGTAATTTGCTGTTTGGACCTTTTTTAATGTTTTTATTAAAATACTTTATTAGGACAAAAAAACAAATATACATAAAACATATAGACCACAACACATCATTACATCATTACATAACCTTCCCTAACTTAAATACAATACAGTCTTCAATATACATATTATTACACTAATCACTAATCATACAAATTTCTTCCATATACTTCTACCATCTCACATCTTCACATCTTCAGACACAAATTCACTCGAGCCAACTCATCCTAAACACGTACACACTAACTTCCTTCCTACCAATAGTTAACTAAATCATGGGTAAGTGACTTCCTTAATTTGTTTCTACACAGTGGATCCTATCTCAAAAAAAGGGGGGAGGAAAGCAACAAGGAAACATCATCATCTTACTATCATTTTCTCCTGTTATTTTCTAAAAAATTAATTACTTTGTTCCATTCACTCAGAAATTATTCTTCTGGTTTGTCTCTCAGTGCTTGTGTTAGTTTGTCTAATATGATTCCATCGTACAATTTTAACCACCAATCTTCTTTCACGGGGATTCTTTACATTTCCATTTTTGAGCATAGCATACCCGTGCTAGAGAGACCATATAAAACACATTTTTTTCTTGTTCTTTACTAATTGTATCATCAAATATTCCCAAAAGGAAAAACTCTGGTTTTAGTTGAATTTTAACATTCAAGATTTCACTAATAGAATTTTTGACCATTAGCCAATAATCCTTAGCCCACTTACATGTCCACCAACAATGGTAGAAAGAATCTATCTCCTTACGACATTTCCAACACAGATTATTATTAGTTTTATAAATTTTTGAGATTTTGTCGGGAGATAGGTACCATTGGTAGAACATTGGTAGAACATTTTGTTTGGCCCATTTTGTAAGCCACTTTCACAAATGTCCAGTTGAAATTTACCTCTTGAGATAAATGTGTCACTTTGGCAAGGCTTACATCCTGTGGGATGGATGCCATCTTTTGGCCCAGCAGCCACTGACCTTACTGGAACCTCCAGAGGAAAATAAATGATTTGTGGGGGTGGAACTGGGAATTTGTACTAGTTTTTACTATCTTAACAGATGTTTGTCTGAAATGTTCCAGCAGTGGAGCAACCTGTAACTATCATGTAATGGCAAATATAGTTTTCCTCAGTGTCGGTTCTGTAGGCTGTTTCTCTATGGCAGGCAGAATATGATGACTGCACAAGTGTAGGTGGAAGAGGAAATGACAGTCTAATTTTCTGGCAATGCAAGTCCCACCATTGCCCAATGTCTCCTCCTGGAGAAATAGAACCAGGTGAAAGTCAAAGACAACACTCTCATTCCTAATCCACAACCTCTGTGGCTCATCTGGTACACATGCACTTTTCTCTCTGTGGCTCATCTGGTACACATGCACTTTTCTCTCCAGTTCAAAAGTCAGCAGTTCTTAACCTGTGGCCCACAGAACCCCAGGAAGCTGCAATGTCCCCATAGGAACACAGCGAAGGACAATTCTCCTCCCTTTGCCTTCTCAAGCCCTGTTGGGTTCAACCCCATGCTGAAAAGAACAGTGAAAGAGAGGTAGAGGAGGGCGAGGAGAAGAGAGAGAGACTCATCTCTTCTGCTCTTTCCAGCAGTAGCAGCATGGCTGTGCCTCCCTGCCCTCGCTCTCTTTCCTTCTCATCTCTCTGCTTTCCCAGACCTCCTCTCTTTAGCCATTTCTTGTCTGGTTCCTCCAGGAACTCCAAAAGGGCAAGAAAATACCTCTCAGCAAAGACACTTTTGGCAAAAAAAAAGGTCTTCATGGTCCCAGCTGGGCACCCCCCCCCCCCCTTACTCACTGTCTGTATGGCTCCTTCCCTTCCCTCCCACCTGTTTTCTTTTGCCAGGGTAAAAAAACTGGGTTGTACAGCACACAGGTTTAGGGGCTGCTGGTGTGCACAGAATTGGATATGGAGGGAAACAGAGAAATGTAGGTAGGTAGGTGGGCAGGCTGGCTGTCTGGCTGGCATAACCAGAGTGACAGAAGCAGCAGCAGGAGTAGCCATACTAGAACAGAGGGAACCATTCTGTGGATATCTGTGAGTGAGGGAGTGTATTAGGCCTGTGTATACGTGCTCATGCTTATATGAGTGTCTCTGCTTTCAGAAAACACAACACATAGGAGAGAAGAATGAAAAATAATCTTGATCCTTCCAGATCTCATGCATGGGCATCTGCATGCCCAGCAAACAAAAATATTGTAATAGGAATATGCACATTTACTTATTTCTGCCTTCTCTCCAAATTGGAAGAACCGTGATGCGCAACTTTGAATAAACATTTGCTGCACTTTAGGCTTTTAAATATTGAATTAAGTCTTGGTGCTCGGTGGCAACAAAAGATATTTAAAGGGAATCATGGCAAAGAACAGGTTAAGAATCACTGGGTTAGAATGTGGAACTGTGGCTCAGGAAATATGGGAGCTCAACAGACTGTGCCCATTTTTGTTCCCGAGGGAGGCTGCAGCAGCCAAACTGTGCGGCCTCCCTCTGCAGCAAAAAGAACCTGCGTGTGCCATGACTGTGCTGTTGGTACACTATTGTGCATCAGTGATGCAAGCATGGTGCCGCAACATGCAGTTGCTACACTGTGCTTGCATCATCATGGCGCCCTCCTGTGGATGAGTTCATATCCCAGATGGGAGAGTAGGGGGTAAGCTGTTTTAGGTTCCTGAGGGGAAAGAAGGGGGGCTATAAACATTACAGTATGGCAGCCGGAGGAGGAGGAAATAAATAAAAATGTCACACTTTAGTTGATTTGAGTCATTACTATTAGCACTATCACTGTCTGTATTCATCTAGTTCATGCTGCCATTACAAAATGACACTATATGTCATGCCTCCAGAGCATCTTTGATGCTCTTGAGACATATATTTAGTTGAGATTATATTAGCTTTTCTATGTATTAGTTTAGAAGGGGAAATAAAGATTTATAGCTTTAAGAAAGACAAGGATTGTGGGAAATCCCAGGGTCTTATGCTATCTCCCTCTAGTTAGTTTCAGTGTGTAATAAGATTTCAGCCAAGTCAGACCTGGAGAGAGTATTTTCCTTTGACAAAAAGATAAGTCCACAAAAGAAGAAAGATAGTCCTCAGAAGAAGAAAGATAGAATCCACCGAGAGAGCAAGGTATTTAGGAAGGACTATTGAGAAAGAAGAAATCAGTTTCATGTTTGTGTTTATAACCAGTAAAGCTTTTGAAACTAAAGAAATTTGTGGACAAGTCTTTTGTTCTGGCTGTGTTCCCGAGAGCCAGAGGCCTTACTACACCCAAAGTCCATAGTATTGCTCTTGGGACAAAACACTATAGCCTGTAGAGTTTATTTTCTATGATCATCCCCACCCAACGGGCCCATTTATAGAGTTGAAGTTACTTGGATTCTGAAAGCAAGGAGCTGGCAACAGTGCAGCCATATCAGCATTGATGTGCCCCCCTCCATGTGGGAGGCAGGCCTAGGCCAACTGCCCAGTGCCCAGCTCCTTTAAGGGCACCTTGCATTTGAAAGATGTTGGCACCTCCAGGCATCTACAATAAAAAAAGGGTGAAAACTAGAGATGTCTCCTGTCTCCTTGTAGAAGTGGGAATTTCACAAGATGTTGCTGGTTGCATGATTGAGTAATTGGGTGGAGTGCTTCTGTGCAGCCATTAAAGGGACAGCAGGTATCTCCAGGTGGGCAATCCTAAGCAGCTCTACTAAATCACAGCATAGCCTCATGGTGTCTTTTTCTAAAATGGCTACAAGTTTACTATTGCTCAAAAATTTGCTTCAGAAATTTAAAAACCATCATTACTACCAAACTCTGTCTTGGCAAACTTGAAATCATCATAATATGTAATGACTCCGTTTCCTCTGATTTGTTTGCTGCCTTTCGTTGGGGAATATTATAGACTTTGAAATCCAGTTAACCTTAAGCCTCTCTGTGCCTCTCATAGGACTTTTTCGCACAGAAACCTATGTGATTCCATCCCGAAAATGGTCAAAGTGTTGACATATTGGAAAAGCAAGCAAGCAAATTCACCAATGCTTATCACACACAGAGCACAACAAGGGGTGAAAAGCACATTACTTGGCCAAGAAAGTGGGTCGAAAGCAAATTTGGGTTTCAGACAGATGAGGACAAATCCCATTGCTAGCTTGGAAATACCTTTTTTGCACATGCACAAGTCCATACCCACACATGCTCCAGAGAGGGAAGGAAACTGGGGAGGAAAATCCTCTTTGTCCCAGAAGCTGTTTCAGAGGAAGGAAGGCTGAGGTTTCCCTTTGCAGTCTCCCATAAAACCACACACACACACACACACACACACTAGAAAGAAAGATGAGGTGGCTGGTCCATAAACTTGCCTGATTTCAGCGATGGTCAAAACTCCCAGATTTCATCCTTTTCCAGGACATATCCTCCATTTCTCCCTCTTCTACAGGAGGAATTTCAAAATATCCTCTCTATCTACCTTCTTCCACCAGCTGTTCCCTTAGAGGTTGCTTAGAGGGTCCATTAGAGGAGGAGACCAGCCGAGCGAGGGAAAGAGATAGGTGTGTGTGTGTGTGTGTGTGTGTATGTATCCCTTTAAGAACAAGGCTTTATCCCTCTCCTTGGCACAGCAAGGAACCCTAAGAAATCTGGGAACAGGGAGAATCGGAGACATGGTTATCACACTGCTGCAATTACATGAAGAGAGCGGATTTACAAATGAAAAGGACATGAAAACACAGTATTTTTGCAAAAGTGCTTACCATATAAGTCAACCTCATGTATAAGTTGAGGACAGGTTTGGGGGCTAAAATTATAGATTTTGATATGACCCATGGATAAGTCGAGGGTAAAACTTGGGGGCATGTAATGAAGGATGTAAAGGATGAGGCAAAGGAAAACAATGCCAAAGAGCTTACAAAATTCCAGCAGGCATAATTATTCCTGCTGATACTAAAGGCTGGATGAATGAGAGAGTAGAATGGGCTCAGTCCTTCCAGGGCAGATAAAATTATTGTCTTTCACCCAGGTCTAGTTTATATATACAGTTGGCCTTTCTTATACACAGATTTTTTTATACATGGATTTAAGCATCCACAGTTTGAAAAGGTTAAAAAAAACCTATAAATTTCAAATATCAAACCTTGATTTTCCATTTTTTATGTCATTATATTTAATTACATGTCATTATATTTAATGGGACTTGAGCATCCAGGGATTTTGTTATCCACGGGGGATCTTGGAACCAAACCCCAGCGTGTAACAAGGGCCCACTGTATCTGACTTAAAGCACAGTACAGTAGTCCCTCGGGTTACGAAATTAATTCGTTCCGCCGCTCCGTTCGTAACCCGAGTAATTTCGCAACCCGAAAAGGCTTTCCGTTAGCGCTGGAAAGCCGCTAGCCGCGCTTTGCGTTTGAATTTCGCGCCGAAAAAAAATTCGTAACCCGAAAAAAACATCGTAACCCGGAACAGTTTTTTCCAATCTAACTTTTTCGTATCCCGGAAATTTCGTAACGCGATCAATTCATATCCCGGGGTACCACTGTACTTACATTGACCCATGGATAAGTCGACTCAGTTTTTTTGGGGTTGATTTTTTAACCAACATTCTAGACTTATACATGAGTATATACAGTATTTCCTGATTCACTGGAGTCTGACCAGTTTGTGCGCAGTGTCGTTTGAAAAGCAACTGGGAAATTGTCCCTAATGCCCTGGATGACCCTGCATTGTGGCCAGTTTAACCTTCCAATTTTCCCTATGTGAAAAAGTCCATGGTCATGTCTCTCTTACTTTACATTTCTCCTGTTTGATACTTTACAGCTCAGGTAAAGCAGTGCAATAGCCCCACCTTCTGTTAACATCTAAATAAATTACAATAAGGACCATTTTCCATTGACTCAGGAGTTTTTGAATTGCACATGCTGCAAAATGTGATGGGAAAGATTTCACAGACTGAGACTGTGCCACTTTAGATTGCAGGTGGGTGAAATTATTGTTATTATATTTATTTCTATCCTACCTTTCCCCCAGATTGGGATTGAAAGCAGCTTTGTTGTTCTTGTTAACTGCCCTCAAGTCGATCTCGACCCATGGTGACCCTGTGGATGAGACATCTCCAAGAATACCTGTTCTTCATTGCTCTGCTTAGTTCCTACAAATTCATATCCATGACCTCCTTAATAGAGACCATCCATTGAGCATGTGGTCTTCCTCTCTTTCTACTTCCCTCTACTTTTCCCAGCATTATTGTTTTTATAGTTTTTGTGGGATTTTTGGGCTATGGGGCAGAGTTCTAGAAGAGTTTTTTTTCTGACATTTCGCCAGCAGCTGTGCCTGGCATCTTCAAAGAAGATTTCTCTGAAGATGCCAGCCACAGCTGCTGGCAAAACATCAGGAATAAACTCTTCTAGAACACAGCCTCATAGCCTGAAAAACCCACAAAAAACTATGGATGTTGGCCATGAAAGCCTTTGACTTCATATTATTGTTTTTTCCAATGAGTCATGTCTTCTCATTATATATCCAAAATACAACAGCCTAAGTTTTGTCATTTTGGCTTCCAGGGAGATTTCTATCTTGATCTGCTATAGGACCTGTTTGCTTGTCTTTCTGGCCTTCCATGGAATCCTCAGCACTCTTCTCCAGCATCACATTTCAAATGAACTGATTTTCTTCCTGTTTTGCTTCTTATTTGGCCAGCTCTCACATCCATATATGGTAATAGGTTAAAAGCAGCTTATAATAATTTTTAAAATGTTAAAAATCAACAGGATACAAAAGTTAAAACACAATCAAACAATTAGAAAAAATAAAACCAAGTTAAAACATTTATCATTAAAACACACACACACACACACACACACACACACACATACATTCATACCAGCACAACAATTAGCAATATCCAGTGCATTGTATAAGATGGACCTTGTATAATCACTCCTCAAACTCCTCAGCCTCAAAGGGAGGCACTGCCCCCCCAACAAGCCTTGCATGCCAGGAGAGTCCTAAAAGTCACAACACACGACAACAGCCATGTTTCCAAGAGGTCATGGGGAAAGGGAGCTCAGGGCTTGGATGGCCATAGGAGCCCTCTGGGAGGCCTTGGGCAAGTCACACTCTCTGGGTCTCAGAGGAAGACATTGACATGTCCTCATTGCAAGAGCCCTCTAAACACACACAAAACCCACAACCCCCCCCTTCTTGCCCCGTTTTGCCAGGGTCCTCCCAAAGCACTGAAAGTGCCCACCAGAAGGCAACAAACAACAACAGCCAAGTGGGTCACACTGTCTCATCAGGATGACACTGGAAGATGGGACAAACCGAGGGTTTTATTGGCATAAAGAGGAGTTTTGCCATGGGATGCCCCTGAAGCTGAGATAGTGTGACCCTCACAGATGAGAAGGGCAATGCTCTTCTGCCAAGCAGGAATCTTCAAGAAGGAGCAGAGTGGGGTGGGATGGCAAGAATTCTGCCATGAATAAAACCTACCATGAAGGAATACTTAGGAGTTGAAGCTGAGAGGATGTGACTTGCCCAAGGTCAGCCAGTGAATTTCTATGGTGAACTGGGAGGATCCCAGCTCAGCCATGTAAATCCACAGGGTGACATTGGGTAAGTCACACACTCTCATTCCTGGAAATTCTGCACCCTCCTTGCCAATAATAATAATAATAATAATTATTATTATTATTATTATTATTATTATTATTATTATTAATGTCCAGCTCTTCAGCCAAAAGGCTATCAGAGCAGTTTACAAATTACTAGATATTTCCCTGCCCTCAGGCTTGCAATCTAAAGGGACAAGAGACAAAAGGAGAAGCGAATGGCAGGGGAAAAGTTCAGCAGATCCTCATTCTCCCACATTGTGAGGGTCACATTCTCTCAGCCTCAGAGGCAGGACATGACCAACTCTCTCTCTCTGCACCTCTCCCATGGTGATGCTAAGGTCATGCAATAATAATAATAATAATAATAATATCCCTTACCCAAAATGCTGAGGACTAGATGTATTTTGGATTTTGGAGTTTTTCAGAGTTTGGTATATTTTTATACAGTATGTCTAATGGGATATACTGGGAGATGGCATCCATGTATGTCTCATATGCATCTCATAGACATAGACTGAAGGTAATTTAATGCACAATATTTTTAAAATAATGTTGTGCTTCTGCACACTGAGCTGATAATTTAGGTTTCAGAAGTCCAGAGAAAGGAGACTCAGACTCTACTCTGGACATTTCTTCTGAGAATGGACTCATGTTTTCAAAAACAGTCATTTCTGGATTTTTGCAACAACAAAAAAGAGGAGCACCACAGACTGCTGGGAACTGCAGTCTAATAAGGCTATAGTATATCTTTCTACAATGTAGATGGACACCTCCATTACATAATTTGTTGAGGATGCTTTGACTGGGAGTTCCTGCATGGCAGAATGGGGTTGGACTGGATGGCCCTTGGGGTCTCTTCCAATTCCATGATTCTATAGCACTCTGAGCCTACTGTGATTTTAATTGTTTTTAAATGTATAAAAGTATAAAGTCTTATAATGCAAGCCATGCACTGATGGACTATTGCCCTATAATTTTTTATTGATTGATTTTATACCCTGCCTTTCTCCCAAAATAGGATTCTCTTAAAGGGGTTTGTTTATTATAAAAAGAAAGGAACGTATAATGGCTTGGAATTTAAAATTATGATAGATAGATAGATAGATAGATAGATAGATAGATAGATAGATAGGTTTTGGAATTAAAAAGTGTGTGTGTGCGTGTGTCTTAAAATTAAAAATCCCTCTTGGAAGTGGGAATGAAATGTTGTGTGGATGCAGCCTGGGTTCTTAGCTCAGCTCAGAAGTTGGAATACAGTGTCTCAAAGCATGAGCAGAGTGTCTCTGAGCATGAACAGAGTGGCTGCCGCTCATTGCTCGAGCAGCTGCACTTTGCTTGATCGAGATGAATTTATCTGATGTAAATACCTTCAGAGGAAGGACTCAGTTTGCATCTGCACTGAAAAAATAATCCAGTTTGATGCCACTTTAACTGCCCTTGGCTCCATGTTGTGAAATGCTGGGATTTGTAGTTTGTTGTGGCACCTGACAGATGACTCAACAGGTCCTCAAAACTACAGATCCCAAGATTCCATAGCATGAAGCCATAACGGAAGTTAAAGTGGTGCCATCGAGGGTAAACACTCGACCCTCTTTTTGTGTCATGGGGGGGGCTCTTAGCCTCTCAAAATGGTGGCACTTAGTCTTGACCCCCCCTTCCCAAAATCCTGGCTACGTCCCTGGTGGGTCACACTGTCTCAGCTTGAGGGGCATCCCATGGCAAAACTCCTCTTTATGCCAAGAAAACCCTCGGTTTGTCTCATTTTCCAGTGACATCCTGATGTTGAACAGGGGTCAGACTACATGTCCTCTAGGACATGCTACTAGAGAGGTCCCTTCCCCACCACCACTCCCTTCTCCTTTTGTGTTGTGTCTTGTTAGATTGTAAGCCTGAGGGCAGGGAACCATCCGATTAAAAAGATTGTATGTACAGCGCTGTGTAAATTTGCAGCGCTTTATAAATAAAGGTTAATAATAATAATAATAATAATAATAATAATAATAATAATAATAATAATAAATAATGTCCTCTAGTATGCCATGTATTCCTATGTATTACTTCATAGCAGAAGCGGGTTGTACTGGATCATCCTTGAGGGTTCCCTCAACTCTAGCATTTCTTGTTGGGACTGTTTATTTGTTGAGACTGGGCTTTCCCCCCGCCTTTTGTGTGTGTGCCTTCAGGTTTTTTAAAGCATAGGAATGTTCTTTAAACACCTGCCAAACTTCCTTTTGACATGGTAATTGAGTTTGAAATGCAAAGTAATTAGCGTAATTATTCGACTTGTCTTTTATTGTCGTTCAGAGAAATCTGTGAAAAATATTTCGCTAGTTGCTGAAAGGGAGAGAAGAAATCACCCTTTGAAAGAAAGATTTGTGGAACGAATATTTTTTTTAAAAGTTCTCCTCAAGGTCTCAATGAATGAGAAGAAAAACATGGGTTTCTCTAATCACTACGTGTCATTAACTAGCAGTAGGCTGCTGTGCACAACAGTATTGGGTGCCTGCCCTTAATTAACAGTAAATAGAAACATGGGAACAGTAGACAGTCTTCATGATATTAATCTCTTGGGCTTAAACTGAAATTTCCATAATTGTCTCTATGAGAAAGTAGTTATATAATGAAAGCTGCTTTTCTTGGAGGGAGGGGAAATGTCAGCAAAGATCAAAACCACCATGCTTTTATTGGTTTAAATCACAAAAGTATCAACACAATTGGAACTGGGATACCATTCTGGAACATATATTTAAAGAGAAGAATCATGTATGAGTGTAACAAAGTTGGTCATTATGCTACCAGCCTGCACCCTGTCTCCATCATCCACAGCTGAGGGGTAAAAAAAAGTCCATAACATGTCTCTCTGTGAGTATATATATAAAAAAGAAGTGGCATCTTTCAATGCAGTTTCTTGGGTTAGTTAATAATTAAAGGAATTAAGTTAACAGTGCAGTAGTAAGACTGGAGTATGTGAAAGCAAAAGGAGGGGTGAAGGAGGCCATGAGTATTCATCACAGATCTTGAACTTGGCAGTCAGCCAAAGACACTCTTTGGAGGCTCTTCTTTGGGCTTATCAAAGACCGTTTCCCCTCCTGTGCGATCTCGGCTGAATACGGATGGCGCAGCAGAGCCAGCTTGCTCTGGAAAGAGAAAAAGAAGTCAATTAATACCTCAGCAGGAGTGATTCGCATGCAGCGGTAGCTGTGGAACGCAAGACACACATTCCATTGAACTGTCCACCATGTACGCTTAAAAGAAGCTGCTCCTCACATGTCCCACAGAACTGTTAGATGCTGGAGCTCATAGGCAGATGGGTTTTAAAAACTGCACAATTACATGAGTATAAAATGTGTCACCTTCCTCCTCAGTTTGGAAGACTCTTTCCTTAAAAAAACGAAAAATAAAATTCTATGATCTTTAATCATTTAGGGTTTAAGGTTAGGTGGCTCCATGACAGTGAATTATAATGACAGTAGAGATTACCTGTTTAGTGATACAACAGCACTGTCCAAAACTAATGATCACACTATAAACCTAAAGGGAAAGTGCAATCTTGCCTCAATGAGGATAGCAGAGCATGCCTTTGGGGATAAGAAGAAGCAGTATATTCGGGGAACTCAGATTTTTTACAAACAGGAGAGAAGGTAGCTTTCTGGACATGACAGTATAGTGTGACATGAGAAAAGGTAACCTTATAGGGTTTTGTTTTGTTTATACAAAAGAAAACAGGTGCTCAGACATCCACTGATTTTTAGGGTTTTTTTAAAACCCTATTCCTGTCCAGAAAAAGAGAGAAAAGGGAAAGGATAAGAAGCTGCCATCAGAGGAGAATAATCTATTAGAAAGAACTGGGGCATATCTACACATGCCAAATGAACCAGTTTTCCCCCACTCTTGCATTGCCCTGTCTTCACAACACAAAACCAAAGGCCCAATTCAGTTGTGCACTGTTTTTACCATCTGGATCATATTTTAAGAGCCTACCTTTTACTCTGGATCATCCTAGAAAATCTGGAGCGCTCTGGGGCAATTCTGGGTGGCTTTTTACATAGCACCCCATTGTGCCACCTACTACCACTGGCACAAGTTTCTCCTTCTGTGGTCAAAGTGAGGTACCCAGCCATGTGATGGATGTTGGGCACCTTATTTTTGACCTCAGAGGGAGTGATTCACATCAGTGGTGGTGGGCGGCACTGTGGGATGTATGTGCAGACAGCTGCACAGAATAGTTCTGAAATGGGGGCAGCTTTGGGGCCAGAATTTTCCAGGAGCAGCTTTGGGCGTTCTGGCCAGTGTAGACCCAACCCCTTGTTCTCTTTGGCAAGAACCTATTTCAGAGTTAGTTTCTGGCCACGGCTCTCACCTTGTAAGTGTGGCTGAAATTCACCTTTTCATCTCTAAATGCCTGTATTGGTTGATAGACCCAAAGACCAATGCAAGCATAGGGAGGCTTTGGTACATATGGTACATATGGTGCCTCATTGGCAGGCTAACTTGTAATCAAACATTTTGATATTTTACTTCAGTATATCCACCCCCTGCATATCTCATGCCACTGTAATCTCACTTATAACTGAACAGCCAAGCAGAACTGATACAGTCCATCACATAAGGTCCTATGGTTCATTTTAGATGTAAGCTCGAGAAGCAGCTCTCAGTCCACAGGTTACATTCTGTCCATTGTATGTAGACAGTCATGAAGTTTTGCTTGAACACATGTTAAAACATTGGTGAGGGGAAAAGTGGACCTCTATACATTTTGTTCGACTGCAGTTCTCACTAGTCCTATGGGTGGGATGCCAAGAATTATTGTCCAACAACTGTTGTGAGGCTACTCTTCCTGACTGAAAAAAAGGTTTAGAAACATGTGGTCCTCATATCTGGATACTGGATAACCTGCTATTTTAAAGAGCTTGCTGCCACAGCCAGAGATTCTCATAACATTCAGTTCTAAAGTTATATTTCAAGATGACATCTACTCCTCGCAGAATAGAGAAACACACTCACCACACTGCTTCATGACTTGGTAGGTTTTGGATTTGATTTCCTGGTTGCTAGAGAGTTTTCCTCTAGCTCCTTTGAGATCTTCCTCTTTCACTGGAGGACGTTTCTTTTTCACAGGAGCTGGCTATAAATGAAAGGATTGATTTATTGATTGACCAATAAATATTTTTGTTAAAAAGGGAGATACAAGTTTGTATTATGAATGAATTAATAAATGAATAATTGAATTTTAGTTTACTGACTAATATACAAATATATATGTCTGATGCTGCAAGATCCAGCAGTTTCTCATTTAAAAAAAAAAAAGGTTGTATTATAACATACAGTGAATACTGGGGTGTGAGTATATTTTTGCATGTCTTCATACTTTTGTGGGGATTTCTATTTGACTTCAGACAAAAATTGCCTGAAAATTCCAGATTCCCCCCCCCCCCCAAAGTGGACTGAGGGAAAGCTTTGGGGGCTACAAAAGTGTGGGCTGAACTACACCCATCCAAATTTACACCCAAATGCAATATGGAGATTTTCTGTTTATGCTCAAGAGGGTGCCAAAGCAACATAAAACACTAGAGTTAACTAGTGAGTTGACTGAAATGAAAGGAACTTGAATTTAGTAATGACTTCCTTAAGTGTCACCAGTTTCAGTGGATCTAATCTGAGGATGATCCTGTTCTAAGTATCACTAAGTCTGGATTCAGCTCTCTAAACACAGGCACATAAGTAATTGTTCTAATGAGCTCCACCTTGATACTGTGTTTGCATATAGCCTTGGAAGGGAGAAAGTAAGTGTGGGAATAGTGATCTGTGCTCTTTAGGTTTTCAACAACCAGATGTTATACAAAGTGAGACATTCAAGTCATCAGTGATGATTAAAGTTAATCCCTCTTGGAATTAATTGAAGGGGACAGTAAAAGTGAAAGAACATAAAAAGAGCCATGCCAGGTCTGACCAAGAGCCTTCTGTTCCAGCATTCTGTTCCCAGCAATAATCAACCAGTTGCCTATGAGAAGTGCTGAGCAGAACAAGAGAACTACAGCATCTTCTTACTTGTATTGCCTAAAATTGAAATCCAGAAGCATAATACATCTGGTACTGGAGGGAGTAAAATGTATACAGTGAATAGGAATCACTGTTAACTTTATCCTCCATGGATGGTTCTAATCCCCTTTAAAAAGCCATCTATGTTCGTGGCCATTACTATACTTTGCAGCAGCAAATCTCATAGTTAACTGTGTGTTATATGAGAAAGTACTTCCTTTAATTTGTCCTGAATTTTCCACAGCTACATTTCATTGTATGAGCCCAGATTTTCATATTATGACAGGGAAAAAACTGTTCTGTCATTCATGTGAAGTTTATGCAACTCTATTGTGCCCTGGCCTATTTTCCCCCTAACCTAACAAGCTTCTTCCTTCTTATAGGTGTTATGTGCCTTCAAATTGACTCCCGTCTACAGTAACTAGTTCCTAAGGTTTTATTGGCAAGATTTATTTAGAGGAGGTTTACCACAGCTTTCTAAGCTGAGAGAGTATATGGTTTCCTCAAGGTCCCCCATTGGATTCCCATGGCTGATTGGGCATTTGAACCTTGGTCTCCTAGAATCTTAGTCCAACATTCACATCACTACAATATTCTGTCTCCCACCTGCATAATTTGAACTAGCATGTCAGCCTGCTACTGAATGCAACTATTCAATGACTTGAGCTCAGAGAAAGGAGATTTACTATAATAGCCAATGTAGAGAAATAAAAATGAGAATAAGAGAAAGAAAGAAAGAAAGAAAGAAAGAACAAGAAACCTCTCCCACAAGATCCAAGAAATCAAAGACCAATTTAAACCAAGAGTGGGAAGGGATCAGCAAGGAAACACATTACATGACCAAGTAGAAACAAAAAGACCATGGAAACAATACACTGAAGAACTATATAAAAAAGATGAAAGGATGGCAGATAAATTTAAGGAAGAACTATTTGAAAATGAACCTACAATTTTAGAAAATCAAGAGGAAGCTGTACTCAGAGCACTTGGAACAAATAGATCACTAGGAACAGACAACATACCAATAGAGTTGCTTCAAGATACAGACACTACTCTACTCTAGTTCTAACTAAAATCTGTCAACAAATATGGCAAAACAACAACAACCAAAATAGCCCAGTGTTTGGAAACACTCAGTATACATTTCAATCCCTGAGAAAGGGCACACTGAGAATTGCAGTAACCAGAAGTCCATTGCATTAATTTCTCATGAAATCAAAGTGATGCTCAAAATTCCACAACAAAGACTTTTACTGTATATGGAGCGGGAAATGACAGATATCCAAGCTGGGTTTAGGAAAGGAAGAGGCATTAGGAATCATATTACAAGCATACATTGGATAATGGAGCACACCAAAGAATTTAAGAAGAAAATGAGGCTTTGCTTTATAAATTATACCAAAGCATTTGACTGTGTAGATAATGAAAAACTATGGATTGCTCTTTGGATATGCCACAACATTGGAATGTCCTGATGCATAACCTGTATTTTAAAAAGTGGCTATTATTAAAACAGAATATGGAGAAGTGGAATGGTTTTCAGTTGGCAAAGGGGTCAGGCAAGGCTGCATTTTATCAAACTATCTGTTTAACTTGTATGCTGAACATATCATACATAAAGCAGGATTAGAGAAAGGAGGCATGAATAAAAGAGGGAGAAACATAACAGGTTAAGATAAGGAGATAACACCAAGCTAATAGCAGAATATAGCAAAAACTTTGAACAAATCCTGAAAAAAAGCCAAAGAAGAAAGGGAAAGGGTAGCTGAACATTAAGAAAACAAAAAGAATGGCCACAGATAATTTACATAACTTTAAAGTAGACAATAAAGATAAAGACACTGAAATAGCATCTTGGTTCAGTCATTAATCAGAATGGAGATTGTGGTCAAGAAATCAGACGAACGGGAAGGACAGCTTGGAAGGACAGCTATGAAGGAATTAGACAAGATCCTGAAGTGTGAAGATACATCACTGAATACTAAAGAGGGTGGTCTATGCCATCATGTTTCCAATTTCTATGTATGGTTGTGAAAGCTGGACAATGAAGAAAGCTGCTAGGCAGAAAATCAACTCATTTGAAATATGTTGTGGGAAAAGAATTCTATGAATATCGTGTACTGTTAAAAGACAAATAAATGGATCCCAGAGCAAATCATATGAGAGTCAGTGTGGCATAGTGGTTTGAGTGTTGTACTACAACTCTGGAGACCAGGGTTCAACTCCCGGCTTAGCCATGAAACCCACTGGGTGACCTTGGGCAAGCCACATCTCTCAGCCTCAGAGGAAGGCAAGGGCAAACCTCTTCTGAATAAATCTTGCCAAGAAAACCCCATGATAGGTTCGCCTTAGGATCGCATAAATTGGAAACAACTTGAAGGCACAGAACACACCCACACATGAGCAAATCATGGCTGAACTCTCCCTAAAAGCCAAGATGACTAAACTGAGACTGTTGTACTTGGGCGATTCATGAGAAGACATGACTCACTAAAAAAAACAAAAACAACACCCCCCCCCCCCACCAATAACACTTGGTAAGGTAGAAGACAGTAGGAAAACAGGAAGGTAACATTCCAGATGGATGGACTCAATCAAGGAAGCCACAGCCCTGAGTCTGCAAGACTTGAGCAGGGCTGTTGATGATAGGGCGACTTGGAGGTCTCTCATCCATAGAGTCACCATACACTGAAGTCGACTTGATGACAGTTAAAAACAGCAATGTCAACATGCCAAGGATCCCCACCACCACCTCTGAAAATGTCATATCCTCAACTAGAATACTTATATATACATGTGGTCTACCTTACTTACTCTTATCCCACCTTTGCTTTTTCTCTCTTCTTCTCCTCAGTGAAATGCTTGGGGCAAGGATCTTTATGTTACCGTAAAAGACTTTAGAAACTGATGGTACTGTTCTAAGTAAAGATGAGGATGATAATAAAGCATGGGACTAGCTGTTGCTCTGTCTCTTCCTAGGTACCTGCAGCTTAGACACAATGGGGCCATTCACATTACAATTTACCCCAGTTCTGAAATCGATTCTTGCACGTGAAGTTCATATTCACCCCGAATCCCCCACAAGTGAATCAGAGGCTTGCCCCTTAGAGCGGGTTAAAAGAAATCGGCGCAAATAGCGTTTCTTTTGAGAAACCCCGGGTTCTGTGGAATATGAACTTGTCCCCAAACCTGACTGGGGCCCACTTGAGGGAGGGATTAGGTCAGAGGGTGAGCAAAGGGCA
>NC_056523.1:69524144-69571376 GCF_019175285.1 Sceloporus undulatus | reverse complement strand
GGGGGTGTGCTTTTGGGAACAGTATTTGCTTCATTGGGTTTTCTTAAAACACGTGAGAAGCCTCCTTTTCATTCATTTTTCCTGAGTCTTTAAATATTCTTTCTCTCCCCACACCACTGTGCACACAGCTTTGGAAGTATGGCATTACAGCTTTTGTTTAATTTGGATATTAATTGTTTGCCTCCACTTTGAGACTTTCTCCATCCTCAATATACAGTAAAAACATTTAATGTAATACAGTCCAATGTAATACTGTTTTGGTGAAGGTAACACTATGACTGGTGCACTTGTCTCAAGAGAGACATGGTTTGTTATATATACAAAATCCTATGCATGTTATAGCAAATGGCTTGCAGAATGATTTTGAACAGGTTATGTAGAGCACAGAAACAGAGCTACATATTTAATGACTGCATGGGAATATTTTGCTTTCAGCTCATTGTGGGAACAAAAAGTACATCTCGGATCCCAAGGGAAGCAAGAAACACAGCCAGCCAAAGAACATGGAAACTGAAAACCAATGCTTTCCCATAATTGACCAACAGCCACTGAGTAAACATTCCATGGTATATTTTATAGCCACAGAATAAGGCAGTCATACTGTGAAGCCAAATGCTGTATGAGAAACAATTTGGTTTTCTTCATTTTACAGAATTTTTATGCTACTTTTGAATTAAAAAATCTCAAAGAAGTTTATAATATAATCAGAATAGAATATTTTACATTGTGTTGCCATACACAAATGTAAATGCACTCCATAGGGAAAATGTTATCATACGACACACCCTTTTTAGAGAAAGATTCACTAGCTTTGAGGTACTTTTTCCAACCATCACCCAACATTTAATTATTTGTGTTGACAGAGCTAATCTCCTTGGTTAGATGGCAAGCCAAAATGGCCAATAATGTCATGAAGATGGTTTAAAATAATTTGTATATGGTAGGACAACCTGCAGATTTAGTCCACTCTTCATTATTCCCCCCCAAAACACTAGATTTACCTAGCAAAGCAGTCAATAGTTAGAGTGGATCGTATTTGTAAAGAGGCCTGCTGGCACCAAGACCAAAATATGATTCCTGCCAGACAGCAGCATTATTTCCAGTGTTATTGAAGTGACAAGTTTAGTCACAGGCACGGTTTTTGCCAAGAAAACATTCCTATGCTTACAGGCACAACCATCTATCCAACAATTTATCTGCAACTGTGACAGGAGAAGAGAGTGCTTGTTTATAAGAGCTCCAGTATTGCCTTTAGCTATGACTTTGAATAGAAAAGAAGCAGAACCAAATTCCTCTACACAGCCGCTTCGAACAGCTTCTGAATAGCTGCTGTGGTCTCCATTTCTAGCTATAATATAGTTGTTCCCATTAGGAAACTGGAATTTTCTTATATACCCTCTTATGAAGAAAGCTGTCTTTGTTCAAGCAAGGCATTGTTCTATTCTAAGTCCATGTTAGGATAATACCGACACACACATACGGATGGAGACAAAGAGAAAGAGAGAGAGCATGCAAGGAAGGAGACAGGAGAAAACCAGAACAGTTGGAGTTATTTGGTCAGATAGTTACTTTGAATATTATTAGAGATTTTTTTCAACAATGTTGTTTAAAGTTAGGAGACTCTTATGTTCCTAGTCATTCAGACTTCTTGGTAGCCAAAATATACATCTGAGAAATGGGAAGCCCAAGCAAGAGCAAGTAACATTTTTAGTAGCATTCCTGACATTCTGCAAACAAAACTGAATTATTCTACCTATATCAAAGCATGAGGTTTGTCTATAGCCTTAAATGTGTTGGATACATGTACACTGATATGGTACAAAAATCAGGGAGAAGCAAAAGGTATTTTACATTTGCATCAGTCTCCAAAGCATACTCTGATTTAGAATGACTACCAAGTGATGTCTCTCACAGAACAAATTAATTGCTAAACCTAAGATAAAACAGTTGCACAGGATAACATACAAAAAGGAAAGAATGGAATTCAGTAGCCACAAATATGCTGTACATTTAATTCATAACTAACGGCTGCAGAGCCACCAGAATTCCTGATAAATAAAAAACAGGAGTTATAATTGCAGTAAACTGAGAAAACAAATCATACCTGTGACATGGTGGCAGCACTTAACCGAGCACAGAGTTAGTAGACTCCTTCATCAACGTTCCAATTCCACAGTAGCCTGCTTACTCTAACTTATATAGACTCCTGAGTGAGGTCATTCTAGTGGGTCATCTTCCCAATGTAGTTCCTGGAGTGTTTGGGGTTGACACAGCCTTGATGCTGAAAGGTTTATTCTTAGCAGTGACTGAAGTTTGTAGCATTTATTGAAGAGGATGACCAGAGTGAGAACTTCACAAGTGACAAGAGAAGACAGCTGGGCAAGCAGAATTCATCCTCCCTGCTTGAAAAAGTCCTTCTTCCAAGGGAACCCTCCAAGACTCTATTTATAGCTTTAAAGGGCAATGCTTTGTGTTACTGATCCTTCTTCTAGGCTGCAGTACTAAGCCCCTGTATGTCAAACCCACTGAAAATCAGATAAGGCAGAATCAAGTATCAGCGGCATCAGGAATCCCAACACCCATTTTCTTCAGAATGGCAACACTGGGGAAAATATGTAAAATCACTGGGAAGATTGGGCAGATATGCAGTTAACAATATGCATTGAGAATATGGTGAGTATTCAGTCTGCAATACTATATGATGCGTAGTGTGGCAAGTACTGTAAAATAAAATAAAATAAAGTCCTAACTTCATCTTTGTCCTTTGGTTTTTGCAAAGTATCCTCCACCATTTTTAAGCTGAACCATCCTCCCCAATAGCTGGACTCTGCAACAAAAGAGGCACAGCTTGCGGTGGTAAGTACAGGGGCAGACGGCACTTGGATAAGGGAAAACAAACTGGAACAACCTCAATGAGATGGAAACGCTGTTGGCTACACACATTTCTAATTTGGATGGAAGAATTCAGCCTGTCCTGGATGGGGTTCCCTCCCCCCGAAGAACCAAATACAATTTTTTGTGGGGGGGGGGGGGGGTTCTCCTGGTGTGGATTTAGCAGTCATGGGTTAAGAGGGTAAATCCTCTTATAGATGGAAAACTGGCAAAAGACTATGAAGCAGAGTAGAAGACAAGTGTGGAAATAACTTTACTTCTGAGAAGTCACTGTATAAAATACTTTGTGAATCCAAGCATTTGTTTTCCAGGACTTGATTTTTAAAATAGGCAATTTAAAAGAAAGGCCCCTGGATCTAGCAAATGATAGGCCGGTTGTCTTATCACCTGTTCTTTTGAAGCTGATGGAAAGGATAAAATTCCCAAGCAAATAGAAAGGCAAGCTATGCATCACCATGACTTCTGCAAATGTTAAGTCCTTCCTCACTAACTTTTGTGTTCTCTGAAAGTGTTGATATACATTTGGACAGGGCTCATTTGCACTGCAGTTAATCCAGTTTGACACTGATTTAACTGCTGTGGCTCAGTACTAGGGAATTCTGGAGTTTGTAGTTTGTTGTCACACCAGAGCTCTCTGACAGAGAAGGCTAAATGTCTCACAAAACTACAATTCTCAGAATTCCATAGCATTGAGCCATGCCAGTTAGACTTTCAGAGGGCTTTGGGTAAATCCCACACCTCTAGCCACTTTTGGATTGAAAACTGACTAAAGAACAGGAAACGGAAAGGAGGAATAAATGGCCAGCTCTTGCAAGGAAAGGAAGCCAATAATAGGGACCCATGGTCATCCACCGTGGGATTGCTGCATTTTAACCTCTTCATGAATGATCTGGAGTAAAAGTTGAGTAGTATGTGACAGAATTTACCAATGACATTGAATTATTTAGAGTGGTGGGAAGTCTAAAACACTTCAAAAGGATCTCACCAAACTGGAAATGGACAAGAAATTGGCAAACGAGGCTGAACACAGGAAAGTTACAATAATGTATATATTGTTGTTGTGTATCTTCAAGTCATTTCCAATGTATGGTGACCCTAAGGTGAACCTATCATGGGGTTGTCTTGGCAAGCTTTGTTCAGCAGGGGTTTGTGTTTGCCATTGCCTTCCCCCAAGTCTGAAAGCATGTCACATGCCCAAGGTCACCCAGTGGGTTTCAGGGCCATGCAGGGATTTGAATCCTGGTCTCCAGAGTCATAGTCCCAATGCTCAAACCACTCTCTAATGCACTGATGGGGACTAATCTGGTAGTGACTGACCAATAAAAAGGATCTTGGGTAATGGTAGAGAAATGTTTATGACAAGTTAACATGACTTACTAGAAAACACTATAATGCTTGGTAAGCACAGAGGATGGCAGTGGAAAAAGGAAAACCCCATTACAGGTGGTTTGATTCCATCAAGGAAGCCATGGCCCAGCGTATGCAAGATCTCAACAGGGTTGTCAACAGGCGGTCCTGAAGCTCTCTCATTCATAGGGTTATCATAAGTTGCAAGTGTTGTGACTGTAATTAACAACAAAGACCTTTTGTGTGTCAGTCGACAAATGGGTGATGGAGGATGCAGCTGCCCTTTCTGCCCTCCAGGCAGGCTATTTGTGGACAACTGATTGGCACTGTTAACAAAATTTTGGCCAATATGGCCATTCTTAGGCAAATTACTTCTCCAGAACCCAATTCCCATTGTATATGCCAAATGACTTGTGAAAACAGCCACCAGAGGTGGGGTTTTGTTCATTGTCAGCCTTTCATATTCCTCCTTTATGCAAATAGTCACCCCTCCTAACTTGCAGATCTCAGATCCGCAACCTTGAATACTTACGGAGGGGCAGCCTTCCTTATTTCCAGTGGGGCACCCCCCCCGCAGCGTGCACCCCATTCAAGTCTATGGGTCTTGGATATGTGCGAGCCTCCTTTTGGGGGGGGGGGGCTGGAATGAATCCCCCATGAAAATAGAAGGCCAACTGTGCATTAGATTCATAAGCCCTCCCCCAAAAAACACTGGCACCCTGATGGTGATATATGGCGGCATAACCAAGGGTTATACCTGCATTGGAAAGCCGTGGTGCACTGCTGCAACAGATCAGACAGAGACACAACTGAAATGGACTACACACCTTTACCCCTTTTCTGCTCCAGGGAAGTAGTCAGGCAAAGGGAGCAGTTTTTGGGAATTTCCAGGGCTCCAAAGTTTCAGCAAATGGTATATGACTACTAGACATAAGGCTATTAAGCTGCTTTCCCCTGAATTTCCAAAGCTACAGCTATTTTAACAATGTCTATTGCAAATTAAAAGTATTCCAAAAGTACCCAGGTCATTAGCTGAAGACAAGAAGTGTTTAATGAACATTTCCAAAACTTTATTGTAAACCATTATTTAGGTACAACACATATCCCTTCCTTTTTACTGAAATACCATTCATTAAACATGATCTAAAGAGCATAATGGTTCACATTTTTAGCCTCACAGGCTAACTTACATCTTCATTTCGAAACCCACCCATCCCCAAAGCATATAAAACCCTGAATACAAAGGGATAGATCCAGATTTGTGCTCCATGGAGTTTTACTCACAATGGAATAAAGGTTTGAGGTGGTGATTGATGTTCAGCAATTCCTTCTTCATTCTGAAGACTTATGCCCCTTAGGATTCTGCTCTGGAGGAGAGGATGATCTTCTGGAGGTGTGGAAGGCGACGCTGGAGAAAGAGGGAACTGGTGATCACGTTTCCATGCTTTCTCCAGTGGGGAACCACTGCTGGATCCGTTTCCCTCTACAAGAATCCTCCCATTCATAGAGGACAAATCTGGGTCCAAACGAAAAAGTCTCCCTTAAAAAAAAAGATGCTGCAGTTTTACTTGATAATAGTGAATTTCCCTCATTTAACTTCAAATTTTAGACGTTTGGGTGCAGTGCAAGTCTCCTATGATTTGATGCAGTCAGATTTCTAAGTGGCTACCACTCCTTTTGTATAACAGCTGCAGAGGTGCAATTAGCTATGCACACGGGGCACTGATGTTCAGATGTCAAACAAGGAATTTTTGAAGTTGATCACCACTCTTTCCCCTCCCTCACTTCCTTTACAGAAAAGCACATCTAGAACACAGTTATGAGGGAATGCCTACAGAACACTTTGCATTGCTTGAGTTTGGTTCATAATTCAACGAGTATAAGGTCTTTTCCCTGAAAAGAAGCTTTTAACATGTTTTGTCAGCATTATTAATATACATTATTTTATTGAAATCAGGGAGACAGTAATATATTAAAATAACAAATAAAAAAACAATGAAGACTTACAGGATAATGATAGGATTTCCAAAATAATTATGTTGGGCTCCTGATGTCATGAATAGCCAGTGATGCAAACCCAACCTGTTTCATTGCTGTTTCTTATCAGTTTTGCAAGAAGCTACTAGTTGTTCTTCAATTTTAGTAGTGTGCCATTCATTTGTAAGTATAAAATGAATTGAATAAGTCACAGTAATCCAATCAGCAACTTTAACAAATAAAAGAGCACATTGGCCGATAAAGTGAGCACAACTACTGGAGAACAATTTACATCTTGCTTGCTTTGGCCCTATACAGACAGGCCAAAATAAAGCTGCTTCAGGTCACTTTGGAGGTATGGTGTTTCAATGATGCATGCGTCCTAAGAGTCTGGAAGCTGCAGCAAAACTGCACTCCAGTACTTAGCACTGGAGCATGGCTTTGGTGTGGCTTCTGGACTCTTAGGACGCATGTATCATTTAAACAGCATACCTCCAAAGTGACTCGAAGCAGCTTTATTTTGGCCTGTCTGTATCAGGCCTTTGTCTGTCATCTCCAGACTTTCAAAACTCACTGAAGAATAAACCAATACAGTCAAACCCATTTGAATGCAAGACAAAACGAAGGACTAGTATCAGGTCTGTGTATATGTGTTTGTTTATACAGTAACTTTAAAAAATAAACCATTTGTTCAAATGAAACGAATATGTACTTCTGCAGGTTTTTGGGGGGTGGGAGTGGCAGTGGAGAGGAACAAAGTGTAATTGAACAAATTTAATACTTGACAGAAGAACTCAGAGCAAAATTTAAACTTATCCTTCAGTTTCTCCACAGAGTTATAGCCTTCCACTAGTGGAACTGACATTTATGGCAGACTGAACTCTTGCTCCCTCTTACGGTCCCTCAAATCTCCTCTGAGGGAGGCAGTTTGGGGGAACATGAGAAAGACAGTATGGAGAGCGGAATATAAATTGTTACATGAGTAGAAGCCTGCTCACATCACACTTGATTTTGTTCACTGTGCAGTGCCTATGAATTCAATACCACAATGTGTGGCAACTTAATAGTGTTTTTTTAAAAAGAATTCAGACAATTTTAGAATGAATCTACCAATGCCTATCAGTTACTGACAGTTACATGGATAGCTTCACAGAAATAGTATATTTTAAAATACATGGGGATGGGGACTTAAGAGAAAGCTATCAATGTCATGCCCTGCCTGACAGCCGAGTAGGGGTGAGTGAAACGTACCTCATACAATTGTAGGGATGAGCAAAGTGCACCACAGTGGTCTCTGCCTGCCCAAACCCCCACATTGGAGGGGGATAAAAATAACTGTTCACCTGCACTTTATACTATGTAGACACTTGGGCCCATTCCCCCTCCTTGATCTGTTTAGGCTGATGGGGCCCTTTTTCAAAACCAGTAGTGACTGTTCAATCTTGGGTGGTTTTGTTGTTGTTGTTGTTATTGCAGGAGGGAAAAGAGTGAGATGCCCTAGCATATTTCCTATTGGGGGCACAACTGGCTGTTTTGGGGTGTGTATGGAAGGAAGGAATGGCCCTCTGAGGTCCTGGATGGGGCAAATGTGGACCCAGGAGGTTATCCACACTGCCATAGAGGCTGACTGCTCTACTAGAAACAGGACATGGCATTTATTAACATAATGCCTAATGTTCCTAAGCACAGTCAATGCATATTTATTTACATTTGACATTTTAAATTATACCTTTGGTCCATAGTTCTTCCTTCTGTCATGATGTCAAATGCATGTGAAACACACTCTTGAAATACAGAAAAAATAAGGAAAAATCAGCAGTACAGAATCTCCTTTTTTTACATCTTTGAGTTAAGCTGTTCTGTTTTGCCTAATGCTACTGAATGAAAATGATAAATATCTGAGGTCTGCTTAACATTAGACTACTCAAATACAATTAAGGCTTTGGGTTTGTTGTTTGTTAAGAACTCCCCAACCCAACACTGTTTCAATAGACGATTTACTGAACAGAAGCCACAGGAGAAAACAAATAAAGTGAAGCTTTTCAATTTAGTTGGATGTTATTAGCATGAAAAATAAATGGTACACAGCAGAAGTTTATCTCTACTTGTTTCATTACCTCAAAAACAAGTCAGTTTTCTAATTCTTAGTATCACTATATCACTAAACTGATGTCTGTTAGTATCTGCTTGAATTGATAAAAATGTATTTATCACGTGCACCCAAGAAATATCACACAGATATGACAAAAACTGATTTAGGGTACAATGCTCAAAAGAACAGTAATCGAGAGCTTTAGAAATGTATGTTAATATAAAAAGTTAGAGGTCAACGCTGATCAAGGGCATTCCCCTACCTCATAATAGAGTCCTCCCCGCTTAGTTTTCTATTTAGTTAAATGTTTGTTTCCCTTTCTTTTTAACCTGAACACCCACAAGTAACAATGTATTGCAAGTATGATGCAGTGCAAGATAGACCTGACCACTATGTAACTCCAAAAATGAATGGTCCAGTAACATGACCCTTATGTAGGGCTGACCCAAAACATCTACTATCCAAGGAAAAGAACAATTTGGCACACCCTCCTACTCCATGTTTAAAATATTACCAGACTGGTAGTTAGTCTTTTTTTCCCCAACACTAGAAATGGGACTGTGTTCTCCACCATACTTGCAGGCAGCAGACTGTCTCAAGGGATACAGGGAAGTGACTCAGCGCTTTCATCCAACAACTTGTTGCTGCCTCCCATCCGCACCCTGCCCCACTCTGCCTAATGGCAGGGCTGGCCCTGCTCTTAAGGGCAGCAGAGTGAGTGAGGTGGACAATGCTTACCACACAACTACTGCTATTCAAATAGCCATAAAAGTAGCAATGGTGCCATGGACTTTGTCTTCTAAGGCCTAATCATCCCCCCTGCTTCCCCCATAAAACCAGCAACCTGTGTAGCTAACCACGTTTAAGGCAGACTACACATATAAAAACTGTAAAAAATATATCTGAAAAGTTTTGAGCTCTTGCCAGTGAATGTATTTTAAGGCTTGAAATACAGTGTGATATCCAGACACTGTAAATTTGCATTTTTTCTGAAATTACTTTTGCTATTTTGTAACAATCAGAAGATGCAAAAAACATGGAGAATGGAGTAGTTGAAATTACATAGAAAAGTATTCCATTGTGAGAATTTTTCAGTAACCACAGGACTGCAGACAGAAAGGAGTATGTTACTTAAAACTAATGGATGCATATATTTGTCATGCTATATTCTGTTCCAGCTTAAATGAGACAGGCAGGTTTCCCCCCGCACTTTTGGGAAAACTGCTAAGTGACGATAACTCAACTTTAGAGTAGCCAACTGAGTAATAAAGAGGATTAGCAAAAATGCTCTTCAGAGGACCTCTTACAATAGCATTGAGAGCTATTAATTCCCATGAGGCTATAACCTTTTGAAGAAAATATTGTTTTGAAAAGAACATTGATTCAGTTTTGAACTAGTTGAGAAGCAGTATCAGATGAGTACTTGCAAGTACTTAAGAAACCAACATTATTAAATGTCTCTTCAGTGTCCAACTGATGTACAGAAGAAATCATTGTAAATGTTTGTTTTTTTATATTAAAGTGCACAGGACTGCACATACACAGAGTAGTACCCAAGTTACAGAGGTGAGCAGTGGTGAAACCCACCAAGTACAGTTGCCATTCAAGCACACTGTGATTCAGGTTTGGGCAACACTTTAATGTGAGGTGCTGTAGGAACTACCAGTACTTGCCCATCATTTCCCTTTGCAACCATGTAACTCTCCTATATGAAACAGAGACCATGACAATAACTTTGTTGAAGTTTGACCTTTCTGCCACTTGCAAAAAGTAAAAGCATAATCTTTCACAAAGAGAATCCATAAATATCCCAGTATGAAAATATAACTTAAATACAAAAGTTCAATCAGGTAACAGGAATTTGGAAGGAAAAAAAAACTTTGTTCATCCTATTAGTCCCATAGGTACCCTTAAGTAGTAAACTGACATAAGAATGTTAAGTTACAATTTGTAACCATAAAACTATTCTGCTGTAGGAATATGCTGCAAAAGTCAATTTTAGTAACAAAACATACTGATTCAAATTCTGTTAATCCTGATGTCTCTGTCAGAATATCATTCAGGAACCATTGTTGCAATGATGATATCCTATGGCCTATCTTCTGAAGGATCACATCAAATCTCCTTGGTGACAACAATTTTTGCACACATGATAAGAGGATACTCTTGCATATTTGGTCAGTGTTATGATAGTGCAATTGAACAGGTAGCTTTTCCAACTGCCTGCATTCCATTCGAGTCACAATTTCCAGGCAACAGGCATAGTGTTCCCAAGTAAAAAACCACTGACCCTGGCCAGTTTTGTCATAAACCTGCAAATTACAGGCCACAGAATCTGTGTCATACAGGCAAACCAAATCGATGCTTCTTTTTTTTAACAGACTTTAAATTAGTTAATCTACGGAGATCCTCTTCAACATCTGATTCTTCCATTTCATCATCTGCTGAAATCAGGATCTACAAACAAAGTGATATATGATTAGATAAAACTTTTTCCCTCTCTCCACCAGAAGTATCTTCAAGGTCATACTTCTTTTAAAAAGGAACTTGATAGCTAAAGAAATAATATATAACCATTTAAACTATTAATATAATATTTTCTTTCACCAGTATATCTTGAAGCAGTACATACTATGATCTGAATGAATGTCATTATATTATGGCATGAAATTCTTCAGAATAGTTACTATCTTTGACTGCCTAGAAGGTACATAGATTATTTGTGGGAACTGTCTATGGTTTCTTAACATTTCCAAAGACACAGCATTTAAGTTCTGCAACCTCTCACTTTTACTAAATGCAGCCATATCCCTGCCAACTTCTGCACTTACTAGCTCAGTACTTAACTATGAATAAATGCTGATACACCTCGGATACGAAATACCCAGGTTACGAAATTTATTCGGGGATACGAAAAATCCCATAGGGAATCATTGTTCCGGGTTCCGATGTTTTTTCGGGTTACGAAAAAACTTTTTGGTGCTTGTTTCGCTTTTTCGGCACGGAATCGCGGCTTTTCCCATTAGCCCGCCTATGGCAATTCGGCTTACGAAGGTTTTCGGTACGAAAGCGGCCCGCGTTACGAATTATTTTGAACCCGAGGCACCACTGTACTTTTATTTTCCATCTCTCTCAGCATTAAATCACACTGCAAAAGACTGGCTTAATGTTATTCCGTGAGATAATTCTGAAGATCTTAAGATGTGGGGAATGGTCTTCTGTAAGACTACAGTAACCGGAAGGACCCTAGCACTCCATACTGGCGAAATGTTGGTTAAACACCCTAGAAATACAGGTTTCTCACCTGTAACGGGGGTTTCGTCGAGTGGGCATCTGCGAGATTCACAAAAGGGTTTTATTTCCTCTCTGCGCCGCGGGCAATCCTCAGAACTTCTAGAACTCTAGGCAGAAAGTATGTATCTTCTGCAACTTTTGTGGTGTAAGCCCGCGCCACCCAATATAAGGACCCTGGTGGCCCGCTCCTCTTCAGTTCCCCGAATGAGCCCGCGATCACGCTGCACAAGCTTGTAAAAGAGCAGACACTGAGGGGATGGATGGGCGGGTTTGTGTGAATTCGCAGATGACAACCGAAGAAACACAGTTACAGTGAGCAACCTGAACTTCTTCTTCGTGGTCTCTGCGAATCACCAAATGGTTTAACGAGCGAGCGATATCAGTGGAGGAGGGAGTGTCAATACCAATATCACATATGATAAAGAGTAAACCAAAACAGTGTGTTATTTATATAGTACACAGGTCATGCATGGCAGAAAGTAACACGCCCTCCCCAAAGGCTGCTTCATGCCTGGCCCTCGCACCAGCCTGAATGTTAATGAATGTCAAAGGCTGGGACCAGACAGCTGCCTTGCACACATCCTCAAGGGGTATCCCCACATCAAGAGCTGAGGATGCGCTACACAACGCTACCGCCCCAGTTGCATGGGCCACTAACCCAACCTGGGAGGGCTTTCTAGCATTAGTAGCAGAGGTGTAGGGTATGACCACCCACTTGGAGACCTCTGCGGTGACAACGCAGCCCCTTCTTGGCTTCGGGTAGCACACAAAAAGTCTCTCCGAACGCCTGAAGCAGATGTCCTGTCCATAGAATGCCAGCGCCCTGCGGCCATCCAGGCAGGGAGCTGACCGCTCAGATCTGTGGTTGGATTAGAAGCCAGAGTCGGCAAAACAATGTCTGTTGAATGTGGAAAGCAGAACATTACCTTGGACAAAAAGTAATGTCTGTACGGAGCACCCATGTCCTTATGGAAACGGAGGAAAGGCTGGTCCATCCTCAGAGCACACATTTCACCAGCTCGACGGGCTGACGTTATAGCTAAACCAGGAAGGCTGCTTCTAAGTGAGGAGTCCTGAGGTCCGTGGTAACTAAGGGCCTAAAGCGTGGACAAACCAAATGTGCCAGGACAGTATCTAGACTCCACTGGGCGTAGGGTCTAGAATTGGTGACAATTGTTAAATCCCTTTAGGACCCCTTAAAAAATTGTTAAATCCCTTTAGGAACCTCTTATGAGAGGATCACACCAACAGGGAAGGCTTGTCCTGAAATAGGTAGTGAGATGAGATAGCCGACAGGTAGCACTTGATAGAACTCAAAGAAAGTCCTGCTCCGCGAGGACATGAGAAAGTCCAGGCACACAGGGATGGAGACACGGGAGGGTGGAACGTTCTTTGAGGTTAAAAGGTTAGAACCTATTCCATTGTAGGCATAGACCCCGTGTGGATGGTCTGTGGCCTGCCCTGAGAATCTGTACAAACCGGATGGAATGTGCTCAGGATAGAACTCATGCTACCAATGGGAGAGATGCATCTCGGATGTGAACCTCGGCCCCGTGGAGCAGAGGAGGTCGGGGCCCGGTGCTCGAGGCGGAGATAGTCCTGTGCCTCGTTGCAGGAGCAGAGCAACCAAGGTTGTCGGGGCCCACGGAGTCAGAATTGCATCCGTTGGTCGGCCAGCTCGTTCAAGAAGACTCGAGTGATGAGGGGAAATGGGAGGAAAGGCATAAAGGACTCCTTTTGATCTGGAGGCGTCCCCTTCCGATCTTGGTTCTCTGTACCGTAGGCAAAATTGCGGTGTGAGCGTTGAGCCGGGAAGCGAAGAGGCGAGGAGGGGGGTTCCCCACCGGTTGAAGAGCAGGGAGACTACTTCTGGCTGGGTGCAGTCTCACTGTGGTAAGTGGAGGGTGTCCTGCTGAGCTGGTCGGCCAGGTCCGTTCTGGTCGCCGGGCAGGTGGATGCTCGGTAGTAGATTTTTTTGTGCTATGCACCATTCCAGATCGGATGGTGGCTAACACAGAGTCCTCGACTTTGTACCTCCTTGTTTGTTGAGGTAATCATGACGGTGGTGTTGTCGGTGAGCAGGAGTACCCTTGCAGCGAGGACCGACTGAAGGCTCTGAGTCTTTTCCATGCAATTATTTTCCAAGACGTCAACGGGGAAAGACAGGCTGCTGGGTGACCATTTGTCTTTATGGTAAGGTCTAGCGTATGGATGCCCCATCCCCGTAGGAGGCGTCCGTAGTCGAGAAATGTCGCGGGGGGGGTAGGAATGGCATCCCCACACAGACTTGTCAGATGGTGGACCACCATCGTAAAGACCTCTGTACAGTCCTCGGGATGTGAGAAGCTTGGGAGGGCGCATGTGGACGGATCGACACGGATATGAACCAAGATTGGATGGGTCTTAGACGCAGCCTGGCCCACGTGTGACAAAAGTGGTGGAGGCTAAAGTCCCAGGGCGATTTGCACTGTACGGGCCTGAGCGCCTTCGCACAAGCAGGGTTGTGCAGGATGCATAGAGGGCCTGAACCTTGTCTTTGGAAGTATGCCTCATCTGCAGGGAGTCCAGCGTTGCCCCTAAAAGTCTTTCACTGTGTAGGGGTCAAGTTTGGACTTTTCGAAGTGACCGGTATCCCAGTGGCCTGTAGCAGGACAGGGCAAATTCCAGCTGCTGAGAAGCATGTCCTTTAGGAAACCGCGAAGAGCCAGTCGTCCAGGTAGGAAAACTGTGATGCCCTTTTGACGCAGGTATGCCACCACGGGTGCCATGCACTTGGTGAATACTCTGGAGCTGTAGAGAGGCCAAGGGGAAGGCCTTGTACTGTACGCCTGATGTCCCACAGCAAAAAACGAGCAATCTGCCGTGGTCCCCGGATCGCTATAGAAAGTAGGCATCTTTCAAGACCAGCGTCACGAACAGTGGTCCTCCGCAGGAGTGGTAAGAGAGAAGCAAGGGTTACCATCCTGAACTTTCCTGTAGACAATAAAGTCATTGAGGGCTCGAAGATCCATTTTGGTCTAAGGCCACAATCCTTTTCGGTACAGTGAAGTACCTGGAAAAAAAGCACCGCTTGAACTCAAGGGATGGACGGTCAATGGCACCCTTGTCGGAGAAGCGCACATTCTTCGTCGAGAAGGGTGTCCGAGGGGACGGTTGAAACAAAGGCTCCAGTGGTGGGAGCTCAGAGAACTCTGGGAGGGGCTGCCCTGTGGACGAGGTTAGTGCCCAAGATCCGTAGTGATGGCGGCCCAGTTGTTGAAGAAAGGGCTCAGCCTGGAGGTGACGAGGTGCGCGGGAACACACATCAACCTCTCTTGCATCCTTCTTCCGTACTGTACCCGGGTGGTATCTGGGCTGGGAAGATTGGCGGCTGTCTGATGGGGGAGCAGGTGACCTGAAGATTGGCCCGGAGGTTATTTGTCCTGGTGGTAAGGACGGTCCTGGGGGCTGAAACGGTACTGGCCTCCTGGGTGCCAGGCGCGGACCAGGGTACCTCTGACGAGGGATTGGACGGTACGGAGGACATACCGTGCTTTCTAGCCGTTGGTCTTCATCTGGTACCGGAAGCGAGTCTCTTCCGTCTCTCTATTGAAGAGGCCTCGTGTCAAAGGGCAGGTCTTCAATAGCCGCCTAGCCTGGGAGTGGGGTCTGAGGATCGGAGCCATGCATAGCGGCGGAGAGCTATGGAGCCAGAGAGGATCTAGACGCACATCCTTGGGTGGCTGGCAGAGATAATCTCTTCCAGCCATCATGTGATCTCGTTTCCTGAGAGCCCCATCATAACGCCTCCTGTCATCAGGCAAGTCAGCAATGGGGGGGATCCATCTTCTCCACCAGGTTCTGAACATAGCCGCCATGCAAGCCGCATAGTTGGCAATTTTAAGGTACAGGGCTGCCGAGGCTAGAATTTTTTAGCCAGGCCATCTAGACGTTTAACTGTCCTTGTCAACGGCGAGGCGAGGTTTTAGGTGCAAAGGTAGACTGGGCCCCTTCCACTATAGCTGAATTCAGCTTGGGATGGTTAGAAAGCCAGGACGGCGCCGATGGAGTGACTACAGGTTCTCATCCTGCGCAAAGTGCGGTAGGGGGGGCTGGGGGCCCCAAGAAAGCTTCGCGATCTCTTCCAGGACGGGAGGTAGACAGGGCTGGTGGTCTGGAGCAGAACCTGGTCTCCTTTCCACCGAAACGAGGCATTGTCCTCGGGTGGGAGACTTCAAGCTTGAGGCGCAGCCATCCGAATGATCCTGTCGGCAAAAGCCGAAATCATCCGTGGGTGAAGGGCGGAAGGGCCTTGAGTCACAAACGGGGCGACCTCGTCCGAAGCAGGGAAAACGGAACGAGGAGAGCCCGAGCCGGACCCCGGGGGATGGGCTTCGCCGCCTGATCAAGGGTCTGCAGTGCAGCCAGAGCCTCGGCGGCTTGGGCCTAGGGTAGCCCCGGTCCCGAGAGGCCAGAGCGCGGCCATCTCTTTGGTGGAGGCGAGGGAGATCTTGACCTTGGCCTCTGAGGGAGAACGGAGGTAGGAGTCCTGAAGCTCTCCCTCTGATTCAGAGTCCACATGCCAAATCTGTAGGCTGTCTGCCAGTACAGAGAGGTGGCTTGTGAGAAGGACTCTAGGCTCGAGCGGCACCGTCCGGGAAGACGCGGTATAGACGGAGTCGGGGTGTTCACCGGCTGTCAAGAACAGGCGATGTCGACGGTACTGGCCCTACTCAGGCTGAGGCACTGAACCAGTGCTTGGTGGCCCTTACGGCGGCTCTTAGCAGGCGTGAGGACAGCGAGCCCGCTTCTTGTCCCGGTGGAGCGTTTTTCCCCTTTTTTTGGCGGGGCCTTGGGGGCATCCGTTCCCCCAGAAGCTCCAGAGCCGCCAGGCTGGCTGAGAACCCTCTCTACAGAGGGCAGCCTTGAGAGTCCAATCCGGTTCTTGAGGGCTTGGGCGGACATGGCCTTTGCGTGGGCACAACTGCCCTGGATGTGGTGCCTCGCCTAAACAGAGGACACCTTTCCGTGGCCAGCGGCCCTGGGGATTTTAAACCCCCATTTGGAACATTGCTTGAAAGAGGCCATGGTAAGAGAAGTCCGTTACCAGTCCGAAGTCAGCGCAAAAATCAAAGTCGTCCGTCCAAAGGAAGTCCGAAAGAATGGTCAGTTGAAAGTTTTTTCCAAAGCCAGAGTTCCAAAGAGAAGAGCAAGCCAAAGCTAGCGAAGTTCCTCAACTGCCTTAGCGCGGCGGAATGAAGGAACTGAGAAGAGCGGGCCACCAGGGCCTTATATACGGGTGGGCGGGGCTACCACCAAAAGTTGCAGAAAGATACATACTTTCTGCCTAGAGATTCTAGAAGTTTCCGAGGATTGCTGCGCAGGCGCAGAATAAACCCATTTGTGTGATTCGCAGAGACCACGAAGAAGAAACACTAGACACTGTTGTTGACCCCCCCCCCTTAAGCGGTTTCAGGCTTGTAGAGGCTTTCATGTAAAATAAGAAATTGGACTGTTGCAAGTTAGCTTCTTGATTAAAAAGCTGTTTCCTGGGCCCAAACAATCCCAGTAGACACAAAAAAATGGAATTTACTCCCCATCTCTAGGGAAGGTGGAGTATGGGGGGGGGGTCATAGCAGGCTATAAGGTAGGGATCACAAGTAGAGCCTCCTGAGGTAAACTGTACATTTGGGCCAATTCAGTTGATTTAGCTAAGTAGGGGATCCAATTGAATCACCATGCTTAACGGGAACAACTCAGGAAAATATAATGCTGCAGACCGAAATGAAAAAAAAATACACAGCAGTAAGCAGTGGAGTGAACTAAATAAACTGTAAATACAAACTTGCCTCTGATTCAGATTCCTCATGTGACGCTGCTCTCTGTATCGTACTTTGCTCCATTCCTTGAATCCTGCCCTAGCCTTTCTCTTCAGTTCTTAGCTTTTTTGTTTTCCCTTTCTTCATAAGAAAGTTACAACTACCCAGAACATTATGCCTGCACAAAGGAGAAGCAATGTTAAGTTCTACAGATCACTCATACTATAGGACACATAAGATGTAATGACTTATAATTTAGGACAGATCCTATATATCATTAGTGGATATAAACATGCATGCGTGCCGCGCGCACCACACGAGTGCAATAATGTTGGCCCTTACAATTGCACAACTGACTGCGAGGCTTCATGGCCTAGAACTCATCCATGTGCAACAGCTGATTCCTGTACACCCAAAGTCCAAGTGAGAGAGATCACTGGGATGCTTGCAGTGACCTGGCTGCACTAGGTGGCACATATGCACCACTGAGAAAGTTGTAAAGATTGTTTTCTGCTAGCATAGTGCCCCAATAGCCATCAAAAGTCATATAATATACAAAGTTATATGGTCCACAAGGGAGAAATTTTAAACTGCAATTCATTTCAGTCAGTTATTTCTCAAGTTCACAAAGGAAATGTGCGTGCATTTGTGTTCCAAAAATGATCATGACCATGCGTTGGAAATAATGGGAGTTGTAGTCCTAAACACATCTAGAAGGCGCTAGGTTGGTGTAGCAGAGTTTCCCTGACCATTAACCATCTTCTGGGAAGAATGGGAATTGTAGTCCTACACATCCAGATGGTGCCAGGTTGGTGCGTAGAGGCATCCAGGGATTGCCCCCAAAAAATACATTTGTGTCCGGACATAATTCGAATTTACGATGCTGTATAAAGGCTTCTTAAAAGAAGTTTCTCGATTTGGTTTTGGTTTTTCCTTCTCGTCAAATATTTGTCAAGTATTAAGAACCTGGAGGCACGAGATCTTGCTTGAACTTGGAAACTAAGCGAATCAAGCCTGGTGAATATGTGAATGGGGAACCAGTGCCACTAAGAATGCCCCTTCCACCAGCTCAAAACACACACCTACTCTGATGCAATCCCAAGTATTATCATTTTAAAACACAGGGGATAAAAAGATGCTCGTTATACTAACAGTTACAAAGAAGGGGCGATCAGCATGACAATTGCCAGCTCGAGCTGAGGATTCTCAGTTGGGTTCAAAAAGCTACCTAGAAAAAGAAAAACACAACATATTAATATCATGGATGTATGCATGACTGGACTCATTGTTCCTTTTGCACAATACACATATCAGGTAGACAGTTAGTAGCATTGGAATTGTTGTAGGGACAAACATTGTTTTATACAAATAATGATAGGACTGTTTAATGGAAATGCAAAGCTAAGAAACACATAAAGGTAACACCTACTCAGCTAGGGATTTAAAAAGGACCTGAATGAATAAAAACATAGTTTAACCAAAATGATACATAGCCCGTCGCATCAGTAATGGGCAGGTGTTAATTAGTAAGGTGATGTCAAAGCTGAAACAGTACAGGCGCAACTGTCAAGAGATTTCTCTCTTGAAGGAAGCAGACTAGCAGTGTATTGGCTTGTTATTTTCCTGTCAGTTGTAAGAAGCTGTGGATCAATATACTGAAAAGAAAGATGAGTTACTGTATATCATAGAATCAAGAATCGTAGAGTTGGAAGAGACCACTAGGGCCATCCATATCCAACCCCTCCATGCAGGAAATCGAAATCAAAGCATCCCGACAGATGGCCATCCCCTCTGTTTAAAGACCTTCAAGAGGAGTACGTATCACCCTCCAAGGGTGTGCGTTCCACTGTAGAACAGCCCTACTGTCAGAAAGTTCCTCCTAATGAGGAACTCTTTTCCTGTAAGCTTGCATCCATTGTTCCGGGGTCTGCTCTCTGGAGCAGCAGAAAATAAACTTGCTCCCTCCTCAACATGACATTCCCTTCAATATTTAAAACAGGGCTATCATACACTCTCCTAACCTTCTTTTCTCCAGGCTAAACACCCCAGCTCATAAGTCGTTCCCATAAGACATGGTTTCCAAAACCCTCACCATTTTAGTCGCCCTCCTTTGGACACACTCCAGTTTCTCAATGTCCTTTCTGAATTGTGGCGCCCATAACTGGACACAATATTTCCAGGTGGGGCCTGACCCAAAGCAGAATACAGTGGCCCTATTACTTCTCTTGACTAGACACTATACTTTATGGATGCAGCCTAAAATTGCATGGCCTTTTAGCTGCCGCATCACACTGTTTCACTCATGTTCAACTTGTGGTCTACTTGGACTCCTAGATCCTTTCACACGTAGTTTCATTCAGCCAGGTGTCTGAACTACTCAACTGTAGATTTACCTCATGTACAGTTGGCCTGCTCCTTAAGCGGGCTTGCCTTCACGCAAAAGGCAAGTCCCGATAGAAACAATGGGGTACGCAACAGCGGTGCACGCACTGCAGCACCATAGGAGCACGGCCCCAATATCTTAATGGGATTTGAGCATAGGCTCAATTCCCCTTATGTGAGGAGGAGGGCTGAAACGGAACCGCAACGTAAGGGGGGGCCGACTGTATTAGTCAAGGGCAGGTTTTGTGGTCAAAATTATGGATTTGATATGACCCAAACTTAAGGAGCCACAAAATATCTAAAGAATAAAGGAAACAAAATGTTACCAAAACAGGCACTATTTCCCCACCCAAACATTTAAAAAGGGCAGAAACAGCACCGTAAGTATAGAGAGGGCAGGGGCTTCTTTAAGTTGGGCTAACTCTTGCGTTTTTGCAACTCTACTCAGAGAAGGGGAAGGTTCCTATTTTGATAAAAGTTTAGGTACAGTATTATTGGATGGATAAGGTGACCCAGGTTTTTTGACTCCATTTTTTGGCAAAAAAAGTCTAGACTTAACTGAGTATAATACAGTAGAGAAAGCAGAATACATGCAAATTATTTACAGCACTTCTGGTTTTGGTATTAGTACACCTATCAACTAAGTTTTCAAGTTATGTCTCTGTACAACCTCAGGCTGTCACAGACCCTACTCACTATCTGAGCTACCACCAACTCTATGTTGACAAATCTTTTAGTAGGGAGTTGTTTCCTTCTAGGCATTTACCTCTCTCCTCTGGCCCTCATCCTAAATTAGCACAACCATATCAATCTGGAATTTAGGCAGGAATAGACATTGCTGAGGTATACCTGAACACTGGAACAGTCAGGGATTCTGTGCAAAGGTATTTTAAAAGCTAAAAGGATTTCTTGCCAATTTCATACACTTCCATCATAACAGTACAATGACAATTTAAAGGCATAGCTGTTCTTACAATTTTGGGAGGCTACAGAAGAAAATCCTTATGGACATTTGATACGTGTTGGAGACAATGTGACAGCCAGTGACAACTCAGTTTAAAGAATGCGTGAAACTGGAGGAAGTTTTGGGGTCCCTTCTTTTTCACTCTCCCCTGACAAATTATGCATTCTCAAAACCATCTCTAGAGGATTTCTGAGCCCTGTAGAGTTGGTTTAGGGAAGCAGTGAAGAGGAAAGAAATGTCCCCTTTGTAGTTCTAATAGAATCAACTGTTCCTTCAGTTGAAGTCAAGTTACTAAACAATGAACAACAATTAACAAAAATAAACTGGCATCAACCTTAACAATTACCGCAGGTCTACTTTTAATGTTATAGAAGTCTAGCACACAGATACACATATACCCTAATAATAAAACCATACCTTGTTTTTAAAGGTAACAATTAAGGTAAAACATAATATTTTATGTTTGCCATCACACGGCCCAATCTTGTTAAACTGAAACACTGGAAATATCTGGCATATTAATGAGATTTTTGAAAGGCTCATACCTCTTTCCACTGAGGTATTAGAAGAACTATAATAATGATGGTTTTCGCAAACATCATGATTAAAATGTACAACGCACACTGGCCACCCAAGCGCTGCACTGCAGTGGGTCACCTACAAAAAAAAAAAGAAAAAAGAAAAAGGATGGTTACCACAGATGTCATTATATACGTATACTTACTATATTTGAGCAATTACAAAAACATAACTTTGCATAGCAAGTTTGAATGTTGATTAACATAAGGTTAATCACTTAGGCTCAGAAAAACTATGATGTTGGCATTATTTCAATTTAGGAAAAAGTAAAAAGGAGAACTGTGCAAGTTTAAAAAATGTATGGTATGGAGGAAATAGATATGTTTTTTTTCTTCCTCCCATAGAAATCAGAACCCATGAGGACAATCATAATCATAGAGTTGGAGGAGACCCACGAGCCATCAAATTCCACCCCGGCCATGCAGCAATATACAATCAAAGCTGGTTGACCATCCAGCCTCTGTTTAAATACCTCCTAAGGAGGAGACTCCACCAGGCTCTTGAACAGCTCTGTCGAAAGTTCTTTCAATGTTTTAGGTGGTATCTCTTTTCCTGTAGTTTGAATCCATTGTTCCAGGACCTATTCTCTGGAGCAGCAGAAAACAAGCTTGCTCTATCCTCAATGTATACTCCTCAAATATTTAAACAAGAGTATCATATCACCCCAAACCTACCTTCTCTTCCTAGGCTAAACAAACCCAGCTCCCTTGCCTCCATAAGGCATGGTTTCCAGACCCATCATCATTTTGGTCGCCCTCCTCTGGACACCATTCCAACTCCTTTTTGAATTGTAGTGCCCAGAACTGGACATAGTATTCCAGGTGAGGCCTGACAAAGCATACAAAAATAATAATAATATAATAATAATAATAATAAATAAATAAATTTATTGTATACCGCTTTTCCAAAGACAGGCGGTTTACAGTCGATAAACCAAGTACAACACATCTCATAAAATCCATATTGCAAATATACAATATATAACACTAAAAACTCTAACGCAATCATTCAAAGGGTAAAGCAGAGAATCGATGGCAACAGAATACAAATTCATTCTCAGGGGGGAGGCTGACAAAGAGAGGGTTTTCAGTCGCCTTAATTTTTCTAGGGGGGTCGTCAGACAGAGCCCTCCAGGAAGATTATTCCACTTTTGGAAGTGGAGACATATTTGGATGAAGGGACTTCCAACAGATTCTCCCGATGTTTGATGTGTGTGGGGCGGATATTGGGGGGACAACGGTCCCCAAGTAACTTGGGCCCAAGCCATAAGGGCTTTATAGGTAATAACCAAAACCTTGTATACGCTCGGAAGCGAATGGGCAGCCAGTGAAGATTTTTCAAAATAGGCATTATATGGTCAACCTAGATGCCCCAGTGACCATTCTGCGCCATATTTTGTACTAACTGTAGCTTCCGAGCTTGGTACAAGGGTAGCCCCATGTAGAGCACATTACAGAAACTAAGCGAGAGGTTAACCAGAGCATGTACCACAGTTTTCAAGGTCCCTTTGGCCCAGGTAGGGTCGCAGTTGGCGTATCAACCAAATGGATAGCAAGCACTTCTGACCGTCGCATCCACTTGAGATGTCAACTGCAGGACAAGTCCAGAAGTACTCCTCAACTGCGAACTTCGTCCTTCAGGGAAGTATGACCCACATTCAGGACAGGTGGATAAATTTCTTACCCTTTTCCCGTCACCACTCCCTTCTCCTTTCTGTGTCATGTCTTTTTAGATTGTAAGCCCGAGGCAGGGAACCGTCTAACTAAAAGATTGCATGTACACCGCTGTGTAAATTTACAGTGCTTACTATAAAGGTGAGTAATAATAATAATAATAATAATATAATAAAAAATAATAATAAATTTCCTCCCCAGGCCTGGGGAACCTATCACCAGTACTTCGTTTTCTCTGGATTCAGACTGAGTTTGTTTTCCCTCATCCATCCAGTCCATAACCGACTCCAGGCAGGCTCAGAGAGGAGACGCCATCCTTAGTCACGCATCAGCGGAGACACAGAGAAATATATTGGGTGTCATCAGCATACGGATAAACACTGGCCCCATGTCTCCGGATGATCTCCCCCAGCGGTTTCGGTAAATGTTAACAAAGTGGGGGACAGAATAGCTCCTGGGAACAACCAGATTGTCAGTTCCCTCTTAGAGGAGCAAGTGTCCCCCAACTGCACCATCTGGAATCTACCCGAGAGGTAGGAACGGAACACTGGAATGCAGGCCCCCGCGATACCTAACTCTCTCAGGCATTCCAGAAGGACAGCGTGGTCAATGGTATCGAAAGCCGCTGAAAGTGTCCAAAAGCACCACAAGGTCACACTTCCCCGTCGATGCCCAGACGGAGATCATCCTAGAGCGACCATGGCAGTCTCAACTCCATATCCCGATCTGAAACCAGTTTGAAATGGGTCCAGATAATCGGCTTCATCCAAGACTGCTTGGAGTTGGAAGGCAACCGCCCTCTCGATCACCTTACCTAAAAATAGTAATAATGAGACCGGTCTATAGTTATTTCTATAGACCGGTCTCAGGGGGTCCAGGGTGGGTTTTTTGAGCAATGGTTTAACTGTTGCCAATTTTAAACTAGATGGAAATTTACCCTCCCTGAATGATGCATTGATTATGCATTGCAATAATGATGTTACAGCATCACCACCCTGGGCGGTCAGCCAGAAGGGACAGGGATTGAGAGAGCACATCATCCTCCTAACACTTCCAAGAAGCTTGTTCACTTCATCGGTATCAACAAACTCAAAGTGATCCAGTTTAATGGAGTCCACGGAAGCTCTGGACACCTCTTTTATTGTCTCAGTTGAAATGCCAGCGTCGAGATCAGCCCTTATATCGAGAGATTTTATCTGCAAAGAAGTTGTTAAAATCGTCACAGCAGGCCTTAGTTGGTTCTAAAATAGGGTTCAGAGTGGGAGGAAGCTGAGTCAGCTCCCTAACCACCCTGAACAGCTCTGCTGGATGTGACTCTGCAGACGCAATACCTGCAGCATAGAAAGAGTTCTTTGCTGCACTTATTGCCACTCCATAAGACTTCAAAAGAGCCTCATGGAGTGTCTTGTTGGATAAGCGCTGGTGTCTCCGCCAGCTGCACTCTAGTCGTTGCGCAGCCTACTTCATTTCCCGAAGATCTTCCGTATACCAGGGTTTCTTATTAGAAGCGGGTCGGAAAGGAGCGATACAGTGTATAGCCCTGGAGAGATCATTATCCCAGATGTTAGTCAGGGCATCAACAGAATCGCTGTCATATTCAACCATAAACCCCTCTAAGGCTTCTTGGAACCTTTTGGGTTCCATCAGCCTTCGACGGTGGAACATCCTAATAGGTCCTCCACCCCTGGGGGGGATTTGGATAGTTGCCTTAAGTTGAATGGTATTATTACTACCCTCAATCTAGATACTATACTTCTATTGATGCAGCCTAGAATCACATTGGCCTTTTTGGCTGCAGCATCCCACTGTTGACTCATGTTCAACTTGTGGTTTACTAGGACTCTTAGATCCTTTTCACCTGTAATGTTGTCAGTCCCCCCATCCTATATCTGTGTTTCTGCCTAATTTTTCTACCTTACATTTCTCCCTGCTGAAATTCAGGACACAAGTAGTTCCTCATCTCACACAGCATAAAATGACGATATTGGCTTCTGCAAGATATATGATGCCACCAACCTAAATACATTAATGAGAGGTTAGACAATTAATGGGGGACAAGACTATCAATGTCTACTAATCACAACATCTACATATCTCCAGTATCAGAAGTATTATATCTCTAAATCACTGTAGGACAAGATATTCTATTTTCTTGTCAGATGACAGAAGCTAACAGTAAACATGAGCAGAAGAGTACTAATACTGCCCTAATATTCACCTTGTGGACTTCACAAAGGCATTGTTAGGCCCTTCTTCATTTCAGAGAAGGAACTACAGTCTCTGTTTCAACCACCCATGGCTTGAAAATATCTTTTATAAAATATCCAAAAAACAAACCTTTGTTTTGCCATTTTGTATAAGAGACACTACTTTACTTCACCACTGTATATAATGGGATTTGAGCATTCCCAGATTTTGGTATGCATGGGGTGAGGATATCCTGGAATCAAATCCCAGCAGATACCAAGGATCCACTGTATTATGTCAGCTGTACACCTGATTCATTGAGGTTTAACAAGTCCATCTTTCTTCAGCTGCCTTGCAGGGTTGGATGCCATTCAGGATTAAACCAAATGCCTCCCCGAACCTCTTTATAGACTAATCAGTACTTCCAGCAAATTAATTTGATATTAGGTCTGAATTAATTTGCACTATTACTAAAGTTGTTCTATGCATTCATATTTCCCTGTGTGGCCATGAAAACCACTGGGTAACCTTGGGCAAGTCACACTTTCTCAGCCTCAAGAGAAGGCAATGGCAAACTACCTCTGAATAAATATTGACAAGTCTTAGAGTTGCCATAAATTGGAAATGACTTGAAGGCATACAACAACAACAAATTCAAGTTGGCTTTCAGCTTCTTCCCAGGTACAGAAAGCAAACTAAAAGAACAGTCATATTCTTTTAAGATGCACACTGTATCCATGTTTTTCTAGCCGCCAAAGAAGATAAATTCTCAAAATATTTTACTACAATAATTAAATGAACAGGAAAGCTATTAAAATGACAGAACTGAAGTCACTGTAGGATTTTTTAATTACATGCAAATGAAATTGCTTATTTATCTGAAGGTAGACCTGGACTGCCTAAAACATGCTAAGAAGAACACTGGTTCAAAGTTCCTGGTTATTAGAGAGTTGGAGCATGGAACTAAGTCCCAGAAATAAGATTAATTTTTAAAAGCTTGTAAACACAGATCACTTTGCTATATGATTTTTAATATGCAGTGTCAGCACTTCTAAGACACAGCTATTCTTTACCCTTTACTTTCAAGTTAGTTTTATGGTATCTTCAAATATAGACTAACAGCTGAGCCTGAGAACTGTGCAATGGAAACTCAAATACCTTTAAACAGCTGTAATGTGAAATGAACCCTGGCCATTTCCTTTTCTGGCGAAGCTTTGAAAGACATATACCAGATATTTTACTTGCTGGTCTCAATGTTTTATGATATTTTTATGTCAGTGCTATAGACACTTGCATACTCAACAGGAAGTCTTGACATTCCTTAAAGAAAAAAATATTGAAGGACTCACACTTAATTCTGTCTAGGGATTCAGGATAAAAAGTTAATTATAAATCATTTTAAAAAATCAGCAATAAAACTTCAAGTCTAGCTATTCCAATGCAGATTTTGAAATGTTATATTGGGATCATTTCTTTCTTTTCTTTTTTCTTTTTGTTCAGTATGGAGTCTGAAGCTTTAACTATTTTGTAGGCTTACCTTCTATGACTTATTTTGTGTATATTAAAGGTTATGACTTTTTCTTTACTAGGAAAACTTCAACTTTATAATTTAGAGAATATCTGTACAAGTGGCCCTCAGTACTCTCATTTCTCAGCTAGAGGCAACATAGCTTCTATTTTCTACAGAGAGAATTCAAGAAATACAGCATTCCCTGTGTTAGTACAGTAGCTCTACAGCATACTCTCCAAATCAAGATCCTCCAGGAATTCTCTTCAAGAGTTTTTTTTTCAGAGAACATTAACACAGAATCATAGAATCACAGAGTTGGAAGAGACCACAAGGGTCATCCAGGCCAACCCCCTGCCATGCAGGAACTCACAATCAAAGCATCCCTGACAGATGGCCATCCAGCTCATATTTAAAAACCCTTCAAAGAAGGAGATTTCACCACTTTCTGAGGCAGTGTATTCCACTGTTAAACAGCTATCACTGTCAGGAAGTTCCTTCCTCCTAAGGTTGAGGTGGAACCTCTTTCTTGTAGCTTGCACCCACTGTTTCGGGTCCTATTCTCTGGAGCAGCAGAATACAAGCTTGCCCTATCCTCAATATGACACCTTTTCAAATACTTAAACAGGGCTATCATATATGTTACTTTCAACATGCTTTTAATGCCTTCTCTGCACCTGATATACATTTTAATGTTGATGTATTTCATGTTTTATGTCCTTTTGACTATTTTTATCATTGTAGTCTATGTTTCCATTTGTATCATTCTCTGCTTTTCTGGGTAGAGAACTAGCTAGCAGGACAGAAACATTGCAATGAGATCTTTTACAGAATATTGCAGTATATCCTCAGCACTTAATAAGAATATTGCTATTCAGGGTTTCAGCCACACTCTCCTCTTAAACACTTGAAGCTAATTCACTCTTGTCCTCTGTTTCTCTTTTCCAACTGATCCTCAACATTCCATGATTGTTGGAGGCCAGTGAAGATGACCAGTCCTCACCCGATGCCTTTTTGGACTTTTGTCCTCATAGGTACTTTTTTGGGTTTCCCCTCCTTCTGCCTGTAAACCTCACAGTTTTCCCAATCCTCTGGATACCTTCCCATTTATTTTATCAGTAGCTTTTTTTTTTTTTTTTTTGCTGTTTAACATTTGAAGTATTGCTTGCTATTATTATTATAGAGATGGTGGAAGGTTTTCTAACTGCCATCTTTCATGTATTTTCCTGTTGCTAATCCCACTGAACTCAGTGGGATTTATTTTCAAATACATATACAGGGTTGTGGAATCAACGTCCTGGGGACTAACTAAATGTAGCACTATTTTTGACAGAATCTTCAGAAAAACTAAGGCATTTCACCCTCACCTCCTACCTGGATGTCATACAATGTGTACAGCAAGAAGGGGAAAAATTAGCATCTCTCATACTCTAATGTCTTTCTTTCTCTTCTTCTTTTTCTTCCTCTGTCTGAAGATACATTTTGGCAAGTTATAAGTTACAGGGATTTTTGGTTAAAAAAAAAGAAAAAACAAGTTTCTACTCTTTACTTTGGCAGAGATCAACATTACAGATGGGATTCTGAAACCAAGTCATAGTTATTATATTCCCTTATCCCTTACCTTCTGTTTATTTACACTGCTAGCCTGCTGGCAAGGTTCTGTTTTCTACTGTCTATAACACCTTGGGATTTATTAAGTTTAAGCATATTAAATTAGTTATGAAAAAGCTGAAATAAATATCTTTTAATTATTTATAAGCCTATTTGACTATTAAAAATAAACATAATTGCATGTAACATCGGGGGATCAACACATATGGCTAATTTTTTCTTCTATGCTATATAACCCATTCACTGTTAGAATTCCTCCATCACTAGGCTAATCCAAAAGAAGGATTAGATTCTTATATTGGCATCTACCCTTCAATTACATGCTCACCTTCCTTTATTATTTATATGCACAGGTATATTGATGGTGCTAAATAAATACATTCTAATAATAATAAATGGGCAGAACTGTGGACAAGCACTAAATATAAATCAGTAATATACTACTTATTTCAAGTTCAAACTGTAGTATTTTCAAATGTACAATTTACTTCTAGGACTGAAAGGGCATGGTAAATAATTAGATTATCTGCTGAAACACATATAACAGACACAGTTTTGTTTTATTTTTTTAAAAATTAATAGTTTGCAATGACATACATTTTATACTACCCAAATATAGTTGCCATTACCTGCTGAATGAGGTAACCCAGCAATAGAAAGCAATGACTAAGTCCTTGTGAAACTGCTTCTTAGGTCAAAGCAAAGATGACAGGGCATTATGAAGATAAAACACTACTAAAACTGCCTGAAAAATTAGGAGGAGGCTAGAGGACTGCCTGTTGTGATCTTCAATCCCTGGTCAGCATCAGATGAAATGAAGTCTTATATAGTATAGGCCTACTTACTAGTTAAATATTAACTAGTTTCCAGCTGTATTTGAAGAGTGATACTGCCTTAACATTCATGAAGATATGAAAACACATAATTAATAATGGCAAAACAAGGAAGGCCCTGATTTGCATGGGATAGGTTATGAAGTTTGGAAGCGCTTAACCTGCTCCTGGTCATTCTCTTGACAGATCAGTAGCATTACATCTACAATGGGACAACAAATAAACAGTAGTAGTTTACTGGTTCTTTCCAGCTTGCCCTTTTCTCTACCAAAATAATATTCTCTATATTTAAGACAACTGTGAACACAAGATACTTGCTAGTCTCAGACTCCTCCACTTTCCTTGTATTGCCAGCAGTTCTTTCCCGTATATTGTAGTATCAGTTTTCTTAATGCATACTAAATCCCTGTCTAAGAAAGGCTTTCTATGTAAGAACTGAGTGAGTGTCCAACACAAATAACATGAAACAATGAATCACTAGGGATCCATTTCTATGTCTAGAATAGCAGATTATCTCATAGATGACAATATGAAAATGGAAGGTCAATATTTGTATCATTAGTAAAATCAGGGAGTAGAGAATGCTCATTTTATTATTTATAGGCACTTATGAAAATACTCTCCATTGGGCAGCAGTCTAATTTAGTTTACCTCTGCAAATATACTCAATATGTCACGACTTCAAGACAAAGTTATTTCAGCTCTAGCAGCCAGTGCAACTGAAATCTGATGAATTCTTGAATGCACTGGAGGATTTTCTGATGGAAATAACTGGCAATTCTAATTTCACAATGAAATGGTGTGGTGTGAAGGGTTATTGATATAAATACTCCTGAGTGCCTGCTTTGGTATTACCAACAATAGCTACTTCTATATGGCTCAGGCCAATGGGAATACCAATAGTATTGATTAGCTCAGATTAGCTCACATCATGCTGAAAAGGATGTAATTACTAACCTGTATTACCTGGTGTACAGTAGTTAGAAATATGGATGATGGCAGAGCTAGAAAAGTTATTATTTTTTGGATTATATAGTCTTTGAGGCAGTATTATTAATGGTCACATTGGCAGAGGGATTCTGTAAGATATAGTCCAAAAAAGTAACATTTCCAAGTTCTAGAGCAGCCTTTGAAAAACAAACTCTACTCAGGTACTTTAAGTGGTAACCCTACAATGAGAAGAGAAACTCTAAAGTGATTTTCAAAAAAGCCAGCAGCAGTGCAACCTTGGGCATTTAAGCATAACCATTCTGTGTTAAGCAGCATTTACTGCCAAGAAAATACACATATAGTTGCAACCGAAAAAACTGGAATATGTCTCAAAACATAGTGTATATTTAATATAAAGGCAGATATTTTTGAATGAAGAAAAAATGGCAAGCTTCTTAAAGGGTAGCAGCTTTTCAAAAAGGTTTAAGAACTACACTGTATTTAGGAAGAGGAGATGAAAATCCCACTGCTACTGGATTTAGGTCAGAGCCTTTTCAACAAGTAGCTTTTCAAAAGTAGCAATATTCAAAATATTGAAGTTATATTTGGTTTCCTCTCTATTTTATTCTTTTTTCCCCTTTATGTGGACTTGTTTTAAACATATTAATCTCTCTCAGATCAAAAAAGATGTGTTGAATTACTCTTAGTAAATTTGCAAAATTTGTTTTTAAAAGTCTCTAAAAGTTGAGGATATGAGACTTCTACTCTGGAGTAATTTTAATTGCCAAAACCCCATCTGAACAGAAAAGGTTTTCATCTGCTAGAGAAACCAATGTAGCTTCCCTTGAAAGAGAGTTCCAAACCCAGGTGGCAGCCACTGAAAAGGAGACTATGGCCTGGTACAAATGAGCCCCAGTGACGCCCTTGTCACGTGCTAGGGTTGCCTAGGGGCGGAGCGCCCACACACCCCGCAACCCTAGCATGTGATGAGGGCATAATAATTGAGACGCTCTGTATACATGGGCGACGCCACTGTTACGTAAGCACCACACGGCACTTATGTAACGAGTGCACCAGTGGCACACTCGTTATGCCACCCTTGCGGCGTAAAAAGAACCCACTTTTCATGGGTTCTTTTTCCGCCAGAGGGAAGCCGCACAGTTTGGCAGCTGCAGCTTCCCTCCGGCGAAAAAATAGGTGCTGGCAGGCCGCTGTTTTTCGGCGGTCTCTACTGCACCTATGATTCAAAATCTATGTTTCAAAGCTTTAAAAAACCCCACTCCTATTACACTGTGGTGCTGTTATCGAAAGCACAAAGTATGCTATATAGGTTTTCTGGAAACCTGTATAGCAAAACAAGACCATATTTTGGCCATTTGAAGTCATCTATTATCTGCATCTTTGGAAAAAGCCATGTTGCATAATTTCTAATGTTGTGACTAAATGGCATAAAGCATGCTAAGAATTAAAATCCTTACCATATTCACCAAAGCGAAGAGACTCCCACTGTTGCCATTCAACAATGCTGCTTACTGCCCGTATTCCAGCATAAATTAGCAGCATTCCTAAAGTGGCATCCAACAGAAAGTTGATAAGGTACCTAAGATGATGAAAAAAACAAAAACAAAAGGCACCTAAGGATGGACATACTTTAGTTATGTAATGGTAAAAATCAAAATTACCCTTATTACTACCACCCATCATCTTTACTAAGCCCTTGAAAGTGCTTCTATATTTTTAGCCATAATGCTCAGCAGTTTACATAATTAACAGCAATGTAACACAAAATCTAACATCTAGGCTATAACACCTTCCAGATACAAATGAACAGCAATGTCAGTGTACAATATGAATATATCCTTGTATTGCATGTTCTTTTTGACCTCACCCACTATGCAATATAACGGCTCTAAACCACTTTACTATTTACCTTCTCAACCAAAACTAGGACACAATAACAAAAACAAACAAACCCAAAACAGGTAGCGAAAAACTGAAAGAAAAAGTGGACCACAGGCTCTCTACACTTCCTCTTTGATGTAAGAGTTTTAACTTCTATGTAACCTATGCAAAAGTGAAATGTATTATTTCTCACTGTGAGGGTAAAGGCTGAAACCTTTGGTCAATTAATGATTAGATTAATGGATTTTAAGCCTGATGAGTTCAGCTCTGCTTTAAGACATTTCTGACTTACAACTTTTTAAAAGATTAATACCAGTCTTTGGTGCCACCCTATTACTGGCTGGCAAAATTCAGTTTGGTTATGTATATGGTATTAGTGCAATTGGATGCTTAGGAATGTTCTGTCTCCTCAACTTAATGAGCATGATGGGTGTTTCATTCGGCTGTGTTGCCAGTGTTCTTGGTTACTGCCTCCTTCCTATGATCATACCAGTATAGCAAATACTGGCACACCCAGGCATATTGCGATAGAGAGCCAATGTAGCATAGTGGTTTGAGAATTGGACTATGACTCTGGATACCAGAGTACATTTCCCCACTGAGGCATGGAAACCCACTGGGTGACTGTGAGCATGTCACACTCTTTCAGCCTCAGTGGGAAGCAAAGGTAAACCCACTTCTGAACAAATCTTGCCAGGTAAACCCATGATAGGTCACCATAAGTCAGAAATGTGTTGAAGGCACACAACAAGAAGTGATAGAGTACTGATGGGTTTAGGTGCACAGTTATTATAAAAGACTCCACCAGAGGGCAATCTTAGCTTGATAAATATCAAGCTGTGTAACTCTTATACTACTGATTGCCCATGTCTGTTTCTCAATTTATACTGTAGAACTGCTCCACCTTGTGGAATACAGAACTTGACAATAAAAATGTAACTTAGGGTTCTAAATTTGTGTATTTTGGGGAAAGCATTATCCGTATATTTGGTGTGTTTAAAAAGCAAAAACAAAAAACCCTCCCTCTATGGCCCCAATTGCTCCACACCAGAGGTTGTAGGCATTTTCATTCCTGAAGTATGTCCAACAATTACTTACAATAGAAAAAACAGCATAAGTAATGCAAGATGTGCAGCTACTTATTATGAAAAACCGTCAACACAGATTTTTGCATCTTTATCAACTGAACTTGAGGTAAGATTGTTCACTCAAAAATATATTACTTACAGTGAACAAGGGTCTTCTTTAGTAAGGTCTGATAAATAAACATTGGCAAAGTGGATGAATAACATCCCTATGGCTTGTTTAGAAGTATCCAAAAACCTACAGAAAGATTAAAAGGGGAAAATCATATTTAGCATTAATGGCACAGAACTCTTCACTAGAATATTGTAAGGTTTAGAAAGACAATACATCAACAAAAGATGTTTGAAAAAAAAAATTAAATTCTGTTTCTCCATGCCTGGCTATCTACCTTACTACTGGATTTTCAAATTTACTTATCTAACTGAAGGAAAGAAAAAACATATAAATACCTCATATTCATAAGGACAATTAGCAGGGAAGCTGAACTTTACATATACCAATGATATGCTTCCTGTTATTCAAATGCAGATGTCAGAGACTTCTTTCAAATTCTACTCAAATTACTATAACATCCAAACAATGATGCCTTTATTAGGACAAACAAAATGCACAATTACATGCCGCAAGCTTTCAAAATCATATTGGCTTCTTCATCAGGCAAACAGGAGAAAGAAATTGAAGATGTTAGTCATAGGCCTGTATTTTCTTTTTCTGGTCTTAGTTCAGATGGTAGGGAGGGCTATCTGCAGGCTGGCATCTCCCCCTTTGGCCATATGGTCACTGGCAAATTTTTGGTTAGCCCAATAAAGGTATCATGGTTTTGATGTTATTGGATTTGCTATATGGCTAACATGGCTAGCCCTAGATATTTTTTACCCAAACTACTGATATCCAAGTCTCTACATGATGCTACCACCACCTATTCCTTAGATTTTTAGCTTAATAGCTAGTAAAGACACACATACTGTGATGATTCTCTATTACTTTCTACCCTCCCTGACACCTCTACTGATCACCTGAAGAGAATGCCAAGAGACACTGAGAAAAGTAATATCAAGTAGTGTAAAATACAGCTCTATTAAGGCATCAGCTTTACAGCCTTGATGATGCAAATAATTTTTATGGAATGTGGATGAGATGGCATGGGCCACAGTGAGAATTCTAGAGAGCTAGTGCTTGGTAGTCTTCTTAAAATGCTGGGTTCTTCACAACCATAATTTGATTATAGGAAGAGGCTAGCAGCTTTAGGTTTGACAGTAGGAGTGCATTACTGAAGCTAACAAAGCTTATAATAGGCTTTGAAAGCAAAACCAATCTCTAATTAGGGCAAGGGATTTACTTCAGAACGTCTAGCAAACTATGGTAAGACAAAAAAAGGGGAAAAAAGAATCCATATTGCCTATTATATTTTTGCTCTAAAAAGGTGATTTGGGGGGGGGGGATTTAAAATTTCTAAATCTACTACAGTGCCTCATATTTTGAATTAGCCACCCAAAGTTTGTTGGGCAACATCAGAATCAAGAGTTCATATCCATGGACATCTCTGCTTCTATGCACACACAATCTGAAAAGCACTAATCAGGTTGCAATTACCCACCTTTTGTACTACATTACCCAAAGTCTACAAAGATAACCATCTAGGAAAGAGGAATATAGTCTAGGAATTATACTTAACACTCTTACCAAATCCTCCATGGACGTCTTTCATGTTTTGGTTCTCTAAAGCGTTTCACTGAAAGAGAATTAAGGATAATCAGCAGACTGCCAGTTACACCAACTTAACTACATACTCTGCTCATCTGAATTAGGAATTGCCCCAATTTTTATCTTCTGAAATGCCATCTATTATTTCAGAGTAAACTGCAACTGAATACTTATGAAGAGCATTATAGTGGTATTCTAGGAATTACTCAAGCTTTCAGTACCAAGGTTCTTTGTCAGTAATTATCTTTCAGCTCAAGGATAGGCAGCCTAGCTCCTTCTAGATGATCTGAACTACAATTCCAATCAGTGCTAAACATCATGACTAATGGTTAGGAATAATCAACACTATAATCCAATATACCTGGAATTTTTGATATTTTATTATTAATACAGCACACTTTGCACTAGCCCTTAATTCAAGACTTTTGGTGTGCAATCTATTTATAATTTGAACACTTTAAATCCAGTGTTCTCTTTTACATTTAGCATGGTGCAAAACTACTGAACCTGCCCATTCTGTTAAACACAAATGAAGAAATGTTTATATAATAAAAACAAGGGGAAACAAAATTTAAGGTAGCTTAGTAAGAAAGAAATTGAAAGGTCACCCTGAAAAAGTTAATATGATGCCGACTGAGAATGGGTAATTGAAACAGCCTGAATACTGGTGAGACATACTCTTTATGGTTGTAGCTTAAACTAGTATGAAAATTAGAGAAAAGTTCTCAACCTGCTCTACAACTGCAAAGCCCTGGAGGGAAGGCAGATTCTCTTAATGCTATTTTTCACTAACTTAGAAATAAGATTGAAATGCCAGTTTATATAAGCATATAAGCCTTCGACTTTACATACAAGGTATAGTTAGTTACCTGCCTAAACGTCACATAGCAGTATTAAACTTTATAGTCTAGACAGTACAGTAATCTAGCTGATTTACATTCATCACATTCCTTCAATGTAAATTATGGAGAGGGTAAGAAAGTTGTAAAACAACATCAGAAGCCAAGAAAGAGATTTGCAGGGGGAATGCTGGTGAAAATGATTTATTTGAGTTACACAGAGAGATGAATGCTGAAAAGCAGAAAAAAGTCTGTAAATAAGGATGTCCATGCAACATTCAGAAAAGGCATGTTAATATTAAACACTTGAAATAGTCTACAGTAACACAGAAACAAAGGCAATGGGCATTTTAAAAACTTTTGTTGTAAAGTTTTAGTTGTTTCCAGAGGCATGGGGCGCAGTGTTATCAGTACACTGATGACATTCAAATTTATTTCTCTATGCCTCCGACTATTGCCGTGACCAAGGATGGCATCTCTCCTCTAAATGGGCTGGATGAGGGAAAACAAACTCAGGTTGAATCCAGAGAAAACGGAGGTACTTGCAATAGGAACCCCTGGCCCAGGCAAGGAATTTTGTCAACCTGTCCTGGATGGGGTCACACTTCCCCTAAAGAATGAATTTCGCAGTTTGGGAGTACTCCTGGATCTGTCTCTACAGTTGTCATCTCAAGTAGAAGTGACGGCTAGGAGTACTTGGTACCAACTTCGGCTGTTACGCCCTTACCTGAACCAAAAGGACCTTGCAACAGTGGTACTTGCACTGGTAATCTCTCGTTTAGATTTCTGCAATGTGCTCTACATGGGGCTACCTTTGTACCAAGTTCAGAAGCTTCAATTAGTTCAATACGCAGCAGCTAGATTGGTCACCGGTTATGACAGATTAGATTTTTCTCAAGGTTATCTTGACATTTGACCCTAAAATGTACAAAGGGACAAATAATCATTGTTGGAAATGTTTAAAAGAGACAGGCACCTTCTACCCTATGTGGTAGTCCTGTCCCAAAGTAAAAAAGTATTGGCTGTAAATACTAAAGCTGATAAATGATATTTTACAAATTAATAAATTCTTGAAACCAGATTTATTTTTGCTAAACATGCCAGATGAGGACCCAGAAAAAACATGGGCAAGTTTTGTTTTATATTATAACGGCTGCAAGACATTTATATGCCTGGATGTGGAGGAAAGAGAAGATTCCCACAACTGAAGACTGGTTCTTGAAAATGTATATGGCTGAAATGGACAGATTATCTAAACAGATTTGTGATGGAGACCTGAAGTAATTTAAGAAATACTGGAATAGTATGATTAGCTACTTGAATAAAAAATTGAGAGATATGGCAACTGTGGGAGTTCAGGATTAAGAAATTAAGAAGAAGAGGGAGAAAGGTACCGTATATATTTGTCTATAAGTCGAGATATTTATGCCCAGAAATTGACCCCAAATTCCTGGGTTGACTTGTATACGTATCAAAATGGCAATGTTGATGATGTCAGCTCATTCAGTGACACAGACACACACCTTCCTCCCCACTTTCCTTAGCTGCCTGGGCTGCTGGAAGCAAAGGGAGTGCAGGGTAATTTTTATTTCTCACAGACCAACAGCTGATCACAAACACACACACCTTCCTCCCCACTTTCTCTAGTCCAGCACACACACAGTTTCTCTCCCTGCCTGCCTTAGCCTGCCTTATGTTTGGCTCTGCCCCAATGGACTCTTCACCCCTGCCTCCTCCTCATCGAGAAGACAAGGCGGCCGCTGCAGACAACTGTGGATGGGCCCGCAATAAAGAGCTTCCATTACGGGGGAAAGTCTACTGTAAAATTAGGTTTCTTGGAGGGATTGAAGGGGCAGAGGGCACCTGTGACTGTTTAAACCCAACTCCAAGGAATAAAGGGCTGCAACCAGGGCTCCTTGGGGTTTCCTCACTGTGGCAGAGAAACAGCCTCTGTCCACTGCCAGGGAAATGCTATAGAGCCACCATGGACCTGAGGAACCTCAAGGTTTTACCCTTGACCTATCCACGGATCATTCCAAAATCCATTACTTTGGCCCCAAAACTTGCCCTTGACTTATACATGTGATCGACTCATAGTCCAATACATACGGTATTTCTTATTTACTAATAGCAGGATTAAGAAGGGGGGAATACAGGTAGTGGTAGTAGAATAAAGCAGGAATATTTCATGAAAGAGACAATATGCTTTCAAACTAAACATTGTAGGTAAGGAAGTAAATAAATGTTTTTGTTTCTCTTGATTAGTTGTGTTTATTTTTTTGTGTAGTTATTGTTATTGGTTCACCCTGTCAGTTGTTTTGTATGAATTTTTAAACTTTGGATGTTGGAAAAATCTAATAAATAAATGTTATCTTACAGAATGGAAGGTTCATGCTCCAAATGTCTAGAACAGTCTGTGATTATGCCCAAATATGTGTACAGATGCCACGAAAAGGAGAACACCGAGTTGTACTTTGGTATAGCCCTTGTGAACCAACCACCTGTTGACATGGTATTTTAAAAATGGAACAACTCGGGATACAACATTAGATACTATTCCTTCATTTGTGTGCCCATATTAGTGAGAACATTTTTCAATTATTACTATTTCTAATAGACGAAAAGTTTATTTTCAGTCAATGGCAGATCTTAAGTACTGTATTAAGTATGGTTGTCTTAGTAACAACAATTTTATAACAACTACTGTATTAATATTTATAAGACACAGGATACAGCTGAGGGCTAATTAAGGAACATCATCCACCTTTTATGTAATGTTTGTTCCCATACTTCCAAGTCCCATTCCTGTAGAAAAGCCTTCTCTAACCATGTCTCAATGCACCTAGACCTTCACATCAGCTGACTTCTCAAGCCAGCATCCACCTGAAGATTATTACCCTTTAAGGTAACATGGAATTTATGCAGTTGTTTGATCATTTGGGCTACCTAACCAGAATGAAAAAACTGTCATGCTCTTTCAAAGCTCATACAACACTTCATACAATGAGATTGAGGCTATTACCCTTGTGCTTAGAAGAAATGGAAGTTATTAAATGAATTAGGACTTTTCAGCTTCCCGAAGAGACAATACCATACTACACTGTTATAGTGCTATCATTCCATTTTAACTGCTATGGCTACCTCCAGTGGAAATTTGCGGTTTATAGTTTAGTGAGGCCTAAGAGCTCTCTGGCTAAAAATTCTTAATGTCCCTCCCTAAAATCCCAGGATTCCACAGGAGGCAGACATAGCAGTTAAAGTGGAATAATAGCGCTATTACAGTGTAGTTTGATATTATCCCACCTCCAAGCTGCACACATAGTTTCTCTCAGCTATAAAACAAAATGGGAAACTCTGTGCAATTGCTGAGGTATTTGCTAAGTTTTGGAAAGAGCTACATGAGTAAAGCTATTAGGTACCTAAGGTCCAAAACACACTGCAGAAATAATCCAGTTTCAGACCACTTTAAATGCCCTGGCTCAAAGCTAGGAAATTCTGGGAACTGTAAATCTGTGAGACACTTAGCCTTCTCTCTCAGAGAGCTCTGGTACCACAATAAACTACAGTTCTGAGGATTCCCTAGCAATGAGCTAGGGCAGTTAAAGCGGTCTCAAACTGGTTTATTTGTGCAGTGTGTTTTGGACCTAAGAAAAATTTACTTAGAATTCAGTTTCTTTTCCTCAAAATTTCTGCTGCACAACCTTGACATAAAAGTATCTCCCTCAAAATTCAAAAGCCTGTTAACTAAAGGAACTCTTCCAGATTTATTTACCACTGTTTGCATAGTTTCCTAATAGATCTCACTTCAAAGTAATTTCTTCAAAGTAGGCCTGCTGTCACACAAATTTGTTAAATAAAGTCATGGACTGGGATTCAAAGACATTTGCACATACATAAAAAGGGTTTATGTGATCCTTTTTTCTGTTAGCACCCTCTGAAGTGTTATGGAAGGGCACCAAGAGTCTTCTAACTTGGGGGGACAGCTTGCCAGATGATATAAGAGGCTCAAAGAAAGGGGGATGCTTGAAAAAAAAAACTAATTAAGGAATACTGCAATAGGTCCATTGGATTCTGCCTAAAAAGTAGCACTGCCCACAGAGTCATTAAACTGGAAATACTACCTTGCATGTACAGAGAGTATCTTCACAATGTGGATTTGGATCTTTTAAAAACAAAAACCTTTGCTGGTTTCATAGATACAGTAGATACCAATCAACTGGCAGATGCTCCCCAAAATGTTGTTTGCATACACATTATTAGAATTCTTCAAAGCAGTAAAATGAAGTTGAGACCTGCCAACAGGCGAAGTGTAAGCTGCCAGCTGGAAACAGATTAGAAAATAAAATATGAGAGCTGGAAAGGAATCTGCTGTTTTCTTGGGGGGGAAGCTCTGAAACTATTCCAATTCTCTAATGCTGCTTCATTGGTCTTGTCAGACTAATAATCCAAGAAAATTACAAAAAGCCATTTGAAGAGACATCATCTTTACAAGACTTCTAGCATGAAGCTGAGATCACAAGCTCAGGAAGAAATGCCTCTATAATAGTAACAAGAATAGGAGAGCAGGGAGGGGAGAGGTTCCCACCACATATTTGGCATCATTTGCTATCATACATTTTATATAGAGTCCTAAATGGCTCTGGATTAGGTTATTTGAAGGACCAGCTTTTCTCACATAAAACAGCTCACAGACTGCAATAGATGGAAGTGGACTTTGAGGAGCTTGGCAAGGTCTTCCTGGCATAGGTATCTATATCGTGATAACTGAATTCTTCCCTGAAAGTTTCAAGTTTAAAATATATTTATGACAGAAACAGATTGAGATAATTTACTTTTAATTTTTATTCAGTATTAATCTACTCAAATGCACTGGCCACCTAGGCTTAATTTTTAAAACACAACTGCTTCATTTTCAAACCACTAAAATTTATTTTATGAGGCTCCTCTTGGAAGTTACAGTCAGCTCATTGTCCTGGCTGCCATACTTCTGATCTGAATCCAGAGTGCTGGTGATGACATTCAACACCATAAACTGCCATGGGACCCTGGCACTTGAAGGAGCATCCTTCTCTATACAAGTTTGATGTTTGCTGGAAGGATGTCATGCTTTATATGTATTTTATTTATTACGTGTATATTAGAGCATGAGGAAAAGGAGAGAAATGCCAGAAATGGAAAGTTGAAGGGAATGCTGATTGGTGGAATGTCTGGGGAAACTGCATAAAACAGATGAATGACAGCTGGGAGTTTTCAGTTTGAGTGGGGAATCAATTAGCATAGGGCTTGAGTAAAGCACAGTTAGAAAACAGTTTGAGTCAGACTAGAGTTGGATTGAGGGAAGGGAGCTTGAGTTATGAGTAAGGGTCTGCATTAACCTAAGTTGAATGCACGTGACAAGAATGTGGTATTTTAGATGTAATAAATAAATAATCTCCTATATCACATTTAAAAGGTAAAGGTAAAAGTAGTCCCTTGACATGTTTAGTCATAACTGATTGTAGGGGGCAGTGCTCATCTCTGTCACAAAGCCAAAGAGCCAGCGTTGTCCAAGGACTGCTCTGGTGGTCATGTGGCCAGCATGGCTGCACTAAATGCTGTTACCTTCCCCCCAAAGTGGTACCTATTTATCTGCTCACATTTGCTTGCTTGTGAACTGTTAGGCTGGCAGAAGCTGGGACTAGTGACAGAAGCTCACTTCATCATGCAGTACTCAGCCTTTGAATTGCCAACCTTTCAATCTTCCGGTCGTCAGAATTGATGTCTTAACCACTAAGCCACCACATCCCTTGTGTTATGTTTACCTTTGGTTAATAAAGATTTATGTTTTTATAAACTTTTGGCCCCTAGAAACACTATGGGCTAATCTGCACTGCAGAAAGAATGCAGTCTGACACTGCTTTAACTGCCCTGGCTCAATGCTACAGAATTTGGAATTGGTAGCTTTGTGTGATATTTAGCCTTCTCTGTCAGAAAGTTCAGTGCCACAACAAAACCCAGGGTTCCACAGGATGGAGCCATGGCAGTTAAAGCAGCATCAAATCACATTAATTCTGCAGGGCAGATTAGATCTATCTCTCTGAAAGCTTGGATTCAGACAAGGTGGCAGCACTGAAGACAGGGGGTTGGTACCCATTGTGGATAGACGGTGCATAATAGGTACCCTGAGGGCATTCAGCCAGTGGTGGGATTGCCTGAGAGGAATTCTCAAGATGGTGGCACAGATGGGATGGCTGAAGTGTAAATCGCACAGCTGGAGGGATGAGGGTTGGAAAACACCCATATCTGGTGATCACAGTAGTGGAAGAAAAAGTGGAGCCTTCCCAATAGTGAGAGTGATACTCTGTGGGAGAACATGGAAAGGATCTTCAAAATTCAAATACCCTTTGATTTGTAGAACATTCTTGAAAAAATAGTAACTGTACTTTGAAAAGGTTTCACAATTGGCCTAGAGATTATGGAAATCCAGAAATTTCATGTAGAATAAGTGAGGCTAAAATCTCTAAGGAGGTGATCTTTTTGACAGATTACATTAATCTAAGAGAAACTGAACTCCCAAGTTTTGTTTTTATTTCAAAGTTTTTATTTATACCTTCCCTTCCAACATGTGACATGGAGAGTGACCAACAAAAAAAAAGAAACCACAATAAATATAAAAGTACATAATATATAAATTGAAAAGCAGGTAAAATTAATCAAAAAGCAAAGTAAAAATAATAACACCAGCTAACCGCCAATTAAATCATCATAAATAGTAAAAAAAGATCATAACTTTCCAGCCTATGTAAGCTAGTATAACTTCATTGAAAAAGGGCAAGAAAAGGGCTGAACTTTGGAACTCTTGCATGTCTTCCCAAAGCTAAGGTGCAGCTGCTGAGAAGGTCTTCTCTTCTGTCCCTCCTAAGGAGTTTTCAGATACTGACAAGAATGAGAGAAGAGCCTCACTGGAAAATCACTCAGGCAGGCTTGCATGGGAGAAGGTGGCCCAACAAGGAAACTGATCTCAAGTGATATAAATAATTCAATAGCCAGTGAAGCTGCCATAAACTGAACCATACTACTCCAACTAACCATTGGACTAAAGTACCAAATAAGTTTTCCAAAATGTTATTCCAAGAAATAAGAAACTTAATTAGGAAATTTACCTAGCAGGCAACACAGATAGCCTCTATTGTTTCAAAAGTTTACTATGGAAAATTGATTGTCATTATAATTTAACATTTATAACCTTCTGGTCAAAAGTGGCCCCTGAAAATGATTAGTAGCTCATCGTATGATAAATAAGAACACAAAACAGGTCTAATAATAGCTTATAGTTAACAAACTTTGCACGCCATGCATTCTTAAATGAACAACAAAGCCACTTTTAACAGTAATCTGTTCAATCAGCTGGTAAGAATCCAGTTAAGCATGCTTCAATAATTTTAAATTTTCTACAAATATATCTTCATTTAAGCCAAAATATCTTTTTTAAGTAATTTTTTTGAGTAACTCTGCTGATCCACACTGATTTTACAACTAGAAAGCAGCTAGAAATTAGTAGAAATATTTTCCCTACTCTATTACTGTTTTTGTTATCTAGCTTCAAGAATACTTTCCTTGTACTGGGAGTCACGACATACATTTAATTCTTCCCTTATACTATAAAAGGGCTTCAAAGATCTATGGTTTCCCACTTACCTAATAAGCTCCGATGTGCCTCAGTGGGCACAGGTACTTTTAAGAGACTGTTAAATTATACTGCGCCTGATTGGCTTTTATTACCTTGAAAGCATATAATGTAAGCCCTCTCCATAGAAAATAGCATCCTAGCAGTTTCTCCAATAAGATGTTTTCAGAATAACGTTCTGCCAAGTGCTAAATCTGCAGTACCATCAGGGATAAAACTAATTGTATGTGCATTTTTGCTAAAGAAGAAACAACAGTGTGTCAAATCAGATCCAATCAGTCTTGGATGAAACAAATTTTGTAGATCAATTTCAGTATGGTTTGCCTTGTGAGACACTTTTTGGGGAGGGGACATAGGGGGACTGCAACACTGTTGATTCTCTAGGACTTCTCAGCAGCTTTTGATACTACTGATTATAGGATTCTTGTGAAGAAGCTGTCTGAGTTGAGCATGGGCAGTGCAGTTTATAGAAGCTCCATTCATTTTTGGATTGCTCTATATCAAAGATAGTAACAGAGGAGTTCTGCTCTGTCTACAATTTTCTCCACATGTGCGTCTATGTACAAATATCAAAGATTTTTTTCTAATGCAAAATCAATAAGTTGTAATATATCCATCCGATCTAGAGCTGCTAGATCTCAGGACATGACCCTGAGTCGCCAATTTTTTAGGGGACATCTCCAGACAGCAGTTGAAGATGCAAATTCTCCAGTTTTGATGGGCTTAGCTCCTGGCAGGAAGAAATGCCTCTGTGCAAATCTCCAGTCTAGCTAGTACAGCAGCTGCATGTAAAAATTTACAAGGCTTAATTATTGAAGACTCTCCTTGGATCTATGATTTACAGCTATAATCCTCTTTTACCATCAGTCACTGAAGCACCAGAGCTCACCCTCTGTTCTGCATTCACTACCTCACTAGAAGCAAGTAGGCAAGATTAAATGTTCCTTATCCTATCTTCCTAAGTAAGTGAGAAGGAATAATCCCTTCATTTCACCATGATCTGGAAACAGCCCTTTTAGCTAAGACTTCTGTCTATTTCCAAATAAGAAAATATGTTCTCCTTGTGTGTGTGTTTGAATTACAAGCTGTAAATGGGTGTAGTTCATACTGAATTCATAATAGTTACATCACCAACAACTTTACCTTGATTTTGGGTCATTCATCTGGGATAATTCTGAATGGGTAACCCTAATCCAACCACAAACAGGTAAACATGGAACACATCTATAACATATGCCACAGGGAAGCATTATTGCAGATATATAATTGAAACAGACAGTTTCTTTCTAAAGAGCTGCAATGGTGTCCAATATACAGTACATGAAAGACCAATTTTTGCCAAAACAAATGTAGTTTTAGGTTGAAAGAAATGTTTAGGAATGGAAACTAGGGCAGTTTTCCATTAGCTGATTTATAGAGAACTATTTATTTATTCCACTCATTTCTAACTTCAATAAAATCAAATTTAGTACTTTCCAGCAAACCATTATAAACTAGATTTGTTGGTTTCAGTTTGTCTAAGGATATAATTACTGCTTTGTCACTAACCCTAAATTGTTCTGCATCCAGCCTGGCCACTGTAGAGCCTGCCATAAAGACAGAAACATTTAGAAGTTCAATTCTTCATAAGCTTGGTATTACCCTCCATGATCCTCATTTATTCCACATATAAAATACCCTTGTGTGGCCCTGCCCCTTTCTGCAGTAGGGTGTGGCATGGCTTGCCGGAGAGACTCCATGCCCAAAAGAAGACGTGGAAGCGGGTTTGGATGCTCAATAAGTTAACTCTGGCCCATTATAAACGGGCCTAAAAGTGCGTGCTCCGCGCGTGCTAGGGTTAGAAAGGGGCATCCTTTCTGGACACCCCCAATCCTAGCATGCGCGGAGCGCACACAAAATGGCAGCGGCCGTTCCACATGGCCGCCGCCATTACGACATCACGACCGTGCCGCCTCTATACGGGGCGGCGCAGACGTGACGTCGTCATGCCGCGGCAGGGCGCATAGTGCGCCCCTTCCCCGGCCGCAAAAGGTGCTCCGAAACGGAGCTCCTTTTGCCGTTTGCGTTGCTGGGTGCAGCCTTCAGACGGCTGCGCCCAACGACGCAGAGGAGAAAGGGGCCAAGCGGCCCCTTTCTCCTCCTCCCCGCTGCCGTGGGGTGTCCTTGGGGCTTGAAGCTCCAAGGACACCCCTTTCCAGGCTGCGGGGAAGGGGCCTTTTGCCACTTCCCCGCAGCCTGGAAAGCGGAGGATCGGGGCCTCAGCGGCTGCCGCTCTGGCCACTGAGGCCCTGATCCAGCTGGGAAAGGGGTGGGTGCAGGCCGCCGCTTTTCAGCGGTCTGTAACCCGCCTCTGTCTTTATTTGGAACTGCCAACAAAGGAATATACCCTCACCGAACAAAAGTAAATGACAGCCAATAGGCCTGGCGACCTTAAGTCTTCAGGCTTCTCTCTATATCACTCTCTTCTGAGATGCTTTGCTCCAGGGCTGCACATCCCAACCAAGTTCCCTTCTCCAAGAATACCCAGTCGGGCTTCTCTACAGGAGCAGGGCTTCACCTGACTTTTCAGCATCAACCTCTGGTGTCCCACCACACCCCCTCATAGTCCAGTGAGTCAAAAGACACTCTTGAAGGGAGGGTTCTCCAGCCCTCACTTCAGAGATAACTAGCACTGTCCTCATCCCTCTCCTGGTCAGGGTCCTCTCCTATCCTGCTCCCCATCATCAGACCTCTTCCAGCCCCAGCGTGAAGCAGACCTGTGGTCAGCCCTTAGATTCTGGGTGGCTCTGCCTCACACTCTCCCTTGTTCCTGACACATATCTGCCCCACTCTCTCAGTCCTCCTCCCAGGTCCGTCTGACCCTTGCTTTTAACCTGCCTTGGCCCCACAGGCCTCTCCCTCTCCACCAATCAGCATTCTTCCTCCACCTCTCTCTCTTGCCCCTCCCTTGTGCTCCCACGACCCACCAGCTCTGGATTTGGAGACTAGGGCCTGTTACAGACTGCCAAAATAAAGCTGCTTCGGGTCTCTTTGGAGGTATGCTGTTTAAATGATGCATGCATCCTAAGAATCCGGAAGCTGCACCAAAGCTGCACTCCAGTGCTTAGGAATGGAGTGTGGCTTTGGTGCGACCTCCGGACTCTTAGGACCCATGCATCATTTAAATAGCATACCTCCAAAGAGACTCGAAGCAGCTTTATTTTGGCAGTCTGTAACAGGCCTTGGTGACCTCCAGCAGCCCTGGGGCCTCCTTCTGGTGGAAACTGCCCCTTAGGCATGCGGGACACCTCAGCTCCTCAGGTGGATCGCCACACCTTGCTACAACCAGAACAACAGGGGAAGCATTAACTTTAAAAAAGCAGCAGTCTCAAGCACTTTTTTTCCACTGCTGTGCCACCCTTTTAATCTTTGGGATTCTTCAGCATGTCCTCTCTCTCTTCTGCATGTCCAGAAAGGCACAGGGACATTCACTCCAGAATTTGACGCTTGAACATAATCTTCTTAGACAGATTATAAATTTTGTAACAAATGACTAATTGGGATGATTTGTAGCCAATTTACTCCATTCACCAGATATAAACACACCAGGGACAGAACAATTGTGGAAGATGAGCTTGCCTTGGGAAAGCGCTCACCTATCCTTCATGGTAGTGCCAGGCATGGTTGCTACACTGTACTTCAGAACAGGTTAAAAAAAAAACAAAACTGTCCATACTATGTTTCCTTGCAACTAAACGATGTGCTGTTTGAAGTATTTCCCTTTCAATCTTCTAAACTTCCCACTGTTTTGTTTCAGAGAAAACGTAGGATATTCCATCAGGGGCTGGCCTGAAGAAAGAGGCTCCTCCCTCCCTAACTGTCATCTTTCGGCCTCTGAGGGAGAGAGAAGGCTGGCCCAGTTCCATCAGGGGCTGGCCTGAAGAAAGAGGCTCCTCCCTCCCTAACTGTCATCGTTCGGCCTCTGAGGGA
>NC_056523.1:69502993-69524134 GCF_019175285.1 Sceloporus undulatus | reverse complement strand
GAGAGTAGGCTGGCCCAGTTCCATCAGGGGCTAGCCTGAAGAAAGAGGCCCCTCTCTCCATAATTGTCATCCTTCAGCCTGTGAGGGAGAGAATAGGCTGGCCCAGCTCCATCAGGGCTAGCTTGAAGAAGAAGAGCCCTCCCTCCAGTCCATCTGCTTTGGTCCAGGCCTCAGAGGGAGAGAAGAATACTGGACCTGATTCCCTCCCCCCCTCACCATTCCCTTCTCCTTTTGTGTCGTGTCTTTTAGATTGTAAGCCTGAGGGCAAGGAACCGTCTATTATCCCCTCTGTTGTAAACCACTCGGATTCCCAGTGATTGGGCGGTATATAAATAAAACTTATTATTATTATTATTATTAGGATATAATTCATGAAAAATGGCAAAAAGCTTGTTGTATAATTTTACACACTTCAGTCATATCTCAGCTTGATCATCTTTTTCTAAGCTGAAGAGCCCTGTACCTTTTAACCTTTCATCCTAGTGGAGTCACTCCAGTTCCTTGATCATCTTGGTTGTCCCTTTCAAGAAAAGACAACTCTGTGGAAGCCAGCCAAAACTGAATAAGAGCACCTTGGCTTCAGTCCTAGGAGTGCCTTCATTAATGATGTAATCCAAAACTAGAGCTGATCTCTTCATGTCCCAAGAGAAAGACAATGAAGCACAAGTAAAAATCCTCTATTAAGTCACCACTGCACAATCATTCTATAGGCTGGAGATTCCACATCATTGCTAAACAGTATATATAGAACAGAACATTCAAGATACCATTTAGAGCTTGAGTTTAATAATTAGTGTGGAGAGGTACATACTGCTCCTCAGTTATTTCTGGTTCATAACATAGGTAGGACAGACCTTTTTCACACAGAGTGAAACTACATTGCCATTTACACATGCCTAGATAACAACTATCTGAACATCCCGGTGAATGTGCACGCACACGTACACACAAACAAAACCCAACAAAATAGCACAGAAATTGGTGCATAAAAGAATCCTTTAAGAATCGTCCCTTTACAATCAGATTGCAGATAAGGATTGTGTACATCCTTTTGTGTACCATCTGTATCATTTCCCCCATCTGCCATGCAGACTATGCAAAGCATATGCACCACACAGCTTGTCATATAGAAGGAACTAAATAAAAGCATCAAAATCTTTTACATATGTGTGTTCAGACCTACAAGGACAATCAATACTCAGAAGATGACAGTGACAAACCCCCTCTGAAGAAACCTGCCAAGAAAATCTTAGGGTTGCCATAAGTTGGAAATGACTTGAAGGCACACAACAACAAGAGCAAAATACTAGGCTAAGACTTTGCTTATTACAGTTATTTGCACCACACTTTTTCAGGTTCGTATTCCAGGCAGTTCACATTGAAATATAAGCCCACTGTCAAATCTATCAATTAAATTCACAGTTGGAAGAAACTGGCACAAACACCTCCCAAGCATGCCATCTTTACTAAGGACTGAAACAACATAAACACATCTGACTAACATCTCCAATTATTTTTTTTCTCCTGTTTCGTTTGTAACACCTTGTCTGATGAAGAAGCCCATGGAGCTTCGAAAGTTGCAACAAGTATATTGTGCATTTTGGTTGGCCAATAAATGTATCACTGATGGATTTTCAAAGGACACAGTACTTTAGAGGGAACAATGATGTACTGTATTGCTACACTTTGTGGTTGTGAGACAGGCCAAGTAAAAGTATAGTAAACATGAACTTTGGATTTTAAGAAAGCTGATTTTATCAAGTTTAGGTAAATATTGGGTAGAATCCATGGCCACAGATGCTAAAGGAAAAAGACACCTAGCATGGGTGGGACTACATGAAGAAGGAGTTCTAAAAGTACAATCACAAACAATTCCATGGAAGAAGATGAAAAAATGGGAAATCTGAAAAAACCAATGTGGCTGCACAGTAAACTTGAGGAGGAAGTGAATAGAAAAAAAGAGTATGTATAAAAAATGGAAGGAAGGACAAGTCACCGAGGAAGACTGTGTAGCCCAAGCATGCACAGTGTATGGAAAGCTAATAGTGTATGGAAAGCTAAAATTCAAAATGAGCTGAGTCTGGCTAGGCAAGCAAGGAGCAACAAGAAGGGTCTTTTAACATATTTTTGAAGCTAAGAAATGACAAAAGAAATGGTGGGACTGCTGCTCAACAAGGGTGATAAAATGCTGAAAAGATCACAATAAAAAAGCAAATAACTGTTCAATACCAAGTTTGCTTCAGTTTTTACAGAGGATTGTGTACAGCAGAGACTTTACAAGGAATCTGGATTGAAAATCAAGATTAGTAAGAAGTATGAGTTCAGATCTCTAAGGCCAGAACTGCATCCTAGAGTATTGAAGGAACTTCCTGATATACTCACAGAATTACTTGCCATCATTTTTGAGAAATCTTGGAGAATGGGTGAGGTGCCAGAGAACTGGAGACAAGCAAACATTGTCCCTCCCAGGAAATTACAGAGCAGTCAGTCTGACTTCAATACCAGAAAAATTATTTGGATGAATTATACAATACTCTGTCTGCAAGCATCTTAGTAGTGATTAGTAGGAGCCAGCAAAGGTTTGTCAAGAACAAATCCTGCCAAACGTATCTTTTTTCAAAAAACAAAAAACAATTTGCTTAGTAGATGGATGGATGATATTCATCTGGATTTCAGCAAAGAATCTGGTAAAGCACCACATGATATTTTGATTAGCAAACTGATTAAATATGAAATAGATAGAATCATCATCAGATGGATCCGTAATTGGTTGGAAAATCATGCTCAAAGGCTGAGCTTCAAACTGGAAGGAGGCCTCAAGTGGAGTGCCTCATGTTTCTGTTCTAGGTCCCATTAGTCTTCAACATTTTAATCAATGACTTAGATGACACGGTGGAGGGATTCCTTATCAAGTTTTTCAGACGATACGAAATAAAACTAGGAGCAGAGGCTAAAACAGTGGAAGATAGCAAAAGAATTCAAAACAAGAAAATTGGGCAGAAATTCAATAGAGACAAATGCAAAATTCTACATTTAAGACACAAAAAACCAAATGTGCAGATATAGGATTGGGAACACTTGGCTCAAAGGCACTACATATGAAAGGGCCTTGCGATTATTGTTCATCATGTTGAACATGAGCCAGCAGTATGACGTGGCAACAAAGAAAGTGAATGCTATTGTAGTCTGCATTAGTAGAAGCATAATTTCCAGGTCATGGGATGTAGACTCATAGAACTGGAAGAGATCTCAAGAGTCATCCAGTCGCACCCCGTTATGCAGGAACTCACAATCAAAGGACCCCTGACAGATAGCCAACTAGCCTCTGCTTAAAAACCTCCAAAGAAGGAGATAGTCCCACTATATTCTGGTCAGGCCTCATCTGTAGTGGTATGTTGAATTCTGGTTGCCTCATTAAGCAGGATTTAGACAAGTTGGAGCAGATTTCAGAGAAGAGGGCAACAAGGAGGGTAAGAGGTATGAAGGAGCTGGGCTTGTTCAGATTGGTAAAAAGAAGAATGCAGTGTGGTGTGATTTTACTCAGCGCTTTATAAATAAAGGTTAATAATAATAATAATAATAATAATAATAATAATAATAATAATGGCTGTCACAGAGAGGAGGGAGCTGATTTGTTCTCTGCTGCCCCAGAGGCTAGGACAAGATCTAATGCTTTGAAGGTATAGGAGGAACATTAGAAGGAACTTGATGGTAAAAGCAGATTAGATAACAGAATTGTCTAAAGAGGTGGTGGGGGTCTCCTTCTCTAGATGTCTCCAAAACAAGGCTGAGGATCCTTTAGCTGGAGGGTCCTTTAACTGGAAATCCTACACGGAGCAGGAGGTTGGACTCAGTGGCCCATCAGACCACTTCCAACTCTATGATTCTGTGACAAAAATGGATACCTTTCCACTTTCCATCCCTCCTCCAATCCTTGCAATATACCAGAGATAGGCAGACTTACAAAATCTTTGGCCTGTTACAGACAGGCCAAAATAAAGCTGCTTCGAGTCACTTTGGAGGTATGGTATTTCAAAGATGCATGAGTCCTAAGAGTCCAAAAGCCACACCAAAGCTGCACTCCAGTCCTTAGGACCGGACCGTGGCTTTGGTGCGGCTTTTGGACTCCTAGGACGCATGCATCATTGAAATACCATATCTCTAAAATGACTCGAAGCAGCTTTATTTTGGCCTGTCTGTAACAGGCCTTTGTTGTTCCTCACAATCTACAAATGCAATGACTGTGGCTTGAGAAGGGCAGACATGGGAGCTAGCAACAAAGATGCCTCTGAGTACATACTCAGCTATGGAATTTGTTAGCAGTACCAGTAGAGGAGCTCACACTCGGATCATTCCACACAACATACTGGTATCTCTGTTTTCTTGATTATAGCAGCCCAATTTGAGGGGGGGAAAAGGGAGAGGGTAAAGCCTTTTGTCCTTATTCCTACTAAAAATATGGAAGCCAGAAATCCTTGCTGATCTACTCCAGGTCATCCAGAGATCTACTAGTAGCTCCCTGTCTATCTTCTTCTGATCCCTGCCATATAGCATTGAAGTGATCATGCACCACAATGGAGGTCCCTCACAGCTATACAGCACAGTGGCAGAGAGAGAGAGAGAGAGAGAGAGAGAGAGAATATCGCATTTCTCACTTTCCCCAACGCAAAACTTAATTTTCTCCAATGAGGGCAAAACAAAGTTGGAAGTTGCTGACCTTATGGGGTACAACCCTGCTGGAATTTGGTAGCTTTTTGCCATGTCCCTACAAATAAAGATTCAGTGGACCTATAGCAAATGATAACACCAGTCACAGAGCAGAGGATTCTAATGCATTATAGGGCACATGGTTCCAGTGGCTGTGTGCTAGGACAGCCCAACCACCAAAAATACTCTGCTGACAAACATGACTTCAGTGTGTCTGCACTACACAGCCTAAAGTAATATGTACGCTTACATAGTGTTTGTGTTTTACACTTAACTGATGCTTTCTGAACAAGCAAGTTGCAGTGCCCTTTAAACTGGAGTAGAGGTGGCATGACCTGGTCCACCTGTTCTTGCGATGGCAACTTTAATAAATACTAGCCAGCATAGCTGTAATGAATGGGAGCGGCAGTCCAGGAACTCCCCAATCATGCTTTGCACCAGCTTTCCCTTCCCTGACACCTTCCATTACAACAGAAACTCTTGGTTCTCATTGTAAGAACTGTCCATGGTCCTCAAATGACGTTTTAAAAGTCTTTTGAACCAACATCATTTGGACTAAGTAGAAGAAAAGTGCAATCATATATTATAAAAGATTATCTACCCGCCCCCAGTAAAATAGAAGAATCAACTGCAGTACAGTACTTCGTGTTACATTTTAAAAATGCTAACTACTACATGCACAAAGCTCAGTATCAAGAAATTTCATTACTCAGCTTATATTACTGCTCTGCATCACTATCAAATCACAGAAGTATTACATTCATGGTAAATACCCCACAAGGAGTTTTACTATGTTAAATTTCTTATACTGCTAAAAGCAGGAAGTTTAATAGAATTTCAAGGAGGAACATTATTTGCATAATTGAGTCTTGGCAGTTAGGAATCTAATTCTATTCTAGTTCCAATCCCGTTCTGTGAGTACTATCACCTCTATAGGCAAAGTCATGTATAAGAAAGAAGTATAGGCAGACTCAGGGCAACTGCAAAATTGGCAAAACAGCAAGAATTGTTAACAGGAATCCCAATTCTCTGACAAAAACAGTACCATTTATGCTCTAGAGAAGGGGTAGGAACTGTGCAGTGTAAGTCCTTTAAAGCCACCCCTCAAAGCCTGATATTGGGGGTTTTTTTAAAGAAAGAAAGAAAATTCAACTCCAAAATAAGAATTTTTACATTGTTATGGAGACCAGGGTTTGAATCCTGGTTTCACCATGTAAACTCACTGGATGACCTTGGGCAAGTCAAACTCTCTCAGGCTGTATCCACACTACAGAAATAATCAGGTTTGACACCACTTTAACTGCCATGGCTCAGTGCTATGGAATTCTGGTAACAGTAGTATGTTGTGGAACCAGAGTGCGCTGACAGGGAAGACTAAATGTCTCACCAAACTACAGTTCTCAGAATTCCACAGCAAGGGGCCATGACAGTAAAAGTGATCTCAAACTGGGTTATTTCTGCAATGTGGAGGCAGCCTAAGTCTGAGAGGATGGCGATGGCAAATCCCCTCTGAAGAACCCTGCCAAGAAAACCTCAGGATAGGTTTATCTTCGGGTCACCATAAGTCAGAAACCACTTGAAGGCAAACAACAACAACAGACAGACTCCACAATTCTACAACGAGGCTATTTTTGAAGTTTTAATACCTTTTATTTGGGGGGACTGGACTCAAAATAGCCTTTTTTGAAAAACCTGAAGCAACTGTTCATTGCTTCTGTTTATGAAAAAGCGCAGAACCATCTGCAGAAATGGAAGATGTTGCAGCTAACACACCTTGCACTAGAAGAGTGATGGCGAACCTATGACATGCGTGCCAGAGATGGCACTCAGAGCCCTCTCTGTGGGTACACATGCTGTCGCCCTAACACAGAGTTTGCCAGAGTTTCTTACTAGAAAGCCAGAGGGATGTGACACTTTGCAATAAATAAGTGGAGTTTGGGTTGCAGTTTGGGCACTCGGTCTGTAAAAGATTCACCATCACTGCACTAGAAGGAGGTAGATGTCCAGGAAAGGAAATGCTACAAGGAGAAGTGCGCGGGGGGGGGGGGGGGGCACACACAATAGGTCAAAGAGAACTGAACATGCTCGATTACCATAACATGTGGCAGACTTCTGGAGACAGAGTATTCAAAAGGAATCCATAACTGGCACCATTTTTATGGTTCCCTTTCCTTCACCCTGTTATATCCAAGTATCCTTGAATGTTAACTAGCAGTCACTTTTTTTGTAACTATCTGCTGACATTAAAAACATAACTTTAGCCTCAGTTCACATTTCTTCATTTTGTCCAATAAATGGTATAAGAGTTTCGACTCTAGAAATTTCTGAAGTTAAATTTCAAATAGGTATGTACAGGCTATAGGACCATGTACAAATATAATAATTCTTCCATATATTGCAAAATGCATTGTTTTGTTATGTATTTATGTGTTGTTTCACTTTCTTTTATACAGTACCTTTGAGAGTATGAACAGGCTAAAATGTGTTAGGCTTTTTATCAATAAATAATTCATCCACTGAACACCTTGAGCTGTGTCTCCATTTTTCCTGCTAATCATATGTTCAGCAGCCAACACATGGATCTTTTAAGTACTGTTGTTCAAAAGACTGGGTTAACACTGTATTTTGCACAAGAAAAACAAGAGGACTGAATGTAATTATTGGACAACAAAAATTAGTATCACCAATGGGTCTGAAAAGTGTCAAGAGGACTGAGTGTGCACTAAGGTAATTTAAGAGAAGGCAGAAGGTAGATCAGTATTTAGTACTAGATTTCTTAATGATGTGCACTAGCTCTTCAAGCATTTACAACATCATATCATTCAGGAAATAATAGTAAAACTGAATGGCAAGTGCTGCTGAAAAGCGAAAAGTGGCATGATTGACCTAGTGCTCATAAGCCTTAGTATTGTTCATGTGTAAATTATGAGAAATAATTGGTTGCCTTTGTCCAGTGCTTTGTGCAGTTCTATTGCATTAAGATCTACAGAGCTCATAAGAACATTAGGAGAAATTAGAACAGAAGTCTATCGAGTGTAATATTTTGTTAATGACCAACAAGATGCTCATGGGAATTTCAAAAACAGGCTATGAGTGCAACAACATGCTATCCAAGCAACACTCCCAAGTAACACATATACAGCTTGAAACTGGATTTTGTTTTTTGTTTTTACAAAGTGTATGGCTCTTTAAGTGACCAACTGTTAGAATCCTGTAGTATTCTACCAAATGTATTCTACTGTGGATGCTGGGGGGATGGGTTGCGCTTTGCATAGCTTGTAGAGATGGTGATATGGAGTACTAGGCTGGACCAGGTGTGAGTTATCTAGTGTCCTTGAGAGGCTGGCCTGCAGAGACTTGGAATGCAGTTTCGTTTCTCAGGGGATAGGGATGGAGGATGGGAACTAGTGCTGGGAAGGAGGGGTCCTGTTGCGCGGGCTTTTTCTAGGGGTGGAGTGCTTTGGATTCGGGGGAACTTATGCATTGCTTTGGCTGGGAGGGGTCAGCCTCAGCTTAGAAGCTGAGTGATGAGACATCGCTGATTTTGGAGCCTTCAATAAAGTTCAGTTGTTTCAATAAACAAGCTGACTGATTGATTGTCCAGGATTCTGGTCCTCACTCTGACACCAACTCTATTCAATGGACTCTGGGATTCTAACAAAACAAACTGATTAAAAAGTGCGTAAATTCAAGGTCCCCCACTCCAGTACAAAATTAAACTCTTTATCTTGAGAATTATGAACTGGAGAATGAGGTTTTTAAATATCATCAGAAAAAAGTTACCTAACCATATGTTTAATTCTCAAGATGGAGAGTTTACTTTTGAACCAACATGAATCACTGGACTGGATTTGCAGTATTTGAAATATCAAAATAGATCAAGATGTTTCAGCTAGCGACATAAGACAGTGAGAAAACAGACTATTATAACTACATCTTTCAAAGAAGTCTGCCAGTTCATACACGTATCCTTGTGAAATAAATACGAAAACAGATGTTATTTTTAAAAAGCTTTTCACAGATTTTAAGCAGCCAACATACACACTAGAGTCTGAGTATCCCTTATCTGGAATTCCAAGGTCCAAAATACAGTCCTCCCTCCATTTTCACGGACTTCAAGTCTGCCATCTCAGTCCTTCGCAGACTAGCAAGCAGGGAGGCTTAAAATGGCATGTGCACCCATGGTGTGTGTGGCCATTCAAGCCAATGGGGCTTGAATATTTTCAAATTTCCATTTTCATTGGGGGAGGGGTCAGGAATGGATCCCCCCAAATATTCTCAACATTACCATTTAACAAGGGTTGCCTAATACAACCAGAAGTTTCTTCCTGATGTTTCGCCAGCAACTGTGGCTGGCATCTTCAATGCTTGCCTGGAAAGGACTTGGGTATATATATTGTGTGACCTGGAAAGGCAGGAGTGATTTGCATGTATATTCCAGGTCACACAATATATATACCCAAATCCTTTCCAGGCAAGCATTCTCTGAAGATGCCAGCCACAGATGCTGGTGAAACGTCAGGAAGAAACTCTTCTAGAACATGGCCACATAACCCGAAAACCCCACAAAAAAGTATGGATGCCAGCCATGAAAGTCTTCGACTTCACATATCCCATGAAAACTTGTTTAACTATAACCAAGAACATAATATTATCTTGAGTAGTTTACTCTGGAAAATGACAGCCATGATTAATAAGAAAGTACGAACAGTGAATACATGCAAGTGTGTCAACTGGAATAAGTGGCGGCAGACAACAGGACAGGGTTAAAATGTCTGGTGCAAAATAGAGAATCTCTCATGGGAAGATGGTGAACAGGTGGCACAAGCTTAACTGCATTTCCACATCCAACAAAATATTCAAGGGAGTAAGCAAACTTGCTACAGACACTATGTACCCAATAAGGGATATCAAAAGGATCCTTTGAATACAGAGGGCCCTTGGTATCCACTGGTTTTTGGTTCCAGGGCCTCCCATGGATACCAAAATCTGTGAATTCTCATGTTCCAATGAATGCAATGGCACAGTAAAATGGTGTCCCATACATAAAAAGGCAAAAGAAGTTTCGCTTTTTGGTGTGTGTGTGTGTGTGTGTGTGTGTGTAATATTTTCAAGCCAAAAAATAAATAAAAAAGAATATTTTCAAGCCATAGATAGTTAAATTTGTGAATAAGGAATCTGTGGGTGGAGAGGGCCAACTGTACATAGGGAAATTAGGAAGACCCTGGAAAAGCAGATTTTTGTTTTGAAAAAAATACACCTATATAAGCTAATACTCATTATCTGAAAAGTATAATACACCACCATGTAACAAAAACACCTTTGCACAAAGATACTCTCAATGGCTCAGCAATCTCTCTGGCAAAGAGAGGGAACGTTATCAGGTACATCCCAGCTTTTCTCCAAACTAAAAAGGGGCTGAAAAGAGAAAGGGGATGAAGGCAGTCAAGGGAGCAGCTGACAAAGAGCCAAGGCAACCGAATCAGGGAAACAAAAGGAAGGGGGCTGACAAGAGAGAGAAAGGGAGAAGGGAACCAGAGAAGCCTTGCTTTCTGGGGTTCAAGTATGGGACCTGCTCAAGTACCAGGAGGAGGGAGTGAAAAGTCTAAGAGAGAGAGAGAGATAAGAGAAGAGCGAGAGCGAGAAAGGCCTTATCACCAAGTGGGCTGATCCCCTGGTTTATTTCTTTGTCACTTGTTTGCACTGCCTGCTGCTTAAATAACATTCACGCTGGACAGGTGTTTTCTCAGACTTATTGGAAATGGGGAGGATTCTGCCCTCTTACAACTTCCTTAACTTTTTACAACTTTATCCAAAATGCACCTTAGGCCCTGTAAAGCTGTCACTGTTTTGTGGATTTTGGACGTTGTTTGCTATATGACCCACCTGGCAAGCCCTGAATGTGTCTCATTAACGTTTACTAGCCATCATTAACCTGTCAGATATATAAATGATAGGACTGGAGCATGGCTTTGGCACAGCTTCTGGTCATTTAGGACGCATGCATCATTTAAACAGCATACCTCCAAAGTGACCCAAAGCAGCTTTATTTTGGCCTGTCTGTATGGGCCCAGATATTCCTCCCAATGGAACACAAGGCAACAGAGCATGGGGGCCACTTTCTCCTCTCTTGGCCGACTATATCATGTGTGTGTTTTTGTGTGTCAGCCCCCTGCTCTGGCAGGCAAGGAAGGGGCAGCAGGACCCAGGTGGAGAGTTCTGGGGTGCATCCACACTGCACAAATAATGCAATTTCACAGAATCGTAGAGTTGGAAAAGACCCCTAGAAGGGCCATCCAGTCCAACCCCAAAGCCCCCCTGACAGATGGCCATCCAGCCTCTGCTTGAAGACCCCCAAAGAAGGACTCCACCACTCCCCAAATCAGAATCTTCTGTGCTGAACAGATCTTACTGTCAGGGAGTTCTTTCTAATGCTTAGGTGGAATCTCATTCCCTGTTGTTTGACACTGATTTAGCTGCCCTGGCTCCATCCTTCTGAATCCTGGGATTTGTAGTTTCAGCCTTCTCTCCCAAAGAGTGCTTTGGCAGAGGAAGCCAAAGACCTCGTGCAAGTACAACTCCCAGGATGCCATAGGATGCAACTACTGCACCTAAAGGAGGCGTCAAAACTGCTCTACTTCTACAGTGTAGACTAGAGGTGAAAGTACAAGTCCCAGGCTTCTGCAAGATGGACCTACAGCACTTAAAGCGAGCGGGGTCAAAGCCGCACTCTCTCTACAGCGTAGAGGCACCCAAACCCCCCGTGAAACTACAGATCCCAGGATCCCATAGTCCAGGAAGACGATAGGAGTTGATGAAAGTACAAATGCCAGGATCCCCATCGGCAGGGAAGAACCCAAAGCCCTGGAGAAACCACAGGTCCCAGGATCCCACAAAGCTTTTGTGAGACTAGAGATCCCAGGATCCCCATCGGCAGGGAAGCCCCTGCGAAGCTACAGACCCCGGGGTTCCAGAGAAAGGGAGGGACTCACGCATGAGGAGGCTGAAGGCCACCACCCCGAGCAGCCCCTGCAGGAAGATGCCGAAGCTGTCCATGAAGGCCCCGTTCTCGCAGCCACGGGAGCCTGGACCGGCCCCCGAAGACGAGGAGGAGGCGGAGGAGGCTGCCCCTCCGGGCGTCAGGGGCAGGGAGCCATTGGGGGCCACCAGGGAGCCCCCCATGGCGCCTGGGAGGGAGGGGGGGGGGGGGGGGGGGGGGGGGGGAGGGCAGGGAAGCCAGGGGGCGCCTCGCCTCGCCTCCTGCTCTGCTCTGCTTCCGGGAGGGGGAGGGGCCCTCGCGCGCCGCTCACTGCGTCACTCACTGCCGCCCAGCGACGTCGCCCCGCGCGGATTGGGCAAAAGAGGAGGAGACCTCGGAGGGGGCGGGGCCCAACGGAAAGGGGGCGGGGCCAGGCTCTTCTGAGGGGACTGACTGAGGGTCAGAACACTCTCTCTAGGAATCATCCACTTCGGAGACCGCTTTAGCTGTCTAGCTTCAGCGCTAGGGAATCCTGGGAATGGTAGTTTATTGTGGCTCCGACAGAGAAAGGTTAATATCTCACAAAAACTACCTAGAGAGATCCTGTGGCACCTCTGAGAATCGCTGAAAGGAAGACATTGGCAGCATGAGCTCTGCCAGACTTCAGTCTATCTACTTCCCCCTCAGATGCCTCTGAGGAAGTAGACTGAAGTCTAGGAAAGCTCATGCTGCCAATGTCTTCCTTTCAGTGAGTTTCAGAGGCGCCACAAGATCTCTCTTGAGTTCTGTCAGGAAACTACAGTTCCCAGAATTCCCCAGCACTGAGCCAGGGCACTTAAAGCGGTTTCAAACTGGATTATTTCTGCACACAGTGTTTCGGACCTTAGTCCTCCTCCTCCTCCTCATAATAATAATAATAATAAATCTTATTTATACCCCGCCCTTTCTTGTAGGATGAAGGCGGCTTACAAACACAGTAAAACACCACACAGTAATACAATAATAAAAACCGATACACACATAAAATGCAATATAAATGTTTCCCCCCTCTTTACATATATAACAAAATACATAAATATAACAATGATAAAATATAAAACAAATCATTAAAGCCATTAGTTAAAACGACCAAGACAGAAAGAAGCAGAGATGTCGAGTAACCAGTAAGGAGTGATCAAATGATGGTCAAGTATCAGACGTCCTCCATTTGAACCTTCTGTCCAAAATGGAGGACAAGATGTCCTCCATTTTGAGCAATGTGGAATAAGGCTCTGGAGCCCAGGGTTCGAATCCCTTCCCTCGCGTATGTAAACCCACTGGGTGACCATGGGCAAGTCACACTCTCTCAGCCTCAGAGGGAGGCAATGACAAACCCCTTCTGAAAGAAATTTGCCAAGAAAAACCCAATGATGATAGGTCCCTCTTAGGGTTGCCATAAATCAGAAATGACTTTAAGATTCATCATCATCATCATTATTATTTCTTACCTGCCTTTCCCCATGAATAGGGTAACAAGAGCCAAAGGTAGTTGCTTACCTGGGAGTAAGCCCCATTGAATTTGTGGGCATTAGCTATTTATTTTTTTATTTACAATTTTAAAAAATATCAATTTCCAATGTGACAAAATAGCAGTTTACATTTAAATCTTCATTACTTTATACACTTCCTTTCTGTATTTTTTGTGTGTGTTCTATATCTTCTTGGATCTATTATAAATAAACGAATTCTATATAAACTGTTGTTTTCATTATATGGTCTCAATCTTTTGTTGATGTTTTTTATGCAGAGGAGATAACCCTCCAAACAACAAACTATTTGTAAACAAAACAAACCAATTTCCATATTGTTCTCTGTATGGGGGCTAAAGGAGATGGTTTCGTTTGGTACATTTCATTAGTTCCTTAGGACAGGAGATTTCCCCTTCTGCTTCTTCTTCTAACCCCCTCTTCTCTACATCTCTCTTCTATTACTCTTATTCCATGCTTTTACCATCTAATGGGCTAAATTTCCTCAAACCCCTACACTGGACCAAAAGGACCGTAAGCAGTGGTACTTGCACTGGCAACTCCTCATTAGATTTCTCAAGGCGCTCTACATGGGGCTACCTCTGACAAGTTGGAAGCTTCAGTTGTTTCAAAATGCAGCAGCCAGATTGATCACTGGAACATCCAGGACAGACCATAATAACACCAGTGCTGAATCTCTTCATTGGCTGCCAATTAGCTCCTGCGCAATACAAAAGTTTTTGTCATTACCTTTAAAGCCCTATATCAGGTTAGGCAACCTTTTTGAGCCGGGGGCTGTGCGTCCCCAGACAACTGGGGGGGGGGGGGGGGACGAGTCAAAAAATAAATAATTAAAAAATTTTTTTAAAAAAAATTAAATAAATAATAAACTGGGAGAATGTAGGACAAATTGTCAAATGGTGGCACTTTTTAAAATAAGTGGAGACAAAACAAAAACATTTGCTGATTTTTTAAAAATGTTATATAAATGCATGTTCTGAGGCGTTCCATAGACAATTGTCCCCACTTGCCCCGGCGCGCGGAGGCCAAAGCCCCGGCGCAATCGCGGCAGACTGGTCTGGGCCAGTCCAATGCTCGCTGGGCCGCATCCGTCCCGTGGGCCGCAGGTTGCCTACCCCTGCCCTATAGGCTTGGCCCGAGTTACTTCAGGGAATGCCTCTCCCTACACAATCCGCTCCACACTCTCAAATATCGGGAAGAATTTATTAAGTAACTCAGACCATTAACATCAACTTTCCATAGAGCATTACAGCTAAGCCCCCAAGTTATGGACAACTTCTGGAAGATATCTGTCTTATTACACCTTAAATGCCTTCAAGAAAGCACTTAAGATGGATCTCTCTACCCATCCATCTTTATAAAGACCTAAGAAAAATCCCCTTTTGGCTGTCATTGTGCATTTTAATGATGTTTTTATTGTTTTAAACTGTAATTTTGATTGATGTATTGTTTTATTGCATGCAGTCTAGATGTTACTGCGTTTTATGGTTGTAATCTCGCCTCGATCCATCGGAGAGGTAGGAAATATAAAACTTATTATTATTATTATTATTATTATTATTATTATTTCTTCACCATAAGAGTTATCTTTCTTCTGAGCCTCTTTACCCCACACTTCGGATAGACAGGGCCAGGTCAAAAAAGCCGTTTTTTTCTTTCTTTTGTTTCTACTGCATTTAGGCCCTGAAAAGAAGAGGATGGAAAAGTCACTGTATACCAACTCCTTAAGCTGAATGGAGAAAAAAGAAGCTCAAGACTGCTCTCATTGTGGCCACTGTTCAACTTCTGAAAACTTATGGAAGAACTACACTGAAAGCTGGCTTCCATGGTTTTTATTTTTTTATTATCTCAGACCACATCTGGAATGGGGAAACTACCCGACAGTAAATCTCAGGCAGCATCCACACGCAGAAATCATCCCAGATGTCACCCCACTTTGACTACCATGGCTTAATGAAGTCCCTGGGATTTGCAGTTTTTGTGAGACTTTGCCTTCTCTATTAGTGTGCTCTGGTGTCACATCAAGCACAATTCCAGGATTCCATCGCAGATCATGGCAATTCAGAGGTGTCAAAGGTGTTTATCGACGAGGTTTCTGCAGCTCAATCTGGGGCTTTCTGCAGATTGGGCCATCACATACATGATAAGGAAAATATTTTCATACCTGGTACTTTAAGTATTATGCTGCAGTTTGGATGCAGCCCCATTAACAATCCTCTGCCAGTGAATCCCCTTTTTGCACAGTCTCTTGTGCTCATCCAGCCCTCTTCTCCTCACTTTCTGTCTCGCAGATGTTTTTTAACGGCATCAGCATGGGAGACGGTGAGAGAGATGAAAACAAAGACTTTCTGTGGGTAAGGTTTTCAGCCTTGTGTGTAGTAAACAACATAATAAGCTTGAGATGGGACAGTAGAGATTCTTTCCTCCGGTGGCTCCATCTGTGCTGCCTACAACAGGCAAGGAAAACAGCAGCTGCCTCCACATCCTTACAAACAAATGTGAACAGAAACTGAGAGAAAGGGAGATGAAATAACCGTCTCACCATCTACCTAGTAATACAAAAAGGATAGATTTGTAAGTGACCAAATGATAGTAAGAAGAAAATGGAGCTGGGGAGAGAAAATGTCACTCTGGATGCAATTTTGGAAAAACCCTTCAGGTTGCCTCCTAAAAGGTTTTTTAAAGGTTTTAGAGTTATCTGATCTGTTTTGTCTCATTTTCTTTACATAAAAAAGCTTGCTAAAACAGTTGAACTTCTTTTTTGTGTGTGGCATAGGAATATATTTGTAATTCTTCCATATAACTGTGTTTGTTATTTCTTTTCTGTAGAGAAGGTCCAAAACACACTACAGAATTACCAGTGAGACCACTTTAACATCCTGCCTCAATGCTAGGGGATGCTGGAACTGTATTTTGTGAGACATTAGCCTCTCTGATAGAGCACTCTGGGGCACAAAAACTACATTCCCAGGATATCCCACTCTGAGCCAGGGCAGTTTAAACAAGTCCTGAAATTCTGCAGTATTTTTGACTGAAGTATAGCAAGAAGCAAGTACATATCTATACAGCTTAACGTGAACTGGTACTCCCTGTTTACAGTGTGAAAGTCAATTGCCCCCAACAAGCTCGTACATCCATTTAGCGACCTACGAAAGGATGGAAGGCTGATGGATCTTGGAGCCCTTCCTGGGATCAAACTTACAACCTTGTTGCTGCAGAATGGCAGTTGAACCACTGTGCCACCAGGGATTTAGCCAATGGGGGGATGTCCATGGGACTGGACTCCCCTTCTGTTACATAAAATGAATGGTGTGCACCGCTGCACCCAAGCCCCATTATAATGGTGGCACTTAGTCTGGACCCCTCCCTTCTCAAAATCCCTGGCTATGTCCCGCACCAGGGCTCCTTGTTATACAATCTTCCCTCTGTTCTCATGGTCTTGAGAACTCTCCTCCCTCACCTATGTGAGGGATGAACGGAGGGGAAACATGAGGCATTGTCGGCAGACAACCAAGGGGGCTTGAACATAAGCAAAACTCTGTTTTCGCAGAGGGGTCCAGAACGATCCCCCACAAAAAAGGAGGGTGACTGTACTCAGGAACACATATATTTCATTTACCAAGTGCCTGACTAATCACGTAAGTGCAAATAATGCTGCAGGATGTAGCAGACTCCAACAAAGTTTAAGTTGCTGAATCTGCTCTGATTTCCCTTTCTGAATTGTAAGGCTGGGCCCTTCAATATATTGATTTTTAATCAGCATCTTTACCATTTTCATAAAAGTAAAGACACCCTACTATGCAATTCATAATATTGCTAACGCCTGAACAAATAATTACAAATCCCAAGGTGGCACTCTTGAAAGAGAGAGGGATGTCTCTTGCTACAGCCAGTAACATATCACTTCATTATCCTATAATTCTTCATGGATCATAAATCTGGGCTTCATAGAAGTTTAATTGCTAAATTCTAGAGAGGGTGTCGTTTGTCTTTCCACTTATTAAGGAATTAAATGCAAACACACACCATACACAATGCGCTGACTCCTCAGCCTCTGCTACCACAGCCCTCCAGATTTCATACTAGGCTAACGGGAGAAAGAATAATTGTATTAATTTGCCAAGGCAGGAGATTAATTACGAGTAGGCTACCTACCTTCTAGTAAGGAAAGACCTAATATGAGCCAGCTCAGTTTAAATTCTCAATTAAATAAGGTCCACCACCATTACAGGCATGCTTGGTAAGTTATGGAGAGACCTCTGGTGACAGCTGTCAGACTGTGAACTCCCTCCCCACAAACACTAGATTGGACCCCTTTCTGCTTGCTTACCACGAAATAATGCCTTTCGTTTTCCCGGGCAAATGCAAAGATCTTTTAATTAGTTTGTGTTGTACTTTATTTTATCATTATTTTTATTTATATCTTACCTGCCCTTTAAAAATAAATAATTTTCTGGTTTAACTGGTTTTTTTTTAAAAAAACACAACTTTGTACTACATCATTTAACTGTAATTTGTTTCAATTCAACTGATATCTGTCTTGGTCCTCCATACTGGAAGAAAATGGGACGTAAATTAACAGATCTACAAGTAGGGATGCCATATCCCGCCTGTAGGCGGGGTATTCCCGCTTTGGCGGTGCCGGCCCGGTCCCATTCCGGTTTTGCGCCAAAACCAGACTGCCTGCCGCGGCCACCTCCACCCCCGCGCGTGCCTTCATTGTGCCCGGGGTCCTCCAAGGCCTCGCTGAGCCTGGGAGCTCTCTTGTGGTCAGACTCTGGCCGCGGGGTCCTCCGCGCCGAGCTCGGACCGTGGAGAGCCCTCCCAGGCCCCGGCGATGCCTTGGAGCAGCTCCACGGCCGGAGCTCCGGCCGCAGGTGCTCCAAGGCCTTGCTGAAGCCTACGAGGGCTCTCCGCGGTCGGAGCTCGCGCCACGGAGATGCTCCTCCCAGGCCCGCGCGAGGCCTACATATCAAAATGTAGGATTTTTATAAAAATCCTACTTTTGATATGTTGTCCTACATTTGCCTGGTTGGAGGTCTTCACTTATGGCAACCCTATCTACAGCAATGATCAATCATATGTGTGGCTTCCACAGCTGAAAAGATGAACCCCACCTATCCCAAATAGTGTGAGTGAACGAGAGAGGAGTGGGGGGGGGGCAGACATAGACCTTTTTGATTTTGAGAATTCACTTAAGATCTGCTCAGAATTGGGTCTCTTCACGCTCTATGATTAATTAGCAAAGGATCATGCATGTTATCAGGTGAATTGTTTCACCTGGTTGAGTACATGCCTTGGTTACATCCCATTTGGACCTACTGTAATGCATGGACTTGGGCCTGCCTTTGAAGAGTGTTTGGAAACTCAGCTGTCCCAAAGAGCTGCAGCCAGGTTGTTACAGGGGCAGATCATATAGAGTCACACAACACCCCTGTTTGAAAATCCGCTCAACTGGCTGACATTTTGCTTCTAGGCACAATCTATGTGTTGGGAGAACCTATATGGCTCAGGTCCAGGCTATTTGGCAGACCATATCTCCCTTTAAAAACGGCCTAGGATCTGTGATCCTCAGAAGAGGCCCTTCTCTCGTCCCACCACCATCACAAGCCCAGCTGGTGACACGAGAAAGGGCTTTTCCATGGCTGCCCTTGGACTCTGGAATTCCCTCCCAAAAAGACCAAATGTCCTTCTTCCTTGGTTGGCTTTCTGCTGGCAGGCTATACCTAGATGTTTAGACAGCATTTACAACAAGTTTTTAAAGGATGGGCTGGGTGTGTATGTTTTTAAAGTAATTTTTTTTAATTTTTTATCCTTTTAACTGTATTTTATCTTTTAACATGCATTGTTTAAATTTATATCCATTCTATTTTTAATTACCATTTTTTTATGCTTTTATTCACTTGATTTTATCGTTGTGAGCCACCCTAGCCCCTTTTGGGGAAAGGATGGGAAATAATAATAATACATAATAAGAATAAAATATAATAATACTGATATATCCAGCCCTGTTTATTATTATTATTAAACTTATTTCTATACGTTTGCATAATAAACCCAGCGCTGTACAAGTCCGGTAAAATTAGGAGTAAATAAAAGCCTGCCCAATAACGTACATTCTAAGAAATCATTTAAAAAGAGGATAGATAATTACCATATAAAGAAAAAAATCAGATTAAAAACCCAATACAAACAAATCACATCACAAAATATTGTTCATACAGCCAGATGACAATCACAAATTCCCTGAGAATGCTTTCCCAAACAATATGGTTTTCACTGAGCCTTAAAGCTGGTTAGGGAAGTTGAGAGCCGTGCCCATGCAGAGAAAAGGTTCCAGGAATGAGGGCAGCAAGAGAAGGGACGGATCCGGGCTGGGCAGAGAAGACCTGGTTGAGGAGGAGACTTGGCTACCAGAGCGGAGATGAGAGTAGGATGTAGGGAGAAGAAGATCATTAAATAAAGAGGGCCACCCATGCAGGGCTTAAAATGAGTAGCAGAAGTTGTACCTGAGCGGAATGAAAAGGGAGCCAGTGATGGGAAGACAGCAGAGGGAGCATTATCATAATTGGAGATCGAGTTAAATATGCCGTGCAGCTGAATGCTTTACAGAAATTAATTGTGGAGATGAGAGAGGGAGCCCTGCCAAGAGAGTAAGTTACAGTAGTTCAGTCGTGAGCCACTAGTCAGACCAGTGTTTTTTTTCCGGTAGAAGCTGAGAGATAATGGATGGATTTTGGCGATATTATAGAGAAAATCTACATACTTTGGCTTATTCTGTATCTGGGATACATTGACAAGTAGGATCAAAGATGAAAACTGAGACGCGGGCTTCCTGACCGCTTGATCGAGATGTTATTGACGAAATAAAAAGGAATAGTGAGGGTGGCCTTAGGAGGGAAAAGAAGCTCGATCTATGGACCATAATTGAACGCTTCAGACGCGATGTGCACCAGTGGGAGACAGCTGTTAAACGGAAGACACTTGGAGCTCTAGCTCTGATGAACATTAGGGTAGAAAGGTACACTGGGTATCAATCGCGTACAGATGGAGGAGAAACCAAAAGAAGATAAGTTGCCAGGGAGATGTGTATAAAGAGAACAAAGGGGACCAAAACAGAGCCCTGAGACTCCAACAATAAGGGGAAGAAGATGAAGTCTGACCACATGAGACCATAAAATAAGATCGATCTGACAGTAAGATTGAACCAATCGAGAACAAGGCCCGGAAACCAAGGTCAGAGAGTACACTATAGAAAAGTGGTCCACGGTTTCTGAAGGCGCAGCAAAGCGAGTAGGACAAGGATAGAATAAAGCTGAAATCTCAATAAGGGCAGAATAAGAAATATTTGATAAATAAAGGATGCATGTTTTACTGTTCATATTTATGTGAGATTTGATCTCATTTGTTGACATTTCCTGCAACAGAAATTGTCCATAAAGCATGGGTCTTTCATCATTTTCAGTTCTACACATCAGGTAGTCTCTCTCATATTAGTTTTTTAACTTGCAGAAAAACTCCACTTTGTTGTCTTAGGTACTTCAGCCTTTTAAACAAAATATTTCTATATAGCTTGATGTGAGCTAAATTCATTTTTAAGACCAAACTTGATTAATAATTGAAATAATGGACTGCCAAAGTGGAACTAACATACCATTAAGAAGCTTTGACCAGTTGGGCAAATTTGGATTGCATCCTCATAAAGGCAAAGAGATATAAAAACAGTCTATATTGTGCCAGAGTATTAGTTGTTCCCTGCTTTGAGAGAGGATATATCACTAGTCTGTTTTGTGTTTACAAATAACAGTTTTCTCTCATGATTATAGCTGTAATGGTAAAAGTGGATTTGTATGCATTCTTGACGTGTTAATATATCTATGATGAGTATCCACTGTGTTGAGGCATATAATGAAAGGCATACAATACCGA
>NC_056523.1:69497417-69502968 GCF_019175285.1 Sceloporus undulatus | reverse complement strand
GAAACAGGCCGATAATTGTTATGTACCAGGGGGTCGAGGGAGGGCTTCTTTAGGATCGGTTTTACAATGGCCAATTTTAGATCCGATGGAAATCGCCCGTCCCTCAAGGAGGTGTTAATTATCTGGTGTAACAAAGACGTTACCACCGGTCCCCCCTGGGCCGCTAACCAGGAGGGGCAGGGATCAAGAGAGCAGGTTGTTTTCCGAACACTTCCGAGGATCTTGTCCACATCCTCGGTACTCACCGACTCAAACTGATCCAGTATAACATAGTCCGTGGAGGCTCTGGACACTTCTACCCTAGACTCTGCCATAATATCGGCGTTCAGACCTTCGCTTATACGAGAAGTTTTATCCACGAAAAAGTCATTAAACAAGTCACAGCAGGCCTTAGAAGGTTCAAGGATCTGGTTCAGGGCAGGAGGGAGCTGAGTATTTATAACTACACTTCATCTCCTACATAAATAAGGGTGCAGCCAAACTCTGTTCATGTGAAAAAGGTAATCATGGAAGATCAAGGTGAGAGGGGAAAGGGTCTTAATACATACTCAGAATCTTTTTGCATTTACTATGTAATTCACAATTATCCCAATTATTACAAAACTGAAAGTTAACAGGAGAAGCAACATGTCCTTTAGTTTTTATTATTTTCTTCCCAAAGATAATGTGCCACACTTTTCTCTGGTTACTCACCGCTTTCCCAGTATTTCAAACACAAACAGGTTACAGCAAATTCAACCTTCAAAGTATTATTATATTATTTAATGGGAATTTAGTACTATATGTTGTAAATTTGGGGGGAGGGAGAGGCTTAGAAAAAAGTTTAAATTTATTCAAGATACTCGTGTTATTCTTTCTTCTTATGTGAAGCAAAAGAGATTATTCTCTCCCTTGTGAAATACTTACATGCCACAGAGTAGTAACTGACCCCCTCATTAATATTAAAATGCCATGATAGTTCAGCAGCCATCTGTGTTTTAGAAGCTGCTTCTTCCAGGAAAGAAAAGAAAAGATTAAAGGAGCAGTGGCCAGGTAGTTTGGTCTACTCTGAAACCTGGAAAGCTAAGATAATTGGAGAGCAGTTTGAAGATGGAGTTACATTTTATATAAACTGCAGCAATTTGTTACACCAGAAAATCAGAAAATAATTGAAGTGAAAACATCTCTGATGTACAGATGAATGTATAAGTTCCATCTGTTGGATATAGAATACACCATATATCTTATTGTTGTGTGCCTTCAAGTCATTTCCAACCTACGGCAACCCTAAGGCAAACCTATCATGGGGTTTTCTTGGCAAGATTTATTCAGGGGAGGTTTGCCATTGCCTTCCCCTGAGGCTGAGAGCGTGTATGACTTGTCCAAGATCACCTCCTAGTGGGTTTCAAGGCCAAGCTGCGAATCCGAACTCAGAACTCCAGAGTCATAGCATAACACACACCACTGTACCATGCCTACATCTGTCATATATGCCTTGAGTGCAATTTATACAAGGGTTGGGTTTTCTGTCTTTCTCTTGTACTGCAGTTTCAGTATACTCCCTCAGCTCCCGTGTTTGGGGATTCTTTACATATGAATTTTGTTCTAAGGTTCTCTCCTAACAATTACTCTGCAATAGTACATAATACAAGAAAATGAAAAGTACAGCTGAACTATGTGTTTCTGAAGTACTTAGCTATTTTGTTTAGTATCGCTTCTTTATTCCTATGGAGGATAATTTTCAATCCAAATTGCTTATATAATAACCTTCATAAGATTTTGTAGAACCTTGACTGTAAGTACAGAATTGTCCTGTAAATGTTCTACCACTTACACTGCATCCATGTTTTGTCTGTTCAGAAGCCCAACTAAGGTCCAAAACACACTGCAGAAATAATCCAATTTGGGACCGCTTTAACGATCCTGGCTGAAGGCTAGGGACTTCTGGGAATTATAGTTTTGTGAGATATTTAGCCTTCTCTGTCAGAGAGCTCTGGTGTCACAATAAGCACCAATTCCCAGGATTCCCTAGCACTGTGCCAGGGCAGTTTAAGTTCAGTAAGATATGGACCCTAGTCCAAGACTATAGGATTGCAGCCTTGTGGGCTAGAAACTGTTGCATACATTGTTTAATAAAAGTAATAAAAATAAAACCAGTCCAGAAAGCATTGTGCAAGAATTAGCTGACAGCAATGGCATAATCACTTGGCAGTGGAATATTATTTTCCATTAATCTGAAAGTCCGCTTTTGAACCATGTTCGTATTTGGTATGCTTGTTCATAATGCAGGATCAGCAACAACTGAATGATATCTGAAACATCCATCATTCATCAAGCACTTAGTCTTGCAGTCAATTTCTGTTCATGTAATCCTCTCCTCTTCTTCATTCCATTCGTAGAGGTTGTCCAAATATATTCTAGAGGGTCTGCCCAAACTTCCAGAAACAGTTTTGCACCAGGGAGGAATCTGTTCTATCAGTTCAGTTGGTGGAGGTACATCCCAAATATTTATCTTGTCATACACAATAATTTAAATGGAGGTTATGCCTTCAGCTGCTAGTGTGACAAGACCAAATGAGAAGTTACCTTGCATAAGCTTCAAAACACAAAAGTATGCTGGAGTAATGTTACTTTTCCATTACAAATTCCACAGGCCTTTTCACACAACATAGTTACAGTACTATGATTCTATACTTTAAATGGCTGCATCCTATAGAATCGTAAGATTTGAGAGGTCGCTGGCAGAGAATTCAAAATACCCCTTCATAAAATCAGGGATATAGCTGGGAAGAGAAATCAGTGCATTTCTCCAAATAAAAATTCGGCTCTCCAGTGCAATTTTCCCTTCAGTCCTCAAATTTCTAGTGTTGGAGTAATTTAAAACTTCAGTTGGGTATTTACAAATAGTTTTATCCATTCAAAGAAAAGTGGCCAGCAGTAACCATGGAAATGCAAACACAGCAATATCAGAGTTCGAGGTATGGATGGCTTTCACTCCCTCACTCACTGCAATGCTAAGAATTTAGGGACTAAAGGAGAATTTCATGGGAGGGGGGTAGAATTTGGGGACAATGCTCTCACTACCTTCATATACCTACACAACTGTCTGAACTCCCAAATCCCAGAATTCCAAAGCATGGAATCATAGTGCATTTTGTATTTTGAAAGGACCCTCACATTATATTTTGTATATAATACTGTATATTATAATTAAATGTATTTATTAACAAACACTTTAAAGCTGAAACTTTTTCTTTTGCCTACAGTATATATAATGTGAAGTCGAAGGTTTTCATGGCCAGCATCCATAGATTTTTGTGGGTTTTTCGGGCTATGTGGCCATTTTCTAGAAGAGTTTATTCCTGATGTTTCGCTAGCATCTGTGGCTGGCATCTTCAGAGAATGCTATATATATGAAGGGGTATCCAAAAATTTTAATTATCACCATGAAATAAAAAACATACAATAGTCACTTGCAGGCAAGTGGTCAACGTTGTTCTCTCCCCGTAGTCTTTCCTTGCAGGAGTCACAATTTTTGCCAGCGTTTCTTCACCTGTTTCAAGCCCTCTTTGTAGAGTCGTCCACTTTGCTCAAAAACCAATGTTCCACTTTGAAAGGATCTTTCTGTCGTCAAATCACAACCGCAAAGTGGTTTTCTTCATCTTCAGTAAAGAGGAAGAGTCGGCTTGGCGCAAGATCAGACGAATAAGGTGGATGCTGCAAAAGTTCATAACCTAACTGGTGGGTGGCGGACACGGATGCTTGGGCCGTTGGACGGGTGCATTGTCGGCCAGGAGAATGGACGACTTTGCTGATCATGCCCCCGACGTTTTGTTCATCATGGGAGGTTGTTTGTCTTCTACAGCCTGTGGAAAGAAAACTACTTTAGAAGAAGATTTGATATTTGCCACAAGTATGCATGGCACATCATGTTCACATAAGTTTACATGTCAAATATTCTCTATAACTTCTTTATGTATTAAAACTTTTGGATACCCCTCACTCTCCATGGCCCACAATGAAAATTTAATTAAACAGGCTTTATATGTGTACTGATCAATCCCTGGCAACTCTCAGATATTGAGCGAGATAGAGCTATAATCACAGGTCAAATCAGTAAGGGTTGAACTGTTTGTAATGAGTTCATATGGAAAGTTCAGTTGTCTCCTATTGTGGCAAATACTCACTTGTTTGTATCTGAACCTGCTATTTGAGATGAAACTAGAACATACATTTTGCATTAGCTTAATACTTCCATTTTATTTATCTTTTATTTGTATGCAGCCTTTCTCCCAGTGAGGACCCAAGGTGTCCACAGATTAATATTATAAAACAATTTACCATATAAAATTGAAAACAATTAAAATTATCATGCTAAAACATATAAAATCATATAAAAAAACAAAGTTTAAAAGATCAGCACACACCCTGTATAAAAAACCTCCTGACAACATTATAAGTTGGTCCTCCGTTTTTGCGGGAGATTTGTTCCGGACCCCCCCCCCTTCAAAACGGAGACTCACATAGGCTTGAATGGAGTGCGTTCCACACAGTGCCCATGGGGGTCACGCCCCATTGAGATGACTGGAGGTCACCCTCTGTGAAATTCAAGAGCACGGATTTCAAGTCCGTGAGAAAGGAGGCGACTGTATATTGAAAGCTTGCTTGACTTAAACGTCTTTGCCTACCTATGAAAGAAAACGGAAGAGAGCCCTCCTAGCCTCACCTGGAAGGGACTTCCAGAGGGTGGAGCAGTCCCACCAAGAGGGCCTCTCTCATGTCTTCCCCAAGAAATCTGTGTTGATGGCGGGACCCCGAGACCTGTAGGACGTGGACCCTTGCTGGTTGGTATGGGAGGCATTGCCCTTTCAGATAGTCTGGATCTAAGCTGTATAGGCTTTTATAGGTCATGACCAGCACTTTGGACTGCAATTGCAATGCTTCAGTGATAAACAGTAGATAGTAACAAGTCAATCTATTTACGTGTATCTATTGTTACTGTAAGATAAACAGCATTCTGCAGGTGTGAAACAGAATGTCAAATCGTAGATAGAAGGAAGATTTTCAAGCGCAATCTCCATGCCACAATCAAACAACATAATATAGAGGCTGTGTAACTGAAACTATTTCATGGAGCCTTGAAATATGTTTCATTGTCTTGCGTTTCCTTTGGTTGTTGTTGTGTGCATGAGGACCATCATCATAAACTCCGACCACAAGCAACACACTGGGTTGGATTTTCGTTTCTAATACAGGAATGATCTGACGACGAATTTTGATCTTCTACTACATACAAGATAAATATTGGGCTCTCGGTTTGATTGCCTCATTATATGCCTCAACACATGGATACTTCATCAGCATCAATCTATTACACAGATCAATGCAATGCATACAAATATCCCACTTACCATTACAGCTATTATTGATGAGCGAAAACTGTATTTGTAAACACAAAACGACTGTGAATATCCTCCTCAAACAGGAACAACTAACTACTCTGTGCACAAATATGACGGATTATACTTGCCTATTAGTGGAGGATGCAATCAACGTTTGAAGGCCCCAACTC
>NC_056523.1:69468098-69496516 GCF_019175285.1 Sceloporus undulatus | reverse complement strand
TGATCTTCTTGGAAGGGCGGGATATAAATAAAGATTTTATTATTATTTATTATTAAATAGGAATATTGAGAAAGCCCCAAGACCAGCTAGGTTTTCTACTGAATAATGTAAAGCTTTCGCTCTTCTAATTTCAAAACTATACTATTTCTTTGAACAGTTTTCTTTTTGAGTCTGAGAATGTTTGCCATCCACACTACATGATGTTTATATTACTGTGATTCATACGCCTGGCAAAGATTGAATGTGCAAATTATAGTCATATTTCTCTTATAAATGTTGGTGCTAAGATATTAACTGCAATTCTTCCTAATAGGCCTCAAGAGTGATAACTTCCCTGGTTCATAAAGATCAGGTGGGATTTATCAAATACAGTATAGACAGCAGTTAATAATCTTAGACTGATTTTTGAACTGGATTGCTTTGCCTGGTGTAGGCTGGTGTTCTTTCATTGCATGTTTAAAGACCCTTTGACAAAATATATTGACAATCTATCTTTGTTACATTGGCAAAATTAGGTCCATGAGAATTTTTGAGCTGGATTAGGAGCCTCTGTTTGTTTCTGAGATCTAAAACAAGGATGGATAAAGTGTCACCCTGGGGCTGCATCTGCTTTTTGGTGTCCCTCAAATTGTCCCAGCCTCTTAGACCATTCTCTCCTTCACCAGTGAATCAACCCTCCAGAAGGCTCTAGGAGTGACAATTCACTGTTTAAATAGGCTTCAGCTCCTTTTCCCTGCAATGTTTAACCTAGAGGTGGACTTCCAGCCACTTCCAATTTTTGTTTTTCAACATTTTGGAAGCTCCTGTTGCTCCTGAAGAGTTTCTGGGCAAGCATAGTTGTCTTCCCTTCCCGCTGCTAAATTCACCATTTATTTTGCACACTTTGCCCTTGGGAGTGGCAGAACAGAAGTGCGTATTTTCTCCTTTGATATTTGACTTACATTTGGAAGCTTTGGTCTGTTCGGATATTCAGGTGCATGACTCTTTAGAATGTAGAATTTCAAGTGACATATTAATCCTGATGATCTTTTATTTTTTGTCTCCAAAAGTCTGCCCTCTGTTATGGCATTAATAAGAGAGATCATGTGGAGAGGTGGGATAATAATAATAATAATAATAATAATAATAGATCTATGAACCACCCTCATATTCAAGTAGGTTTTTGGTGAACTATCTGATTATTTTATTAATTGGTCAGAATTTGAATTGATGTTGGTGGATGATACTGACAGTCATTTTTTGATAACATTGCTTATTTAGGAATTTGACTCACTGAGGGAAAAATACAATATGAATAGTATACCTCAGAATACAGGTGATGTATACCCTGCCAAGTATTTTTTTAAAAAAAATAATATTGTGTTTAAATTAAAAAAAACAATAACAGAGCTTTCCTAAGGAAAACTGGATTAAAAAGCTACCAGGGAGAAATAAGCAAATAGACCTTTTCAAATATTTCGACATTCAGCTTTGCCACTATGGGCGCTCAGGCGTTTGTTGTATTCCAGTTCATTCTGTCCTCGGTGACATAATAAGTTCTAAGCACACAACTATATTCAACTTCTTAACAAAGGAAACCAGCACCAATTTAAGTATTTTAATTTTCTTACAACCACGTAAAACTGTCATGAAATACCACAAAATTATGTACAATAATTTACAGAGGGGAAAAAATCTGAGCGAAATAATTCACCTAAAATATTTTAAAACCTTTAACTGATGCAACTGTCCAGCAAAGGAGGAGCTTCAAGAGGCATATTCTCATGTGCATATTTTGCCACTTTTGAATTTTATCCTCAGTTTACACATAATATATTAATTAAAATCAAAGAAAAACAATACAGCAAGCTGGAGGGACAACACAATATACATCTTTCAATTATTTTCTTTTTAAAGAACAAAGCAGGGAAAGTGCATGTCCGCTGAGCTATAACAATAAACCGATCTATATATATATATGCTGGCGGTACCTGCCTTAGGAGGCTCTTTCAATAATTTATTGATTGTCTATAAACATTAACAAAACTGGTTCAGAGAAGGATGGGGAAATGTGTTCCTACTCCTAGTTGAGGTTAGAGTGAGAGAAGCTGATAAGTAAGAAGCCTCAAAGATATGCAGGAAGTATTAAAGGCTTCTTAGGAGTTGAAATTAAAGGAATTGGTTCTGTACAAAACTGATCTCCTTAACTCACCCCTGCCTAGTAATTTAAAAGTTCCAGATGGCTAGTGTTTCCAATTGCCATGCAGCCTTATAAGCTTCACAAGAGGCCAGTGAAACCTCTCAACTCTGGAAGAGGTAACTTGCAGGGTTCCACGATTCAAGATGTGGCCACTTACTGTTGGTGCTTGCATCTTTTAAGCAATTTTAATTTTGTACACCACAGAATAAAGATTATGTCCAACTTCTGGCAAGTAGTTAACTAAGGTCCAAAACACACTGCAGAAATAATCCAGTTTGAGACTGCTTCAACTGCCCTGGCTCAGGGCTAGGGAATGCTGGGAACTGTAGTTTATTGTGGCACCAGGGCTCTCTTGACAGAGAAAGCTAAATGTTTTTAAAGCTAAACACAAAACTACAGTTCTCAGAATTCCCTAGCAGAGCCAGGGCAATTGAAGCACTGTCGAACTAGATTATTTCTGCAATGTGTTTTGGATCTAATACAGAATAACCATTGAATGTGCAACCTCTTTCTGATTTTGATCAATTCTAAACAGATAAAAAGCAAGCCACATTAGTGGTATGCACTATACAACCCACCTGCTACAAATTCAGCCACCAAGAGATTAGATTACTGCATGCGCAGCAAAATACCACTGCCACGTATTATGAGTTCTATGTCTATTATTGTGCACTCAAAATAGTCATAAGGTTTCCTTCAAAAACAAAGGTAGATACGATCATTTTGGGGTAAGTTAATACCAACATGAACCTCTAGCATGTGGTCAGGCTTACACTCATTAGGTTTTTAGCCAAAACTAGTCCCTTTGTGCTTAGCAAATCTTGGGTATTTTGAAACTTCCACAGCAGGAAACCATCTTAGGCAAAGCTGAAAATTGCATCTAAAAAGCTTAATTGAAAACAATGAATTCTGTTCTCTGGTAAAAATTTGGCAACACATCCTGTATTAATTTTATAAAGCTTCACAATATGTACATAGGGAAACAAAGTGGCTGAGGCAAACATATGCTTTTTCTATCCTGGTTGTAAACTTCACAATTTGGCATATTTGCACAACTTAGAGCTGTTTAGCCTTTGGCTAGTAAGACATAAAAGATGTCTGCTCACATGAAAAATGCGTGCTTAATTCAGTAACAAAATGATGTATTGCACTGCAGCATAGTCTTTTTTTCTCCTTCCTAATCTTGTCTTCTTAAGATCAGAGTCTGGACATTACTGGCTTTCCACTTTCCCCCACAAATGTCTACCTTTATAGAAATGGCAAATAAATAAAAATAAAATTAGACCAGCACTATCTTTCATGTTGTTTCATAGCCACACCACTTCAAAAGAGTGTAACTCTAGACTTGTTAGTGTTGACTAAATTTCCATGTTAACATTATTCTGTTTCTCTTAAGTGTATTAATCATTTTCCAAAAATAACCAATGGGGCAGGGGGATTTTGTTACCAGTCTCACCTTAATCTTCATGTTGTCTTTGTACAGCAGATTTGAAAATTATGTTTACTTTCCCCTGTTCTTCACTTGGAGAAAGCATAATGGGGTGTGTGCACTTTCTCCTAACTAGAATGTCATTGGCATAGTAAAAACATACAATGTTATCTAACTTTGCAGACTCCTCCACAACTGCACTACAATAGCACAAGAGCCTTTGAATGTCATATCAGTACTGAGTCAGATAAGACTCCAATTGGCCCCATTTGGGCAGTAAATGAAAAGAGATGAAGGGTTTGTTGATGAAGTAACATTTACTGAAGTCAGAGAATATTCCAGGACTGTTTAAGGAGTGACTGTTTGTAGATTACATCAAACCCTTTAAACTCCAGTCCAACAGATGTGCTGAATCACCTTAAGAAATGAAGTACACAAGTATCCGTGTGTTGCATAGAAATGACTTACTCAAAGTAATGAACAGTAGAAAGCATCCTTCTTCTTTGAAAGACCCTGAATGGATCCCACTGGGACCAAACTGCTAATGCAATACAGAAACAAGCATGTAAACATATGCCAGACACACAGCACCTATCTATGCATCAGAAAAAGTTTACAGCAATATGGGGAGTTAGGAAAGTTTTACTAAAAATCATGTTTGCATGAAGTTATTATGATTCCCTTATGGATTATTTTCTCCCCAGAAGATATATAAAAGATGCATGCCTTATAAAACAAAAAAGATAACTGAGTGTGAATGATGGAAAAGATTGGGTTTCTTTCCAGTGCCAGACAGAGGCATTCTCTCTTTCTCTCTCTCTCACACACACAAACACACATTTACATTTTCTCATAAATAAGTGAATCAGCTGGACCATTCTAGTTAACAAGAATCTACTTGTAATTTGGCCCACAGTATTTTATATACTAAACTTGCTTTGGTTGAAACTGGAAAATCGTTATCTCCATCTATACCTTTGACGAGTCTTAGATGGCTAAGAAGGTTAATGAGAAAATTCCTTCAAGATAGCCTGAACCTCTTTTTAAACAGCCTCTTGCATACTGTTGGACATTGTTCAGGAAGAAAAAAACCTGTTTCAACCTTAAAAAAATGACATCCATAGACTGAAGAGACCAGGTGATATTTCCAAATTAATATATACATATATCAGGGGGGCAGAAACAAAGATGCTCATTTGGTGAGTTTGGACCTACTCTGCAGGAATTAAAACTTATTAATTTTCCAGTAGTGTGCATCAACAATCAGCTGTTGCAACTGTGGGAAGCTGCTCTATAGATAAGCTTTAGTCCGCACACTATATTTAGCACACTGAATTTTCCTCTACATTATGCCAGAAAGTCATGGGGAAAAGCCATGGATCTGTCCATCTGTTAATGCATATACACAGTCAACATATGCCACATGAACTGTGCCACAGAAGAACATTAACGTTCTGTTATATATGTAGCAAAGGAGGGGAGATAACATTTTCACCCATGCATTTACCAAACAATTACAATTAGCAGGATAAGTCCTTAGTATCTGAGAACTGGTAGGAGCTCTAATTTTTCTATTCATTCTTCCTTTACGAATGCAAAGTCAGCTTTCCCAAAAACAGGAGCAAGAGGGGAAAAAAAGTTAATACCTATCATGGCATTTCCCCCACAAAAGTAACATGCAGTATTTTACTAACATCTTTTCAAAAAGAAAAATAATATTAAAGTGTCTTCTTTCTGTGCACCTTGCCATAAAAATTAGACTGTAGCTTTTCAAAAAACAGAGCCAATTACTAATATTCAAACCTCTCCTCAACAATCCTGCCCTCTGCTCTTTTACCAGCAACGTGACCGGCAGAATTGTTGGCAAAACATTTGCTGCCATTACCTCATGATGAAAATGAGTTTTACATTTAATTTGTGGTTATCAGGTAGTTGTCAAAGGCAAAAAGTCTGTTAGAAGAAAACCAGTTGGCATCCCTACTCTGGCTGCAGGAACACAACTGTCGCAAACCCATATGTGACCTCCTCAAAAATGATACTTCCCTCATAGATTTTTCTATGGTCATAGAGGTAGAGAGCAAGCTCCAAAATAAAGATCACAAGGAAATCTGGCTGAACAATAATTTTCAGGCTTTTGGCTGCATCACTTCTCTTGGCAATCAGCTAGTTTAGTTTTTTTTTTAAAATGATCTTTATAACAAAGTAAATGAGGGTAGTTTTACAAATGGTGAGGAGATTTCCATCAATCTGCATTTTCTTCCACATGCCATCAGTTTGTCCTTCTCTTGACTAAAATTTGAGGAAAACATTCTCCCCTCCCCTCAGAGGAGAGATTTCAACCTTTATTCATAAAAAAGAGTCCTGATGTACAGAATGAGCATGTACTACATTTCTAAATCCATGGACTGCTGTGACAACAGCTAGGATTGCATTACAATTTTGCGCCAAGTATTCTTCTTTGCTTCTTTCAAAAGTGCAAGACTGCAAATGCCAGTTTATAAGCAGTTTCCATATGTATCTTCTCAGCATTCCTTATTCAAGGAAGAGAAAGATGCTGCAGTTGTGCTTCAACAATTCAATTTCATTTTACTTCCTCCTCTCCACTTCAGTTTGCAAACTGTTGGTAGAAGGCAAATTTGACTCTTTCAATATGATGGCAAAGTTTAATGGCTGGGCCAAGTTTCAAGTCCATGCACTCCTGAACAGTGGGAAGGGTAAGCAGGAGAAGTGCCTGCCCATCAATTTCCTGTTGAGAGAGAAAAATCAGAAATAATGAGAATTGAAGTCAATATGCATTGAACAGTGACAGATGTGCAGCATGACAGAAAGCTAAGAGATCAAATGAGAAAATATCCCAAGACAAGTAAAAATAATCAAAAAGGCAAAAATAGCTGCCGTGAAAAAAGTTATTGGTACAGGAACTATTAACCTTCATTATAGCAAGTATCATGTACTGTACTCACATAGAAATTGCCAAAAAGAAAACAATGCAATACCTGATCCAAAAATATTCTAGCTAATGGTGCACAGTCTGTAGATTTAAGGAACCGTACAACATCAGCTACACTCCATTCCAGGGGATTGCTGTCCAGCTGCAGCTTTTCACCAACTTCTATTTTTAGTTCCTATTTCACACAAAACCCAAACACAAAAGTAAGAATGTTAGATTTTCTCAAGTATTTCAACTATTTTGACATATTTTGACTAAAGGAGCTCCACATGATTTTTTTTTTAAAAAAACATCAATATTGGAGAATCTGGGATTGGGAATCAAACATGACTAACCTATGGCTTTCCTAAGGATAGTACATCTCCTGAGGGAACACACAGATTAGAAATTTTGGGTTCCCTTTTAAAACCCTTTAAGTCATAAGTGTATGCATTTTTAAAATTCAGTTATTAAATGTTGTACCATGATTTCTTATACCTTATCAACAAATATTTCAGTTCCACAGCCATACTTCCATCCTGCCCCCAAATCAAGATGGAGTGTGTATATTTCACCTCCTCCAACTAGGTTGCTAAATCCCTCTCCCTACTTACCCACATATTTCAGTGTTGTGTACTGGTCAATATTTCTCATGCACTTCTAAGTAAGTGCTATGCCACCACCACATAAAGCCAGGCAAGCAACACATTAAACAGTAGTAACTGGATATAATCTGAAGGCAAATTGGGCCTTTTAAATGAACCATTAAACACATATAAAGCACTGAATGTATCTGCTTTTTGTTATTTAAATAGAGGTCTTAAATAGGACCATGACCTAGCAAGAGGGTTTAACTTTCCTCCATGTCATACCACCAAGGAATACTGTTGTCTCCAGCTATTGTTTACTCTGTAGAGAAATTTCCACTGATGGTAAAGGAATCTTCTGAGAGAGAACAGTTTTCATCAGGACTACAATTCAGGTGCCTACTCACCTGCGCCTCCACATCCTTGCAAATGCCTGATCAGCACTCTCTTATCCTGTTCTTTCAATATAAAAAACTAAATACATTACATGCATGTAGCCATTAAATATATTATGTTTGGCCCTAAATGTGAACTTATTTTACAGATTGTGCTACAGTACCTGTCTACCTTGCTACCATTAGTTGACTTGCCTCATATCCATCCATGCGAGATCTCCTAAAGCATCTCATATTATTGTGTCAATTCTGTAGGAAAGGAAATGTCTTACAAAATGGACAATGAGGCCTTCTCTTGGATACGGATGATAATTGTGAGCTGCCTTGGGTCCCTTTTTGGGGAGAAAGGTGGCATAAAAATTAAAATAAATAAATAAATAAAACGCATCTGGAATTCCCAAGAATATAAGGCAGGATATAAATGTTTTAAATTACAAAAGCTGAGCTGCATGGACTGTATGCTATATTTTCTCTTAGGAAGGCATTTGTTTCCCAATTCATACCTACTAGCTGGGTACTATGGTTCTTCTGGTAGCATGTAGGATATAATCTGCCTGCCTATTTTACCACCTAGACCATGTATTATTAGAAGTTACAACCACTGCTTTCTTGGCTATTATTATTATTATTATTATTATTATTATTATTATTATTATTATTATTATTAACCTTTATTTATGAAGCGCTGTAAATTTACACAGCGCTGTACATGCAATCTTTTTAGTTAGATGGTTCCCTGCCCTCGGGCTTACAATCTAAAAAGACATGACACAGAAGGAGAAGGGAGTGGTGGCAGGAAAGGGTAAGAGGTCCAGCAGTTCCTCTCTACCTCCGAGGCCTGGACCAAGGCAGATGGACGGGAGGGAGGGCTTGGCTTCAAAATGGAAGGTTAATCTTCATCCAGGGAAAATACATACTCTCAAGTAGGATAATACATATACAATACATAGCAATACAGGAAATGGTTCGATAAACAGGCAACAAAAGAACATCAGATGGTAAGCGACAATTATGCAATGCCTGGGAAGGCTTCTCTGAACAGGATGGTTTTCAACTCCGTTTCTACATTTCTACATTCTGTTAATAAACTTTTGGATACTTAAATTAGCGTGTTGTGATCTGAGTGTATTCTGACTAATCCTATTTTGCCCAATATTAATGTTTTGGTTTGTCTATAGACAAGCTTCAACAAAAGGTATGCTAACCTTCTAAAGGAGTTTGGTGACCATAGATCTGAAGCTGGCAAACTGTACCCCAGTATCCCAGTTAGCTCTTTCTTCCAGATGATATCAGAATCCTCTGCTCTTTAATTCACTAGGTAGTGGTAGTTATTTACTTACTGAGAACTTTAGGATGAATTTATAGCTGATGGTAATAATAGTTTTATTTAAAGGTGAAGCAATTAGAAACTCATCTAAGTTGGTCTACACAGTGACCCCTCACAGTGTCAGAGTAAAGAGTCTCCTATGGACAGCACAGATGCATTCAAAATGTTCTCTTTTGTCTGATGTTTGGCAATTGATGTAGAAGGTGAGAAAACTTGTTTATCTTTCCTACTGAGACAGGAGTCCAAAATCATAGTAACTTGCAAGCTAAAAAGCAAAGCAAACATAGCCCATTTATCCTGTTGTAAACACTTCTGCCTCAAAAAGTAATGTCCATATGAATGAACATGGCACTCAGATGTAAAACCAGGTGACAGAAGGTTACATCCATTTACATGTAAGAGTGTACAGGCTGCACCTGGGCAGTTTAAATTCTAGATTGTAAAGTGCAAATTATTACATGCAGCTAAAGGAACCATCTCCAAAAGGGAAAGAAAAAGAAAAAAGGGCATAAATGCAGTCACATCTTTAAATGCAGCCTGAATTACTGATAATAAATTGAAAGTTTCCCAGAAAGTTTTCACATGTTTATAAACTGTTTATAAACTGTAAGCAAGGTCAGAGAAATTTAGGGCTGAAACAGATGGCCCTGAAGGGGTGGCTTGATGCCGCCCCTTTCAATGCCAGGTTGGGGCTGCATCAACTGCATGCTGCAGCCCCAACCCTGCTGTTTGTTAGTACAAAAAGAAGCGGCATAAAGCTGCTCCTTTTTGTGCTAGCAAAACACAGGCTTTTAAGCCACAGTGTCAGCTTTGTGTCACTCCTGCAGTGTCCGACATCTAAACACCATGCTGCCAAAGCACCGCAAAGTTGCCCCCAGTGTGTTTGGGCGGGCGGCTTCATGGTGGCTTCCTGCGGGCTTGGGGACATGCGTTGTTTAAATTACACACACCCAAGCCACCGGGAAGCTGCTGCAAAGGGGCCATTTATTTTGCCCCTTAGTGGGCTATTTGAGAGCAACAGCTTTCATTTGAAATATACTTTCTGTTGCCCCTAAGATGCTGCACTTTGCAGTGAAACAAGTACCTCCAAGCTGGCCCTAAAAACACAGAAACTACATGCAAGGTTAATTCTGGCATCACTCTGCAGTCGATTCCTGACTACTACTATTGAGGAGACAAATCAGGAATATCTGCCTGTCTCTCAAGTGGCTATATTTCTCAATGGTCACTGTACATTTTTTTGAATGCAGGGCAATGATGGATTATTTTGTATTTGATACATTCAAAACTAATCATCATTAACTCCTCCTTATCATGGCCTGACTCTTTTATGTTAAGCTTTGTGCTGATTTGTGGTCCTGTTTCCCTTATATATTTTCCAGTTGATTACAATTTTTGTTTTTGGTACTTCATAGACCTGAGAAATATGAATGCATGCTGTCATCTTAAAAAGCAAAGAGTGGTAGTGGTGGTGGGAACCCTAACATTCAAGATACACAAACCAATGTACACATGACCAAAAAATGAAGACCCACTTTTCCAAATGTTAGGTGTTTGCTATTAAGGTGTGCTTTGTTTTTCAGATTAAAGATGTACCTTTGGTGTTGGTGGTTTATTTTCATCATCTGAGAAGGAAAAGGTACGTAGTTTCCTTTTCCGTTTGTCCCGGTCCTGAGACCCAAAATGAGATCGCTCACTCTGTGTGGGGGAGGATGAACGTGATTTCTTCTCTGATACTTCAGATTCTTCTAGCAGTTCCTCCTGATGTTCTGAATTGCTGTCATCTGTAAGAGATTCTTCATCCACCTCATCCTGGTCATCCTCCTCTTCCCCCCCACTGCCCTGAAATGGTACGGAAAGGAGAAAGGTAAGCTTAGAATAGTATAGATTAGTGAAGTTGGTTGGCAGAAACTTATTCTATCCATGTTTTATCCAGCAATCCAGGATAATCTGTATTGAATATACAGTCGGTCCTCCATATTTGCAGATTCTGCATCCACAAATTCAACCATAGAATCATAGAGTTGGAATAGGCCACAAGGCCCATCCTGTCCAACCCCCTGCCATATGGAGGAACACACCATCCATGACTTGAAAATATTTCAAAAAACAAAACAAAACAAAAACCCCCAAATCAAATCTTGATTTTGTTGTTTTATATAAGGGACATCCTTTTACTATTACATTGTATATAATGGCACTTGAGCATCCACAGTTTTGGTATTCATGGAGTGTCCTGGAACTAAACCGCAGCAAATATCAAGGGACCAATGTATATATTTCATGATAGCATACTTGGGGTGAGCCAGCTGGTGTGTTATCCACTGAGGTAGAGGATCGTTTCTTCTTATGGACAAAGAGGTTTTTCCGTTTCTTTCTCTTCCTGCTTGCTTTCTTCATGCTTGCCTCTATGCTGCTGTGGATTCCTGGTGGTCGACCAATCTTTTTGTTTCTTCGCTTGCCATAGTAGTGGGCTAGTAGTGGGAGAAAGAAGAGGATTCTTACTGTGAAACATCAGGACAACTCATCATTTGTTAAATCCTAAAAACAAGGCATTAGGAAAAGATTTTACAAGACACATCAGAGACATATATGATTTGTTTTGACAATATATAAGACCTATATTTGCTCCTTGATTCCCATGTGCTATCTTGGTTATGTTAATAGGATGAATGCTATCAGCACATTATTAGATCAACTGGGTGAAGTATTTCAAAGATACCATGACAATGCCAATCATTTTCCATATTAAATTCATAGAATCATAGAATCATAGAATCATAGAGTTGGAAGAGACCACTAGGGCCATCTAGTCCAACCCCCTGCCATGCAGGAAATCCAAATCAAAGCATCCCTGACAGATGGCCATCCAGCCTCTGTTTAAAGACCTCCAAGGAAGGAGACTCTATCACCCTCCGAGGGAGTGCATTCCACTGTCGAACAGCCCTTACTGTCAGGAAGTTCCTCCTAATGTTCAGGTGGAATCTCTTTTCCTGTAGCTTGCATCCATTGTTCCGGGTCCTATTCTCTGGAGCAGCAGAAAACAAGCTTGCTCCCTCTTCAATATGACATCCCTTCAAATATTTAAACAGGGTGATCATATCACCTCTTAACCTTCTTTTCTCCAGGCTAAACATCCCCAGCTCCCTAAGTCGTTCATCATAGGGCATGGTTTCCAGACCCTTCACCATTTTTGTTGCCCTCCTTTGGACACGTTCCAGTTTCTCAATGTCCTTTCTGAATTGTGGCGCCCAGAACTGGACACAATATTCTAGGTGGGGCCTGACCAAAGCAGAATACAGTGGCACTATTACTTCTCTTGATCTAGACACTATACTTCTATTGATGCAGCCTAAAATAGCATTGGCCTTTTTAGCTGCCGCATCACACTGATCACTCATGTTCAACTTGTAGTCTACTTGGACTCCTAGATCCCTTTCACATGTAGTTTCATTCAGCCAGGTGTCACCCATCCTATATCTGTGCATTTTATTTTTCCGCCCTAAGTGCAATACCTTACATTTCTCCGTGTTGAATTTCATTTTGTTAGCTTTGGCCCAGCTTTCTAGTCTATTCAGGTCATTTTGAATCTTGATCCTGTCCTCTGGGGTATTAGCTATTCCCTCTAATTTAGTATCATCTGCAAATTTGATAAGTATGCTCCCAATTCTGTCATCCAGGTCATTGATAAAGATGTTGAATAGCACTGGGCCCAGGACAGAGCCCTGTGGGACCCCACTGGTCACTTCTCTCCAGGATGAAAAGGAGCCATTGTTAATCACCCTTTGGGTTCGGCCGGTCAACCAATTACAGATCCATATAACAGTTCCTTTGTCTAGCCCACATTTTACAAGCTTGTTTGCAAGAATGTCATGGGGAACTTTGTCAAAGGCCTTACTGAAATCAAGGTATACTATATCCACAGCATTCCCTTCATCTACCAAGCTGGTAATTTTATCAAAGAAAGAGATTAGGTTTGTCTGGCATGACTTGTTTCTCTGAAACCCATGTTGACTTTTTGTGATTATGGCATTGCCTTCTAGATGTTCACAGACTCTCTGTTTAATGATCTGCTCCAGAATCTTTCCTAGTACTGATGTCAGACTAACTGGACGATAATTGTTGTGATCCTCTTTTTTCCCCTTTTTGAAGATGGGGACAACGTTTGCCCTTCGCCAGTCTGCTGGGATCTCTCCTGTTTTCCAGGAGTTTTCAAAGATTATTGCCAATGGCTCCGATATTACATTTGCCAGTTCTTTTAATACCCTTGGATGTAGTTCATCTGGTCCCGGAGACTTAAATTCATTTAGATTAATAAGGTATTCCTCTACTATCTCCTTACTGAGCTGAAATTCCTCTATTCTGTCCTCTGCTCCATTATCCTCAGGTTGAGCACCCTTTGCCTTTTCTGAGAAGACTGAGGCAAAGAAGGTGTTTAGTAATTCTGCCTTTTCTCTGTCTTCTGTTAGCATTTTGCCATCTTCTCCACGCAGTGGCCCTACCGTTTCCTTCTTCTTCCTCTTGCTGCGGACATATCCAAAAAAGCCCTTTTTATTGTTCTTAACCTCTCTAGCAAGCCTGAGTTCATTCTGCGCTTTAGCTTTTCTGACTTTACCCCTACACACTTTACCCCTATTTCTTTGAATTCCTTTTTTGTGATTTCCCCCTTTTTCCATTTCTTATACATGTTCCGTTTCAAACTTAGCTCGGTTGAAAGTTCCTTAGTCATCCATCCTGGTTTCTTGAGACACCTCCCGTTTTTCTTTCTCACTGGAACTGTTTGAAATTGTGCCTTCAGTATCTCCCTTTTGAGAAAGTCCCATCCGTCCTGAACTCCTTTATCTTTTAGTATTTCTGACCATGGAATTGCCCTCAATACTTCTCTAAGTTTACTGAAATCCGCTCTCCTAAAGTCTAGGATGCGCGTCTGACTATGCCTGGCTTCTCCTTTCCACTGTATTTCAAACTCCAGGAGAACATGGTCACTTCCACCTAATGATCCCACTACTTGCACCCCATTAACCAAGTCATCCTTGTTGGTTAGGATCAGATCTAAAATAGCTGACCCCCTTGTTGCCTCTTCCACCTTTTGGACCATGAAATTGTCTTCCAGGCAAGTGAGGAATTTGCTAGGCCTTGAGGATTTTGCTGAGTTTGACTTCCAACAAATATCAGGATAGTTGAAGTCGCCCATCACTACTACATCTCTCTTTTCTGACTGTGTGGTCATCTGTTCTAGAAAGATATCATCCAATTCCTCAGTCTGACTTGGGGGTCTGTAGTAGACTCCCACCGTAACATCCTTGTTGTTTCCCTCCCCTTTAATTTTTACCCAGATGCTCTCCACCTGGCTTCCATGATTGATGTCCAGGATCTCTTCACTGGTGTAAATATCTCTGACATATAGTGCTATTCCTCCTCCTTTCCTGTTTGGCCTATTTCTCTTAATAAGGTTATACCCCTCTATTTCCACATTCCAATCATGAGACTCATCCCACCAGGTTTCAGTGATGCCTATTATATCATATTTGCTTTGTTGTACTAGGAGTTCGAGTTCATCTTGCTTATTTCCCATGCTCTGTGCATTAGTGTAGAGACATCGCAGACCATGGTTCCCTTTTACTTGCTGCCTGTGCAAGTTTTTTTGCCTCCCACTGTTAGGTCCTTGCACTTTTTTTCTTGTTTCCTCTATATCAGTTTAACTATTTTCGCCATCCCTTTCGCCTTCCTTAATATTGTCTCCCTTCCCCTCGGAACTCAGTTTAAAGCCCTCCTGATCAAGTTCTTGAGACTGTTGGAAAAAACATTTCTTCCAACTGGCGTGAGATGCAACCCGTCTGTTGCAAGAAGTCCCTCCTCATGGAACCGCAGCCCATGATCGAAGAATCCAAATCCTTCTCGGCGGCACCATCTGCGAAGCCAGTTGTTCACATCCGCTATTTTCCTCTCCCTTCCTGGACCATGCCCTTCAACTGGCAGAAGAGACGAGATGACAACCTGTACATCCATTCCTTTCAGCTTCCTACCAAGCGCCTCGTAATCCCTTTTGATGTTCTGAAGGCTGTGTCCTGCAGTATCATTAGTTCCCACGTGGACCAAAAGGAAGGGGTATTTGTCAGTAGGCTTGACCAGTCTTGTCAGCCTCTCTGTCACATCACGGATCTTTGCACCTGGAAGACAACACACCTCTCGAGACATCTTGTCAGGCCTACATATCACTGCTTCTGTACCCCTCAGCAAGGAGTCCCCCACTACGACCACACGCCTCCTCCGAGGCTTAGCAGCGACTGTTCCCACGGGTGGGACTCTCAGGCTCCCCTGCTCTGTCCCTGAAGTTTGTTCATGCTGCTCTTCTTCATCCTCCTTGATAAGGGAAAGAGTTTAGAATCGATTCTCTAGCTGCAAGCTCCCAGAACAATCCCTTCTTGGCTTACTTCTCTTTGTGACATTCCTCCAGCTGTCTGCCTCCTGTGTATGGCAAGTGACCTCTTCCACCCTAGCATCTTCCTCTGCGTGGTACTCATCCAAGATGGTTAGTTCTATTGTGTCCAGGAAATCCTCTTGTTCCCTAATATGCTGAAGTGTAGCTACTCTTGACTCCAGCTGCTGCACTTTTTCCTCCAAGAGTGCTACCAACTTGCACTTGGTGCATGTGAAGTTCTCGACTTCTGTAGGCAAGAAGAGAAACATCCCACAAGACTTGCAGGTGACTACAGCAGATCCCTCGTTGTCCATACTGCAAAGTCTTTAGTAATGACTATAACAGTCAATCTACTGGGAATACTACTTTAAAGGAATGTCCTGGCTGCTATCTGATACTTAAAGGCAAGGTTCTATTTCAATATCTGATTCTAACCTGGTTCTAACGTGATTCTAACTTGAGTAGAGTTGTTGAGTTAAAGAAAACTAAAAACTCGCGCACCTTTAGGTGCGCGGCTCTGGAAGTTGGTATATAAAGCTAGTCTGCTAGCTCCACCCCCTTGTGACTCACAGATGTGACTCACAGAAGCTCCTCCCCTTCAAGCACACGGTCTCAATCTAACACACGGTCCTCAAAATGGGCTGCCAACAGCTCCTCTCCTTCTCCTCTCTCGGGGCCGTACTGGATCAAGAAGGCGCTGGAAGTTTGGTATATAAAGCTAGTTCTGCTTGGCTCCACCCCTTGTGACTCAACAGATGTTACTCACAGAACTCAGCCCCTTCAGCAAACGAGCACAACGGTCTCAAGCCAAAAGCACGGTCCTCAAAATGGCGGCCAACAGCTCCGCTCCTTCTCTCCTCTCTTGGCCGGACGCTTCAGAAGGCTCTGAAGTTGGTATAGAAAGCTAGTCTTCTAGCTCGCCTCCTGCCCTATAGAAGCGAAAAGAGCCTCAAAGCGCTCTGGGCTCCCTTGTTGCCGGGTAATAGACCATCGACGTCCGGATGATGGCCTCCAGCGACGGTTGCTTCACCACCCCCTTGTGACTCACGATGGACTCACAGAAGCTCCGCCCCTTCAGCAACGAGCACACGGTCTCAAGCACACGGTCTCAAAATGGCTGCCAAGCAGCTCCTCTCCTCTCCTCTCTCTGGCGGACTGCTCAAGAAGGCTCTGGAAGTTGGTATATAAAGCTAGTCTGCTAGCTCCCCCCTTGTGACTCACAGATGTGACTCACAGAAGCCCTCCCCTTCAGCAACGAGCACACGGTCTCAACACACGGTCCAAAATGGCGCCAAGCAGCTCCTCTCCTTCTCCTCTCTCTGGCGGACTGCTCAGAAGGCCTGGAAGTGGTATATAAAGCTAGTCTGCTAGCTCCCCCCCTTTGTGACTCACAGATGTGACTCACAGAAGCTCCTCCCCTTCAGCAACGAGCACAAGGTCTCAAGCACAGGTCTCAAAATGGCTGCCAGCAGCTCCTCTCCTTCTCCTCTCTCTGGCCGGACTGCTCAGGAAGCTCTGGAAGTTGGTATATAAAGCTAGTCTGCTAGCTCCGCCCCCTTGTGACCACAGATGTGACTCACAAAGCTCCTCCCCTTCAGCAACGAGCACAACGGTCTCAAGCACACGGTCTCAAAATGGCTGCCAAGCAGCTCCCTCCTTCCCTCTCTCTGGCCGGACTGCTCAAGAAGCCGGAAGTTGGTAATAAAGCTAGTCTGCTAGCTCCTCCCCCTTGTGACTCACAGATGTGACTCACAGAAGCTCCGCCCCTTCAGCAACGAGCACATGGTCTCAAGCACAGAGGTCTCAAAATGGCTGCCAAGCAGCTCCTCTCCTTCTCCTCTCTCCTGGCCGGACTGCTCAGGAAGGCTCTGGAAGGTGGTATATAAAGCTAGTCTGCTAGCTCCGCCCTTTTGACGACAGATGTGACTCACAAAGCTCCTCCCCTTCAGCAACGAGCACACGGTCCTCAAGCACAAGCGGTCTCAAAATGGCTGCCAAGCAGCTCCCTCCTTCTCCTCTCCTTCTCCTCTCTCTGGCCGGACTGCTACATAACTATCAAGCTTCAGGCTGTTTCTTCTGTGGGTGTTGACCTGTCTAGAAGTAAACAATCAGGGGTATCCATGTTGGCCATTTAGCAAATTCAATAAAAAATCCACAAAACAGTTATACCTTTGTTTTTTGTGGGTTTTTCGGACTATGTGTCCATGTTCTAGAAGAGCTTCTTCCTGACATTTCACCAGCATCTGTGGCTGGCATCTTCAGAGAATGCTTGCTGGGAAAGGAGTTGGGTATGTATATACTGTGTGACCCTGGGAAGGCAGGAATGATTTGCATGTGTATTGTTCTGTTGCTAATGGCAGGCCTCAGGGTGGGAGGGTCTGCAAAAGAGGATTAGTGTCTGCTTGATTAGTGCTCATTGTCTGCTGGGAAACCCCTGACCCTGGCACATTTCTCATTTGCATTTGTTGAGTCTTCATCTTGATATTTTTCAGGACTGGTAGCCAAACCTTGTTTACTTTAAGGGTTTCCTCTTTACTGTTGAAACTGTACAATATACATATTGCAAGCTTTCAAACTTCACTGGTTTCTTGATTAGCCAAGGTATTACAAACCAAACAGGAGAAAAAAATGGAAGATGTTAGCCATAGGCCTGCATTTTGCTGTTTCTGTTGTTAGTTAAGATGGTATGGAGGGGCATCTCTTGCAGGCTGGCCCCTCCTCCTTTTGGCCATGTGGTAATTGGAGATTTTTTGGAGTCCAGGAAATTTAACATCCATTTGCATCTCAACAAAGACACTTCCATTGCAATCCAGTATGTCTCCATCTTTGTGACGACACAGGCCTCTTTGTAGGCAGAGGCCAGTAAAGATAACACTGTTTAGTGGACTTTTTAATTGAATTTGCTAAATGGCCAACAACTTTGCACTAATAATTGTTCTGTTTTAAATTATTTTGAGTTATAATGGCCTGTAGTGCTTCACTTACTTTTTAAGGTGGGGTAAGATACTTGTTAGCCAGCAATTATTGGATGACTCCTCCCATCATCCTCCACCATTTGTTATGATGGCTAAGGCTGATGAAAGTTTCAGTCCAACCACATTTGAAAAGCTATAATTTGCCCATCCTTACTCTAAGGACCTTGAAGTCAGCTATTACATTCAGAACAAGACAGACCATTCATAATATGATCACGGCACAGTGGTCCTTCTGAGCAAGATAAATTAGGAAACATAAAGGCACACAACAACAACAAAACAGTTGCTTTAAGACATCATCCAGCCTGTGAGGGAGTGAAAAGGCAGGCCCGACTCCATCAGACCTAGCCTGAAGAAGAGCCCTACCTCCATGCCATCTGACATTATCCAGCCTGAGGGGAAGTGAAAAGGCAGGCCCAGCTCCATCAGGACTAGCCAGAGCAAGAAGAAGGGCCCTCTCTCCAGTCTATCTGCCATGGTTGAGGCCTCAGAGGGAGAGAACCACTGGACTTGATTCCTTTCCCCACTACCATTCCCGTCTCCTTTTGTGTCATGTCTTTTTAGACTGTAAGCCTGAAGGCAGGGAACCATCTGAATAACTATCTGTAAGCCGCTCTGAGACCCTTTAGTTCTGAAGAGCAGGGTATAAATACCCTAAATAAATAAATAAAAATAATGTTGTTTATTTCAGTGACATCCACCACACTGTAGCATTTCACAATAGTGAGTGAAACATTTCACTTAGACAAATATTACAACTACTTACTGTATTTGGTTTTTGTCAGAACAGAGCAGTTTTCTGAACACTTGTCTAGCACCATTTGAGGGCCAAAGAGATTTGGACAGCATTCCAGTTTGATGCAGGTCTGCCTGCAAAACTCTGCCACCCGATCAGCTGTTCTTACAACTTCAACTGTGGCACGGTAGCTCTTTCCTTTATACCTGCATCCAGAAAAACAAATATTTGAGTTGGAGGATACACAAGCCATAAAAGTTGATGTGCTTTATGTGCCACCATATCACCAAGAATTCATCAACCTCATTTTATGACTAAGAGACTACCACAGAGTATCAGAGATTTTTCAGGCAAGGCCAAGAAAGAATCCTGCCTGAAAACATTGCTAAAAGTCATTGCTGACAATACTGGGCTTGTAGGCTCAATGGTACGACTCAGTATAAGGCAGCCTCCTATGTATAGTTTTTTTTACACTTGTGAAATGTAAGGTGCCACTCTTCTCACTCCCCCTATTTTTATTGTTATGTGCCTTCAAGTCGTTTCCAACTTATGGCATTCCTAAGGAAACCCCATGGGATTTTCTGGGGCTGAGAGTATGTGACTTGCCCAAGCCCATCCAGTGGGTTTCCATAGTCAAATTTACAGTGCTTTATAAATAAAGGTTAATAATAATAATAATAATAATAATAATAATAAGAAGAAGAAGAAGAAGCAGGGAATCAAACTCTGATCTCCAGAGTCCTAGTCCAATGCACAAAGCATTATAGCATGCTGGCTCTCACTCCAGCTATATTGATTGCTGAAAAGGTAAACATACAGTATAGTAGCAAGTTCACTGATGCTTGTAATTCCATGGTTCAACATACTTTGCAACTTTTAACAATTACATTCAGCACAATGTGAGCATTACAGCCTCAAACTCTACTTCAGCCAAAATTAAAATCTGAGGCAGGGGATGATTCCTACTTTCCACCTACTCCCATGCATCTTCTGTGGCAGATATGGTGTTCAGGAGCAAAGACTCGAATGGCAGTATAGTAGGCACTATACTACTAGCAGTATAGTAGGCACTAAACTACTGGCATTTATTTCAAACACCAGAGAGAAAAATAGAGTAAATTGTTCTCTTCCCAAACAGAAGGAACAGCAGTTAGGACTTCTAGTCACTACTACCAAGTGAAGGCGTTGGGTAGGAATGGAGGGGAGAGCACTTGCTAAGAACATTTTATAATTTTTAGATGCACACACCCTTCCCCAATTTCTCCAATAGTGCTCATAATTACACCTGCCAATCTAAATGAGAGATGGGATTGATTATTAACTAATGAAATGATTTTTCTATTACAAGACAAAGATAAATTAGGATTATTGCTATAAATTGTTGCTTTGCTGATTTTTCAGAACTCTTGCCTTAACATTGTTCCATCCGGTTACTTCTGAAGCAAAAGCAAGTCAAGAACCTCTAATTATCCCAGGCAATGTCTCAAATGATTCATTCCATGTTAAGCATGGAACACAAAAAACAAGGCATCAATAATCAACATCTGATGTGGATTTACTTCTGTCAGTACTGATTAGTCCACCTTATGGGAAAGGATCAATGAACTGAGAGGTGCTCAACTCTCAGGAATGGACTTCCCAATGAAAGGCAAACTAGTGTTGTTAATACTCTGTGCTTCAGATTTATTATCTGGGTAACTTCTAGTTTTTGAGGACTGTTGATCAAGAGAAGCTGCTGGAGATATTTGCAGTAGACAATGAAGAGGGAAAGAATTAAGTCATTTCTGCTCTTTAAACATTTCCCTGCCTGCATATGAACACTATGGGTGTCTTCTGCCTTCAAACTGTTCCTAACTTGTGACCTTAAGGTGAATATATGATGGGATTACCAGGGCAAAATTTATTCATAGGTTTGCCATTGCCTTCCTTTAAGAATGACAGAGTGTGACTTGCCCAGGTTCAACCAGTGGATTTCCAAGGCCAAGAGGAAATTTGAACTTGGTCTCCCAGAGCCCTAGTCCAACACTCAAACCTACTATGCCACGCCAACTCTCCTTATTAATATTACAACAGTGAAAATGGTCCCTTGCAAACATCTTATTTAGCCCAAGAGCAAATGATAAGCACATGTTTACTTTGCTTTCAGGGTCTCTCCATATCCATGCCATGTAGCCTCCTCATCCAGTTGTATTTCTCTAAGAACACGGCTGGGTTTATAAGCAGCATTGATCAGCAAAGAGAGAACCTGAAAATGGAAAGACAGAAGGAGAAACTCTTAAGTCATTGGTACAGTAGCATTTTACATTTACTAGTTGATATGATTTAGATGAATCCTATTCATCTTAATAAACTGCAATGAAGATTATCAACATTACAAACATGCAGATATAATAAGAATACAAAGAATAACAGTAACAACAAATCAAAACAAGCAACAAGTAAGGACATGCCAATAATTTATTATTCAATGGCCACAGGTTCCAAACACTCAATATGGCTGAGTGGTCTCTCCTCATTTCCCTCAACTTTGTTCAGGGAATATCACAGTGCTGTTTATTCAGTAAATGAACTGCATTCTTTTAACTCAGTTGATATGCTTCCTTTCTATGTTCATATTTCATTTCTTTTGGTTGTTAAAAACTGAACTATTCTGCAAGGATCCAACCTTGTTTGTTGTTGTATGCCTTCCAACTGTTTCTGACTTATGGTGACCCAAAGGTGAATCTATCACAGGGTTTTCTGGAGCTGAGGAAGTTTGACTTGCCCAAGGTCACTCAGTAGGTTTCCACAGCTGAGTAGGAAACTGAACCCTGGTTTCCCAGGTCATAGTCCAACACGCACACCACTACACTGCACTGGCTCGTACTACAATATAAAGTTGAGATGTTACCTAATCTGTACAAAAGGTTGTGTCACAATATTACAGTACTGTATTACAAGTGTGCATATGTTACGCTTGAGTGCAAGTGTATCAAGATTTGAGTGCAAGTCACTTTGGATCCCCTATAGGGAGAAATGCAGAACGTAAAATATAAATATTTTTGTAGATGTTTCTGTACCTGTGTTCATTCTTCATCTGTACACAGGTGCAACAATCCTCTTAACTCTAGCAAGCTGTTTTCTAAGCATAGCTGAGCAACTGGCTAGCCTGGTTTCTCCACTTTCCTCCTCTGGAGAGCAATGCATCTGAACAGAAGAAATTCCCATACAGGTACACACTCACCACACCATTGGGAAACCTTATTTTCTTTTTGCGGGGCTGGTGGTTCTTCATTGTATGGAGAGAAAGCTCTCCTATTCACAATTGTTGATACAGACTTGAAGAGAGCAACAGAACTGGAGACAGAGGTGCTGTCTGCATGGGCCAATTAAACTGGCCTCCCTCTGTCCTCTTGGTAGGGTAATCTGGATGAAGCAGGGCCCAAACCCCTAGGACATTTAGCACCAAACCTGGAGTATTGTTGTTGTTGTTAGCTGCCCTCAAGCTGCTTTTGACACATGGCGACCCCATGGATGAGACATCTCCAAGAATCCCTATCCTTCACTGCCCTACCCAGATCCTGTAAGCCCTTGCTCACAACCCCCGATTGAGTCTATCCATCTGGTTTATGGTCTTTCTCTCTTTCTTTTACCCTCTACCTTTCCTACCATTATTGCTTTTTCTAGTGATCCATGCCTTCTCATTATGTGGCCAAAGTACGATAGTCTCAACTTGACCATCTTTGCTTCCAAGAAGAGCCCTGGTCTGATCTGTTCAAGAACCCATTTGTTTGTCTTCTTGGCTGTCCATGGTATCCTAAGTACTCTTCTCCAGCACCACGTTTTAAATGAGTTGATTTTATTTTTGTCTGCTTCCTTCACTGTCCAGTTCTCACATTCATACATGGTAATTGGGAATACAATGGCCTGAACAATTCTGACTTTAGTGCTCAGTTTTATGTCATTACTCTTCAGTATCTTCTTCAGTTCTTTCATAGCTGCCCTTCCCATTCCTAGTCTTCTTATTTCTTGACTGCAGTCTCCATTCTGGTCAATGTTTGATCTTAGGTGTGGGAATTCTTTAACTATTTTAATTTCCTCATTGTCTAAATTGAATTTGTGTATTATTTCTGTGGTCATTATTTTTGTTTTCTTTATGTTCAGTATCAGAACTGCCTTTGCACTTTCATCTTTGAACTTCCTTATTAACTGTTCCAATTCCTGAATGTCTTCTGCTAATAATATGGTGTCATCTGCATATCTTAGGTTGTTAATGTTGTTTCCCCCTATCTTTACTCCTCCTTTTTCTGATTCTAATTCTGCTTTTCTTATAATGTTTTCAGCATATAAGTTAAACAAGTAGGGTGATAGGATGCAGCTTTGCCTGACCCCTTTTCCTACTGGGAAACACTCTGTTTCCCCAAATTCTGTTCTGACAGTGGCCTCCTGTCCTTGGTACAGATTTCTCATCAGGACTATCAGATGTAGTGGCATGCCCATGTCTTTGAGTGCATTTCATAGCTTTTCATGATCTATACAATCAAATGCTTTGCTGTAGTCTATAAAACATATGCTGATTCTTTTTTGGAATTCTTTGGTGCGCTCCATTAGCCATTGCATGTTTGCAATGTGATCCCTAGTGCACTTTCCTTTTCTGAATCCTGTTTGCACCTCTGGAATTTCTCTCCCCATGTATGGTTGGAGTCTATGCTACAGAATTTTGAGAATTATTTTGCTTGCATGAGAGACCAGTGCTATTGTCCTTTAGTTACTGCAGTCTCCTTCCTTGTGAATTGGTATGAACATCAAGTGTTTCCAGTCTTCGTTTTCCATATTTGTTGGCATATTTCAGCTAGCATTAAAGTTGCATCTGTCTGTAGATACTGTAGCAGTTCAACTGGGATATCATCTGTTCCTGATTTATTTTTTGCCGTTTCCTTTACTGCAGACTCCACTTCACTTTTTAGAATTTGGGGTTTGACTTCATATGGTTCCTCATTCCAAATATAATTCATTCCCTCGTCTCTTTTGTATAACTCTTCTATGTATTGCCTCCAGGTTCTTTTTTTCTTCTTCTTGTTCCTGTATAATGTTCTTTTTTTCCTCTATAGACTATCCCTGCCCTCGGTTTGAACTTGGCTTTAATTTCTTGGATTTTTTTATAGTCTCTTGTTTTTCCCTTTTTGTTGTTTTCTTCTATTTCTCTGCGTTGCTCATTGTAGTATTTCTCCTTATCCCTGCATGTCAGGTGCTGGACAGTTATGTTCATACTACTGGCTTTGTTCCTCTCTCCCTTTGCCTTTACTTATCTTCTTTCTTTTATTGCATAAAATGTTTCATCTCTCATCCATTGTTTCTTATCTTTCTTTTTGTCCACTGTTAGTATTTTCTTGCATTCAATTCTTGATTATGTCTTTGACTTCTATCCACAGTTCTTTAAGTTCCCGGTTGATTATACTCAATAGTTCAAATCTTTAAGTTTAATATGGCTGCATTCTATGGAATTCTGGGGTTTGCAGTTTTGTGAGACACTAGAACTCTCTGACTGAGAATTATAAAAACACCTCCCTCAACTGCAAATCCCAGGATTCCATAGGCTATAACCATTGCAGTTAAAGTGGAATATAGCACTCTACAGATGTAGTTTGAATGTATACCTGGTCACTATATGAAGTTTCTACCAGTCCTAGAGCCCAAAATGCTTAAAGAACAGCTATTATGAAGGGAAGAGCCATATAAAGAACTCTGTGGAGAAATGCTAGCCTGCCAAGAGAAGAATGCAGGGATTTTGAGGTCGGATCACCACAAGTAGTAGGTAGGAGTGAAATCACCCAGCGGGAGCATCACAAGGGGCACAAATTCTTTATGGCTAAATAAATAAATAATAAAACTTTTATTTTTATCCCGCTTTTCTGTGACGAGACAATCAAAGCAGCTCACAAATCATTAAAATATCCACATTCAATATTATATTTCAGATTCCCCGTTAAAACAGAATTAAACATAATACAATTAAAATTAGAGATTAAAATATCTATTAATAAAAAAGAAAAAAATATAACAATAAAAATATAACGTGGACAGAGTGGTTGAGGGGCAATCATTCTGTAGCTGGGCACTTCTATTCAGGAAAGGCCTGCCAGAAGAGATCCATCTTAACAGCCTTTTTGAAGCTGTCTAAGCTGGCAATTTGACAGATCTCATCCGGCAGGCCATTCCATAGTCTGGGAGCAATTGCAGAGAAGGCTCTCTGGGAGGAAGCAATTAATCTGGTTTTTAAAAGCTGCAACAGATTCCTCCCAGATGACCTGAGTGTGCGGGGCAGATTATATGGAAGTAGGTGATCCCTCAAATAGGTTGGACCCAAGCCATGTAGGGCTTTAAAGGTGATAACCAACACCTTGTACTGTGCCCAGAAACTGATAGGCCGCCAGTGAAGAGATTTTAGAACAGATGTTATGGCTGTGTGTGGCATGACTCAGCTGCTAGAAATCACATGTGCATCCCTTCCAAGAAGCTGCTTTTGGGGGTGGATCACAGCGGCAACAATCTGGTGCAAAAGGGGGCAGCTGCATGCCGCCCGTCTGTCAAGCCCCAAAGTCACTTAGATCCGCACCAACTTAGGTGTACCAGTGGATGTAACCTTGGAACCTGTCTGTCCAGTTTTAATGGATACTTTTCAATTTGTGCAGCTTGATGATGTGGGCATGATCCTTGGAGAGCCACCACATGTGTCTTAGATCCTTGTCCTTCTCAGCTGATCAACAGGCTAAAGGAGGATTGGCTGAGTGGTTGAAGGAGGTAGTCAGTGCCTCCCTACAGCAAGGCAGAGTGCCAACATGCCTAAAAAAGGCAGTTGTGACATTTGCTGAAAAAGCCATAACTGAATCCCACTATAATGAATAATTATTGGCCACTATACTGAATAATTATTGGCCACTATCATTTCTGGGCTAGGTATTGAAACTTGTGATGGTTTCCCAATTCCAGGGAGTTCTGGATGAAATGGATTATCTAGAGCCATTTCAATTTGGTTTCAGGCCTGGCTGTGGAACAGAGACATCCTTGATTGCCTTGGTGGATGATCTATGCAGGGAACTGGACAGGGGGAATATGTCCCTGTTAGTTCTGCTGGACCTCTCAGTGGCTTTCGATATCATCGGCCATGGCATCCTTCTGGGCCGCTTCTTTGGGATGGGATTTAGAGGTACTGTTTTACAGTGGCTCCGTTCCTTCCTGGAAAGGTGAAGCCAGAAGGTGGTGCTGAAGGACTCCTGCTTGATGCCCTGGCTATTGGCATGTGGAGTCCCTCAGGTTCTGTGTTGTCCTCTGTTCTGTTCAACATACATTGAAACTGTTGGGAGAGGTCATCTGGAGTTTTGAGGTGCGGTGCCATCAATATGAAGATGACACTCAACTCTACTACTCCTTTCCACCCCAAACCAAGGAGGCTGTCCTGGTCCTAAACCAGTGTCTGTCATCAGTAATGGACTGAATGAGGACAAACAAATTGAAACTTAATAATAATAATAAATAATAAAAATTTTATTTATATCCTGCCCTTCCCAAGATCAGGGCGGCTTACAACAAGGGTTAAAAACAATGGTGCCATAACAATATAAAGATATAAAAATACAACTACAGGCAAACCATGCAAACAATAAAAACTATCAACAAAACCAACAGGATTAAAACCCCTTAGCCCAACCTCTTGGCCACGGAAGAGGAGGGAGGCCCACAGGATTTTTAGTCGGGGAATGCCTGTTGGAACAGGAAGGTTTTTAAGTCCTTCCTGAATTGGGCCAGGGTGGTGGTCGAGCGGAGCTCGGTGGGCAGCGTATTCCAAAGGGCTTTGGCAGCCGTGGAGAATGTCCTCCGTGTGGTGGAGGCTAACCTAGCCCCAGGCACCTTCAGTAATTGCTGCCCAGATGTTCTGAGGGTGCGAGGCGGAATGTACGGGGAGAGGCGGTCCTTTAGGTTACCTGGGCCCAAGCCATTTAGGGCTTTATAGGTAATCACCAACACCTTATATTGAGCTCGGAAGCGAATGGGCAGCCAATGGAGATCTTTCAAAACCGGAGTTATATGGCTGGTCCTGGGAGCACCAGTGACCAGCCGGGCTGCCGTATTCTGCACCATTTGCAGCTTCCGAGTTTGGTATAAGGGTTGCCCCATGTAGAGTACATTGCAGAAATCCAGTCTCGAAGTTACCAGAGCATGTACAACAGTTTCTAGGTCCCTCTGGGCCAGGTATGGGCGCAGCTGGCGAATAAGCCGAAGCTGATGACAGGTGCTCTTGACCGTCGCATTCACCTGAGCAGTCAGGTGAAGCGACGAGTCAAGAAGCACCCCCAGACTGCGCACGGAGTCCTTCACAGGGAGCGTGACCCCGTTCAGGACAGGTGGAACCACTGCCATTCCTGGACCAGGAGAACCTATCACTAGTACCTCCGTTTTCTCTGGATTCAACTTGAGTCGGTTTTCCCTCATCCAGCCTTTATCCAGACAAGACAGAGGTGCTACTGGTCAGTAGGAAAGCAGATCACGGAATGGGGACTCAGCCTGTGTTAGAGGGGTTTCACTCGCCCGAAGATGCAGATGCGTAGTTTGGGAGTACTCCTGGACTCAGCTCTGAACCTGGAGGCCCAGGTCTCTGAAGTGACCAGGAGTGCTTCTGCACATTTACAACTTGTACACCAACTGCACCCATTCCTTGAGATATCAGATATGGCCAGTGATGATACATGCCATGGTTACATCCTGTCTGGACTAGTGTAATGCACTCTACTTGGGGCTGCTTTGAAGACTGTTAGGAAACTTCAGCTGGTCTAAAAGAGCTGCAGCCAGGCTGTTAATAGGGTCAGGTTACATAGAACCCATAACAGTTTGTTTCCGTGCTCAATTCAAAGTGCTGGTTATGAGTTATAAAGGCCTATTTGGTTGGGTTCAGGCTATTTGGCAGACTGTATCTCTGTGTATGAGACAGTCAGGGCTCTGAGATCCTCAGGAGTGGCCCTTCTCTCTGTCCTACCCCCATCACAACCACAGATGGTGGGGACACAAAAGAGGGCCTTTTCTGTGGCTGCCCCTAGTCTGTGGAACTGCCTGCCCAATGAGGCCAAAATGGCCCCCTCCTTGTTGACCTTCCACCGGCAGGCAAAAGCTTTCCTCTTTTTAAAGGCTTTTTAAAGAGGCTTTTAAAGCAGAAGGTTTTTAAAGAATGGGCTGGATGCTGTATTTTTTTTTAAAGTATTTTAAACACTTTTATCTTTTTAACTATATTTTTATGCAATCTGTTTTAATATTGTAATAATTTATTTTTGTTTCAATGTAACATTTTCCTACAATTTTAATTGTACTGTTTTTAATCTTGTAAGTTGCTCTGGGTCCCAGTTTTGGAAAAAGGATGGGATAATAATAATAATAATAATAATAATAATAATAATAATAATAATAATAAT
>NC_056523.1:69453748-69468088 GCF_019175285.1 Sceloporus undulatus | reverse complement strand
GCTGTCACTATGTGGCATAACAAATGACATATAACATGCAGCAGCGGTTAGAATAAGCTAGAATGTTCAGAAAGGACTACAGATTTGTCAAAAGAGATCCAATTACACACTCATCAATTCTAATACTCTACCTTGGGAAGTTTCCGCTACTACTGTATATGATTTAGTGTAGTCTTTTCTCCATAGTGTGACTTAGAAACATCTGTATCAGAATGGATTCATTACTACAAAAGTCTTGTTGTTTGCTGTTGATAATTGCCATCAAGTTGACTTTGACTTAGGGGGACCCTATGAATGTGTCTAATAATGCATCTGGATTCAAGTTGGAAGGACTTTTAGATGCTGATATGCTTAGATGTGAATGTGCAAAGCTACACAATACATATACAGTGGTACCTCGGGATACGAATTACCCAGGTTACGAAATTTTCGGGATACGAAAAAATCCCATAGGGAATTATTGTTCCGGGTTACGAATGTTTTTTTGGGTTACGAAAAAACTTCGGCGCTATTTTAAAAGGAACCGCGGCTTTTCCCCATTAGCGCCTATGGCATTTCGGCTTACGAAGGCTTTTCGGGTTACGAAAGCGGCCGCGGAACGAATTAAATTCGTAACCCGAGGCACCACTGTAATAGGAACATGGAATGCAAGAAGAATGAAATCAGGAGACGATTGCAGTTGTTAACTGCCATCAAGTTGATTTCAACCTATGATGACCCTATGAATAAGAGCCCTCCAAATCAACCTGTTATCAACAATCTGCTCACGTCTTGCAAACTCAGAGCTGTGGCTTCTTGGTTTGAATCTATCCACGTGTAACATAGTCTTCCTCTTTTTCCTACTGCCTCCTATGTTATCAAACATCGTTGTCTTTTCTAGTGAGTAATCTCTTTTCATGATATGGCCAAAGTATGACAATCTCAGGGGCTGTACTGTGCTGCCTCTTTTCGCACTGGATTGGGGCCAGGGCTGCCTCACTGGCAACCCTGTGGCCTCAATCTGGTGTTTTTCTGAGGTACAGAGAAGCGGCAAAATGCTGCTTCTCCATGGCCCGGAAAAGGGGTGTCCTTGGGGCTTCATGCCCCCAGACACCACAGCACTAAAGAGGAGAAAGGGGTGGCCCCTTTCTCCTCTGCATCGTTGGTGTGGTCATTTGGTTGCCGTGCCAACGATGTGCACGCCCAAAAGGAGCTCCGAAACGGAACTGCTTTTCGTGCAGCTGGTAAGGCACGATAAGCTCCCTCCAGCGATGTGGTGACGTGTCATGTGTGATGTGCCATTTGGACGCATCACATAGGACATGTCATAGATGCAACCCTCGTGTGGGCGGGGCCACGCAATCATGGCAGCGCCCACACGCGCTAGGGCTTGGGAGCGTGTAGTTACTGCATGCTCCCAAACCCTAGTATCGACGGCGGTACACCACTTTGTGCCCATGTGTACCAGGCCTCAGTTTAGTCATCTTGGATTCTAGAGAGAGTTCAAGCTTTATTTGCTCTAGAACCCATTGGTCTGTATCTTTAGTAGTCCACAGTATCTGTGGAACTCTTCTCCCGCACCACATTTCAAATGAGTTGATTTTCTTCTGATCAGCTTTTCTTCACTGTCCAAGCTTTTACAACCACACACAGAAATGGAAAATACAGGGTGCCCACGTCATACGCTGAAAGCTGTGCGGGGAGAAGGGGTGGCGCGTCCTATAGGGACTAATGGGGCGCGTGCCTATGGTGTGTGTGCGCTACTGCGCTGCCGCATGCACGAGCTCCATAAATGGGACTCGAGTATAGGCGGTACTTGCTTTATGTGGGGGAGTCCGGAATGGATTCCCCACGTAAAGCAAGGGCGCACTGTGTGATGCCATGGACCATCCTGATTTCTTGACTGTAGTCTCCAATCTGATTAATGACTGAGCCAACAAGGTATGAAAAATCTTGAAAAATTTCAAGGTCCTCATCGTCTGCTTTAAATCATCTATGTTCATTCTTTTTGCTTTCTTAATAAATGCTACTGTACATCTTGGACAACTGTAAACCTTTTTTTGCACTTTCTTCCTTGATTTTCTTCAGCAGTCGTTCCAAGTCTTGTTATTTTCTGGTAGTAGTATGCGGCCCACCTATTTCTTTAAGAGCAATCTGTAGTTTTTTATGACCTACGCAATCAAAAACTTTACTATAATTTATAAAGCCCAGGCTGATCTTCTTCTGAAATTCTTCAGTGCACTCCATCATCCAATGTACTTTTGCAATATGATCGCTAATGCCTTTTGTTTTTCTGAACCCAGCTAGGATATCTGGCATTTCTTGCTCCACATATGATAAAAATCTTTGTTGTAGCATCACTTTGCTGGCATAGGAAATTATTGCAATGGTCTTGTGGTTACAGCAATCCCTGGTGTCCGTTTCTTTGGGAATTAGAATTTACATTCAGTGTTTCCAATCTGTGGGCCATTGTTTTGTTTTCCATATTTGTTAACAGATTTTAGTTAGAACTAGAGTAGATTCTGCCTTGGTATCTTGAAGCAGCTCTATCAGTTTGCCATCTGGCAATTTATTTCTCACAAGTGCTCCCAGTGAAGCTTTCTAAAATTGTAGGTTCGTCTTCAAACAGTTCTGTAGACAGAATGAACCTGTCTACAGAAGTGTATCTTTCTCTAAAAAGAATTTTATTTCTTTATTGCAGGATTTCTACTCCACATTTCCACTTCAAAAATAAACACTCAAGACAGCCAGTTCCATAAGTTAACATAAAATAAAAGAAAACAGCAAATAAGAGAAACCTCAATCAAGGAGGAAAGGAAAAGAAAAAAAAACACCACTGCTGCCAAACCCACCTTAATCCCTCCCTTTTAAATAAAAAAATATGTATAGGTAGGCAGAATATTATTTCATACACCATGATACATTTTTATTTTTACTCTGAAGGTTACATTTATTCTAGTATGCTGTGACACTGATAGCAGGACTGATACATTCATTCACAAACATTTCCCACACACCCTTACCTCTTTAAGAACAAGGACACAGTTCCCAGGTCCCACAGATTGTGGTAGTTCAGCAATTCTACCTTTGTTAAGGTATGGCCCTGAGAAGCAGCGGTGGTTGAAGTAGATCTTTGGACAGTAGTATTTACCATTTGTTACAACTGGAAAAGTAACATAGTTTCAGAAAAACAATTGTTGACACATTCAATACTTAGAGAAAGTCATTTAAACTACAGAGTGAAAAGAACAATTAGACTTTTGCATGTATATACACGGATTTTTTATACACGGATTCAAGCATCCATGGTTTGAAAATGTTCCAAAAAAGTATAAAATCAAATATCAATCCTTGATTTTCCATTTTTTATAAGGGGCACCATTTTGCTATGTCATTATATTTAATGGGACTTGAGCATCTATGGATTTTGTTATCCACAGGGGATCTTGGAACCAAACCCCAGCGTATAACAAGGGTCCACTGTATACATCTATGTGTGTGCACAGACACAGACACACAGACAGAGACAGACAGAGAGAGAGAGTTGGCCCTTTGGAGCCATGGGCTCTAGATTCATTAATTCAATCATTTGTCAATTGTCTGGTTCCATATTATTAAATGACAGTGACCATATTATTAAATCCCATATTATTAAATGGCAGTACCAAACCCTACATGGATCTGACGGACCCACTGAAAACAGCAAAAGAGGGCAATCCGGGGAGAAAGTGGATCTCTCTCACTTGCTTATGATTTTTATTTATATATTAAAATATTTCTATCCTCCCTGTTATCATGGGATCTCAAGATAGCCTGCAATATAAACACAATTTCTCCACATAATGCCTTGTAACTTTCACTCTCCTTGATCAACAGCTTCTATGTTGTTGTTTTTTTCTTTTAATTGTCCCTATGGAGAGCCAAACAAGTAGAGCTGAATGTCCCCCTTCCACCTTTAAAATTCTATGAATCTAACTCGAGCAAATCATGCATCATCATTTGGCCAGATTCAGCTACAAAACTATATCAAAGTATGGGCAATGCTTTCTGCTCTAACTTTAAATGAATAAACTTTTTTGCTCTGTTTCTTAACTCCTGCTTCTTGTAAATTGTTCAGCATGAGCCTGTGGTAATATTGCAGCCTGTTCTGGATGGACTCGAAGTCTGTTCTGGTTGTGCCCCCTCTGAAAAACAAGCTTGGGGGTGCCCTTGGACCCAGTGTTTCTGGAAAGCAAGGTTGCTGTGGTTGTCAGGACAGCCTTTGCTCAGCTTTGGCCACATGTTTTAGTTACCTCCCAATAAGACTACTGTAATGTGCTTTACATGGGGTTGCCCTTGAAAAATGTTTGGAAGCTGCAGCTAGTGTTAAATGCAGCAGCCAGACAGATCAGATGTGCGTTTTAGAGACCATATAACACTGGTCTTGCAAGAACTGCATTGCCAAGATATCTGAAAGACTGCCTCCTCCCATATGAACCTGAAGCAGGCTTTCTTTGTAGCACCTCCTTGACTGTGGAACTCTCTACCCAGGGAGGTGAGGCTAGCCCGATCTCTTTTAAGCATCTGGCGGACAGCCAAAACTGTGCTGTTCCATATGGCATTCAAAGTTTGAAATTACTGTTTAAACTATTTTAAAACTGGATTCTAGGATTATTTTAGACTTCTTTTAATAATTTTTAAAGAACACAGCCCTCTAGGCATATAAATGGGCCCAATCAGAGGCTTTATAAAGCTCTTGATTTTGATGACAATTTGGGATTACAAAAACAGGCCAGATGACATCTGTTAAGCAATGTCATGATGCATAATGGATGAACTATGGTGGGGTACAGACCACCAGAAAGAGGCGCCTACCTGGCACCTCTCTTTGCTCCGCAGGAGTGCCACAGCAACCAAATTGTGCGGCGCTGCTGCGGAGCAAAAAAGGAGCGCCCGAAACCTGCGACGCCGCAAAGCACCAGAGCTGGCGTGCCCTGTCTGGAAGTGGCGCAGCTGCAACGTCACTGTTATGCGCCTCGTCTAGTGGGTGCGCTGCACCTGTGGCGCCCTCGCCACATGTGAGGGTTGCGTGTGTGGGTGCTCTGCCCACCAGGCAACCCTTGCACGTGACGAGGGCGCTGCAAAGGCCCATCTGTTCTGGGACTATGTTTGGTGTGGCCATTCACAAACTGTGCAGACCTGATTAAAAATATTTTTACTTGTCTATATCTATTTGCCTTGAAAACAAGTATTCCCAGTGCTATATGTGTTCATGCTGAAATAGTGCTCATATACTGCATAGTTTATTTCTCAGGTCTGCAAAATAATCCTCTGTGATGCAAGACAGTTAATGATACTAACCTACCAACAATTATTTTGTTCTAGCTGCACTTAGACTAAGAGTCACTTTCTTTTAAAGACCTAATTCCACATACGTTTATAATTGGCAAACATAGTGGAGATCAGATTATATTGACTTAACACCTCTCCATTTAAAAACCAATTAAATCTCAGAATGAGCAGCCTCCATTTCTGCAAAGCTTACATTAGGAAATGCCTCAAAGACACATTTTGCTGCACTGCAAGTCGTGCAGCAAGATTTTGGAGAATACAAATAGATTTGTTTAGTTATTTCAGCAGCAGATGCACTTATTCAACATTAATTCATTCAACAGTTTTACAAATGATTAGATTTTGCCATCTGGCACATATGGAACTTCATTCTCAAACAGTCCTTTGTTTATAGAGTTGCCAGCAATCTGCAAAGCAAAACCCAGTACCTCAATGTAAAAGTGAAATAATTCCAAGTATAAGCAGCCAATGTTTGTTAGGAAGAATCACAGACTCATATGAGTTGGAAGAGACTGCAAGGGCCATCCAGTCCAACCCCATGCCATGCAGGAAATCTAAATCAAAGCATCCCTGACAGATGGCCATCCAGCCTCTGTTTAAAGACCTCTAAGGAAGAGATTCCACTATACTCCGAGGGAGCTTATTCCACTATCGAACAACCCTGAATGTCAGGAAGTTCCTCCTAATGTTGAGGTGGAATCTCTTTTCCTGTAGCTTGCATCCACTGCTCCGGGTCCTAGTCTCTGGAACAGCAGAAAACAAGCTAGCTCCCTCCTAAATATGACATCCCTTCAAGTATTTAAAAAGGGCTATCATATCACCCCTTAACCTTCTCTTCTCCAGACTAAGCATCCCCAGCTCCCTAAGCCATTCCTCATAGGACATGGTTTCCAGACCCTTCACCATTTGGTCGCCCTCCTTTAGACACGCTCCAGTTTCTCCACATCCTTTTTGAGTTGTGGTATCCAGAACTGGGCACAATATTCCAGGTGGGGCCTGACCAGAGCAGAATAGAGTGGCACTATTACTTCTTTTGATCTAGACACTATACTTCTGTTGATGCAGCCCAAAATCGCACTGGCCTTGTTAGCTGCCACATCACACTGTTCACTCATGTTCAATTTGTAGTCTATTTGGACTCCCAGATCCCATTCACACGTAGTCTCGTTCAGCCATGTGTCACCCATCCTATATCTGTTCATTTCATTTTTCCGCCCTAAGTGCAGTACCTTATTCTTATAGTGTCTTACCCCAACAGGGTAGCACTAGACACAAAGCCAGTAATTTGACGTCTTGTGGGTTTTTTGTCTGCAATTACTAAATAATTCCACAAATCATTACTAAATGCAGCCACAGAATTTCAATTTTACCTGATCCTGTCTATCACTTTCTTGGCATTTTGTTGTTCTTTGCCTTCAAGTTGTTATGGCAATCCTCAGATAAATCTATCATGGGGTTTTCTTGGAAAGATTTGTGGGGGGGGGGGGTTGCCTTCCCTTCTTCTAACAGTGAGACAGTGTGACTTGAACAAGGACATCCAGTGAGTTTCCATGGCCGAGTGGGTATTCCAACCCTGGTCTCCAGAGTCGTAGTTCAACACTCAAACCACTATACAACTTGACATTATACTTGGCATTATCCCTTTTTATCTTATACTTCCAATAGGATTCGAAAGCTATCCTCTCCTTCATATTATACACACAAAACACATTTTTCTTTCTTACTAGTGTCAGATGAGTTGAGCTCCTGGCTCTTTAGTCCCTCATGGACAGTCCTTGAAGATAATATCCTAACAAATAAAGAGATGGTAAGCCAAACAAATAAGTAAACAAAGCAAACAAAGATTCATTCATTCCTGCCATTTGTTCTGTGAATCAAAAAAATATATAGAACCAGTGAGGTGGCCAAAGGTGGTTGGTCCCAAGGAATTGTCATGTCAGCAGAAAAGCATGAGTGGGGAATGAGCAATAGTCATCCTAGTCTTTCATGCCTGAGAGAAATAACTTTACAGTATGAGAATGAGTTGCAGTGAACCTTGAGCTCATGAGCTTTTCCCAAATCCACTTCTATTATATCCATAAAAAGAAGCAACTTTCAATTTTAAACTAACCAAAGATTCCCATATCTGAATCTGAGGAACTGTAATTTGTTTCAGTCTGAGAACAAGGCAGAATCTAAAAACATACTTTCATACTGACTTGTTCTCACTAGCTCACGTTTAAACAAACTATGATTTGGGGTATAGATGTCACATGGAACTGTTGTTGGTTTAAAAAAACATGGATGTTTTCAATCTCTGCTTAAGGCATCACACAAACTCACTGATAACTACAACTTGTTCTTGTAATGGGATACAAACATTTTCTGTTATGTCTGAGCTCATCCAGTTTGTAGAGCCTACTCTCACTTGCTGAGCAACAGTATGTACAAAGATCTTGTACCACCTTTGAGACTAACCAAAGAAAGAAGTTGGCAATTGTATTTTACTCATTATTTTATCCATTTCACTTATTTTACCTATTTAGTCCACTTATTCTAATCTCATTGTTTTATTCTATTTATTTATTTTAAACTGGTCAGTGACCGAAATAAAGATTGACTGACTGATTGATTGATTGAAGTTGGCAGCCATGGGATTTATGCAGACTTAAGTCTATTTCCTCAGATGAATTTGGTGGAAGTAGACAAATGCAACTGAGGAAGTAGAATTAAGTCTACGAAAGCTTATGCCGCCAACATCTTTCTTTTAGTTAGTCTCAAGGGTGCCACAAGATCTCTCTACATATTAATTCTACAGACTAACACGGCTATATCTTTGAATCCTACCACTTGCTGAGCAACAGACTGTGACAGGTTCTATTCACATCCATAGCAATGGAGAGATCCAGAGGCAGGGGTTTGAAATACAAAGGCTTGGTGTCTATAGGACTTAGAGGGCTTCTCTCTGTGTTACTTTTCTAACTTTCAGTCAAATGTACATTTTGTACTGTCTCAGCAATAGCACAAATACCTTTTGTATCATGGGCTAAGTGTTACATAGTAGAGTGTCCTAATCTTCCTACCAGAGAGAGAAAGATAATCTTATGTTAATCTCACCATCAGGACTATGATCTAACTGTCACAGTAATCAAAGCTTTCAAAAATAAGCCATTTTTAGTGTGAGCAATAGGTTTAATACTTACTGTTTTTCTGGCTGGACTACTGCAATTTTCTTTTCCTTGTTCACTATAAACCAAATGAAACACATTGAAGAACTAACCTCCTTAAAAGCTGTCCTTTGAGAACACACAATGTGTAAACTTTATAAGCAGCTGAACAAACAAAACATAACGAACTCTGAATGTTCAAGTCTAAGTGAAGAAAGGTTTCCATCTTTATGAACATGCATTTCTCCAATTAAGCTCCCAGAATGTGTTATAATTCTTACACACTGCCCACTTAGTGCTAGGCTGACATGCATGTATCCCCATGATGTATTTTACTACCAGTTTCTAGGGAGTTCTAGATTTGAGACAATATTAATTTAAGATGTCTTATCAGTTTCGAAAACCTTTTGTCTTTTGGAGCTTGCTCATATGTTACTTTCCAGTACAAAGTACACTTTTTTATTATGTGTGACAAACACATATAAAATACTCTGAAGTACTACAACCAGTTCTGCAGAATATTCATGTTCCATTATAGTAATCATATTATTCATACCTACTGCTCTGCGAGGAGGTCTGAGCTGGTATCCATTAGTTTCACACCAACCTACTGGAAATATATTCATGGATTCCACACTCACTATGCATTCAGGGACTGGCAGTTTAGAGCCTGTTAATATAAAAGACAAAATCGTATAGGAATACCCAATTCTATTGTTGGTTGCTGACTGGACAGAAACCACCAAATACAATTAATTAAGTCACAGGTATGTTTGTGTGTCACACATTTCAATAATCTCTCTTTAACAAGACATGCCTCCCATATAGAACTCCGACATGATATAGTCATCTGATTGTGTTTTGTATTGGTTTAAGCATGAGTAACAAAAAAAAAAACAAAAAAAAGAGTAACGACAGGAAATATAGCCCAAGTACAGGTTTTAATTCATAATTATTTTTAGTTCACTGGTGATGATTTATGACACACAGAAAAGGCAATGGTATTAACGTGACTACTGGTGAAAGCAAACCAAATGTAAAACATCTATCTTCCAAAAACAACTTACTTTCCAGCTGTAGCCAGAGATAGGAATCCTTCACTTTTGTAATAGTAGCGACACAAATTTCTTCTGGATCTTCTGGATTTACAGCCTCAAGTTTCATGTTTTCTTTAAAACCATGGTCAGAATTTAGCTAAAAACAAATACAAGATACACATCTAATCAGAAAATGCATTTTTAAGAGTACTGGACTGAAATGCCACTGTGAAAATTACTCAGAACATGCTTATTATACTAGTACTAAAAGGGATGCTTAGGAAAATCCAACAAGGACTCTAATGGTCAATTCAGAGTAACTTCTAATCATCAAGCAAAGCCTCTTTTAGATCATTGTAAGAATTCTAATTCACCAGTCATACAAGTATTAAAACATCTGGATGTATTTTCAGCAGAGTATGTGAGGTACTCTGCTTGAAACCCAAATATCTGCAATATTTGAAATCAAGATAGGTTCCTTTTTCAGCTTTTGCCACTGCTAGCCATTCCAACAGGCAGCAGCAGCAGGAAAGAAGAAAGGGAATGGCCATCCTCCAAACTCTGTTGAAACACTACTTTGTTTTCCTCCCTGCCCCTCCCCTCTCTTTTCCATACCCTTTTCCTATAGATAGGCCTTTCACCATTATATATGTATAGGCAGGAACTATCTTGATTATATTCACTATTGGCAAGCTGCTCTGGGCTTTCAATAAATAAGGCAGAAAAAAGGATATGTTTGGCACACCTAGAAACTTGTTTATGTATGGAGGAAGGCTTGGTTCTCATAAAGACCCAGTAAGGTAATAAACTTGCCTCTCGCTGTACCACTTCAGATACAATTGGGGCTTGCATTATGTTCTCTTTCATACCTTGCCTTGTTATATTTACCACAGGACCTTAACAAAAGCTACTCCTAAATGTAAGAGGACTCTCTATATCTTATGAAGGGACCACATAGCTTAGTCACTAGCAGAACTACATCTTCAAAATCTAGTGGCAACATGTTTTTACTGGGAATATGAATTGCTGGGATTTCTGCTAGGAAATAATTCCAGATTCATTGGAATTTCTATAGCAGCAAGAGGACTTGCCCATCTGTTGGGTTAGACTGTGTAGTATGTTGTGAAATCATGCTCTTAAAAAAAATATTTTATTCTTTATTTTATTTTTATGTGCTGTGACTAACATGCTTGGTCAATAAAATATATGCCAATCAATGAACATATTTAACTGTGAATGCTCACTGAGGGAAAACAACTTTGGGGAGCAGCTTCAGCACCACATTGCTTGAGATAGTCTGCCCAGTCAAAGTCATGTCCAGGATAACCTATGAATGAACAAGAAAAGTCAATCTTGTTAATAAAGCATTTAAATAATAAAGCATTTTAAATAACACACTTTCTTGAAAAAGGTCAGAGTAGCATTCATGAACCCCCCTATCCCATGTCCATTATCCTAATGACCATCTTCTGAGGTATATCAGGCTAACAGACTGTAATTTATCTTAGGTTCAATTAATGAGCTTCACAGGTTTGTGAGACTTTAACCAAGGACTCTCCAATCCTGGTCCTACAAGCCAACATGAACTCCTTTATTTAATAAGCTCGTCTATTACATGAATTGTTCTTAAAGACATCATCAGCTCTTCATTCTCAGACAAAGGTTTACAGAATATAATATTTGAAGAATATATAACTAACATCCTTCCCAGACATGGTTTTATAGTTGCATGGGAAGAATGACCTCTCATGCTACTATGCTACTAAACTGACCATCTGAAGTCTATGAAAGCTCATGCTGCCAACTTCTTTCTTTCAGTTAGTCTCAAAGGTGTTACAAGATCTCTCTACACACTAATTCTACAGACTAACATGGCTCTATCTTTGAATTCTACCACCTGGACAATATATCTAGATGACTGTTGATAGGGGAAGAGAGACCACATATACAAACCAGGTGGAGGGTTGAGATGCAAACCATTCTTTAAACTCCACTGCACAGGGAAAATGCCAGGACTGTTGAAATGACAGATACAGGACCGGATAGTGGTACATTCTGGTCGCAAATCATCTATTTCTATCATGAAATATTTATCATCAAACACCTACAAGAAAACAAGGAGAACTAATCAGATAATTGAGCATCACACTTTTATTTTCCAAGCCAAACAAGAACAGAATTAGTCCATACAGTCATGTACTACAATTACTCATAAGAAGATACAAGGGACAGTGAAAAAGGTTTTAAAAATTCAACTAAACCTTAGACGAAAAGTCTTAGACAAGAAGAAAAGGAAAAGTAATCTAACAGGTTCAAACAGTTTACAAACAGAGACATTTCTTAATAATAGAAGAAGAATTAACTGAGTGTTTAGGAGGATAACCACAGCTACAATGATAAAAAGGGAAATTAGATCTTTGGTTTATCAAAAGAAAAAAAAGAGTTTGATCTGTTTCAATGACAACAGGTAAAGAAAAGCCAAACCATCAAGAAAGTTTAAAAATGTAAATTGAAAGTGAGAGCAAAGTGCGAATGTTTAAGGAAAACATGAGAGGACAACCATACTTTCTCTGTATAACCAGAACAAGAACAATGACAGAAATAGACTGATCAAAGCAAATGTTATCGAGGTATTTTTCTCCCTGTGACCAAACAAGAAATTAAGGAAGACTAAAAACAAAAACAAAACTGCAAACAAATATACACATAAACACAGGATCTCTACTTGACATAATAATTATTCCACAGACGTCTCCTGTGTCAAGAACTGCAACTAATAAGATGATTACATATATCAGCCTCTGAAGTCCATTAGATATTGGCAGTAAAGGGACTATATTGCATTTGTAGCTAATCAGAAATAGTTAATAATAATAATAATAATAATAATAATAATAATAGATACAAGTGAGGATTGTGACAAGTCAGTTGAAGGGACTGGTAACATTGATAAGCTATATCAGGGGTAGGCAACCTTTTGGAGCCGGGGGCCGGGTTGCTGTCCCTCAGACAACTGGGGGGCCGAAGCCAAAAAATAAATAATTAAACAATTTTTTAAAAAATTAATTAAATAAATAAACTGGGACAAATATAGGACAACATTTTCAAATGGTGGACACTTTTTTTAAAAAAGTGGAGGACACGCAAAAAATTTTGCTGATTTTTAAAAAAATGTTAATATAAATGCATGTATCTTAGGCGTCTATAGACAATTGCCCCCCCCTTGCCCCTGCGCGCGAGAGGCAAAAGGCCCCAGCGGCAATCGGCGGCAGGACCGGGCTGGGGCCGGTCCCAAGGCCTTGCCGGGCCGCATCCGGCCCGCGGGCCGCAGGTTGCCTACCCCTGAGCTATATCATGTCAAAATTGTGATCAGACATCTTGAAAGGGGTAAGATATAGAAAGGTGAGACAGATAAGATACAGGAAATGTTGGTTAAACAGAAGAAAAAGAGTTGATACTGTGGGCACGTAGCTGTCATGATGACTTAGGTCTAAAACACACTGCAGAAATGATAAACTTTGAGACAATTTTAACTGCCTTCGCTCTATGCCAGGGAATCCTGGGAACTGTAGTTTTGTGAGACATTGAGCCTTCTCTGCCAGAGAGAGCTCTGGTGCCACAATAAACTATAGTTCCCAGGATTCCCCAGCACTGAGCCAGGGCAGTTAAAGCGGTTTCGAACTGGATTATTCCTGCAATGTATTTTGGAGTTTACTGCTGCAAAAGTGACACAAGAATTATGCATTTATTCCAGCCACAGTTATGATGACACCTACACAAAAAATGAGAGTTCTGAAGTGGCTAAAAATTGTTTTTGTAACAGAGGGAGACAAAAAAGTTTGGAGAATTTGCAGGTACATTTTTAATTTACAGTGAACACAATACATTTGTTTTTGTCTCTGCAGGATATTCATTACACTGAAAGTGTATCATATCAGAAGTACTCTTGGCTTGAATGCCCCAAACTGAGTGACATTAAGGCTGCAGGAGCTGATTAGTCTTAATTTCCCAGGAACTCCACAAAATTAATGTGAAGCCAATAGGATTCAAATGTTATCCAGTGCTTTGCTGATGCTAGGGAAGTTTTCCATGGCAACCATTTTGGCCCCATAAACCCTGAACATTTAATCTATACCAGTGTCAAGGAACACAACACCATTATATGTAGTATTTAACTGCTCATATTCTACAGAAGATCTATAAAAAGGTAGTGTCAATAGTTGGGAATGGCATCAACTTAAAGCTAAATTAATTCACACGTGTTAGAACCGTAATAAAATCCTGCTCTTCCAGAAGAATAACATAGACCAGTGATGGTGAACCTTTTAGAGGCCGAGTGCCCAAACTGCAACTCAAAACCCATTTATTTATTGCAAAGTGCCATGTCCCTCTGGCTTTCCAGTAACAAACTCTGGCAAACTCTGTGCTGGGATGATGGCACATGTGCCCACAGAGAGGGCTCTGAGTGCCACCTCTGGCATGCGTGCCATAGGTTCGCCATCACTGACATAGACAGTGGTCAGCGATGATGGGAACTGTACTCAGGTAACACCCAGGGAGTCCTCACACCTAATATCTTTTGCCTTGTAACTTGCAAAGATTTAAGCTAGCATCATTCCCATTGCTTAACAGAGCGAGGATAGGGAAGTTAACTGGCATAAAATATCAAAAAGCAGCATTTGACTATTAGAAAATGACCCCCAAACCTGCATGTCTAGTTTTGTGTGATATTTAGCCTTCTCTATTAAAGCACTTTGGTGCCACAACAAACTACAAATCCCAGAATTCCATAGTGTTTAGTCATGGTAGTTAAAGTGGTGTCAAACTGCATTATTTCTGCAGTACAG
>NC_056523.1:69413090-69450748 GCF_019175285.1 Sceloporus undulatus | reverse complement strand
CCGAAAAATTCGTAAGCTGGGTAATTCGTATCCCGGGGTACCACTGTAATAAGAAAAAGAAATTCTACACTTTCTCTAAATTATTACTACTATAAAAATCTTAGAGCTAAAGGGTGGAGTTGAAAGCAGGGTTTAAAACTAAGCAAGGGTGAAATCCAGCAGGTCCAAAGTGCTGTCTCTAAACTGACCTGGGATGGTTACAGTTAACACATAATTCTATTGCAACAGCTTCACTGGCTATTTCTGGGCAGGATTCAAAGTACTGGTTATGACCCATGAAACTATATATGGCCTGGGTCCAAGACTGTCAATATGGACCTGTCTAAGTTTTAAGATGTCTCTTTTGGTCCCATCACCCTCACAGATATATTTAGTGAGCACACGGAAGAGACCTTCTAATGAATGTTCCCAGGTTTTGGAACCTCCTCCCATGGAAGGTTTGACTGGTTCTTCTCTGCTTTCTTTCCACCAGCAGGGAAAGACATTTTTATTTAGACAGCCTTAACTGTCTATGGCAGAAGAATTTTTTAATGGTGTATGTGTTATTTTTATCTTCTTTAATACATCTTCAATGTGTTTTAAATTGTTTAATTTTGTAAGCCACCTTGGGTCCATGATGGGAGAAATATGGGATCAAAATCAAATCAATCAATTTTTTTTATTGCAATATGTATGTTTGGGGTCTGTGTTACAGCAAGCAGATGTAATTCTGGTACCTTAGTAACTGTTGCAGGAGAGATGATGAAAGGCACCTTTGGATCAATAGCCTCTAACTTCATGTTCACGGAGAATGAGTGAATTCCAACAACTGGCTTGTCCTAAAAATGACAACATGAGGCTCTTGGTATAGAAAATCACAAAACTTCATAGCAGAACGTGAAAGATACAGAATATCTTTTGCTGCCATACACACATAAAAAGACACAACATTATGCCTTATAGTTCAATGAGAGTCACACCAATGCAGTCTGACATTTTAAAGTTGTTGAGCTCAAAGGAAACCAGCAAATTAAAGTTGGCAGCAATTGTGCATTAACTAGAACAGACAGGAAACTCTGTTTTCATGTTAATAGGACAAAAGTTTAATATAATACTTTTCACCTAAGAATTTTTAATTTGCAGTATAATGAAGGTAATATGCTGAGATGGTATAGTAGAATGAGCACTGGACTATAGATCTGGAAATCAGGGATCAAATATGCCATAATTCTCTTCCATAAAACTGGGACAAAATGTAGGCCATTAAAGAAAAAATGGAGGGCATGACCAACTAAAAGCCACAAACATTAATATAAATTCATGCTTTTCAGTCATGATCAAAATGGAGGAGATTTTGACATTTTAAAATTATAATATTTTAATTTTATGTTTGATTATTTTAATGAGTCCCAGGTTTATGTGCATGAATGTTGGACCATGATGCTGGAGAATGGAGTTCATATGCCTACATGGCCATGGAAACCCACTGGGTGACTTTGGGCAAGCCATACTCTCTCTGTCTCAGGCAACGGCAAACAAATCTTGACAAGTAAATCCCATGGTAAGTTCACTTTAGGGTGCATGTAAGTCAGAAACAACTTGAAGGCACACAACAACAATTCAGTCAAAAGTTGGTGGCTAGTAAAGTACAATTTTAAGCCTTTTTCTTGTTCAGAATTTTACAAGTATATTGCAAGCCAATATTTCTCCCAGCATTTTAAATTCATCGGGAAAATGTGGTTGAGTGCATAATAAAATTTAGTATATGTCATATAGCTGTAAATAAACCATATGAAATAAATGAATATTTATATTATTTATATTGAAAAGGAAAGGACAAGACAATGCAAAATGATGAACATTCCTCCAAAATGGAGTACACTCCAAAACAAAAGCTGTAAACACTAAGGCTGATTCTTGTTTGTGCACTCCGTTTAGTGGTCCCTATGTAGACTTGTCTGCAGCTGCATAGTATGCAGTAAACTCCTGCGGCTGTGAGAGGGTCTCTCTGATCCTTAGCTGAGCGAAGCATTTGCTGGATTTTCTTTGTCGGTTTGTAATCCATTTGAAGGTTGTGTTTCTTCACCAGTTTCCCTATTCTGTCAGTGACTCCTGTGCACGGTACTATATCCTAGACATTTCTCTGAAGAACAATAAAGAGTGACCTTCAAACAGTGCCATATGTATACCAAGTAGAGACATTAAAAGCAAGAATAGTCTCCGGGAAGGTGGCCAAAAGACCACATAATATAACCAGATCTCCCACTCTGACAGAAGAAAAAGATGTCCACTCACAGAGACAGCGATTTGACCTGTGATTCTCCCTCTCAAACCCTACAGAGGGTTCCACACCCCTGATCTCTCCAATGTTGGAAGTGGTGGGGAAGAGGTATGCTGGAGAGAGGGGCCCAGGAGAGCTTTTCTGCCTTCCTGCTATGTCCCCAGAAACAAAGAATCTATACCAGCCTTAGAGTTTGTTGTTGTGTGCCTTCAGATTGTTTCAATCTATGATGAACCTAAAGTGACCATATCACAGTGTGGCAAGATCTGTTCAGAGAGGGTTTGCCATTGCCTTCCTCTGATGCTGAAAGCCAAAGTTACTTTGGGGGCTTTCATGACCAAACAAGGATTCAAACCCTTGTTTCCTGAAGTCCTAGCTCAGCATTCAAACCACTACATCACACTTGTTCACACAGATTAAGCCTCCATCATATTTGAATGGCAGGGAGTTCTTTAGTAATAGTATTTTTTTAAACACAGGGTGCAGGAAAAGGAGCTGCTTCTCCCTCACTTTTGCTCTGCTGACAGGAGTCTGGCAGAGCTCTGGATATCTTGAAGACTTCACCAATAGGGCTCCGATAGGCCTGCACCCCAGAGGTATAATCTAGTCCATTACATTTTCCAGTCCAGGCTATACAGGTTCTCTGTCATTCCTATCCTTCCTAAAGTCCCAAACCTCAGAAACAGCTAAGGCAGGGCTTGGGAACCTTTGGGGAGACATTTTGATCCCCTCAAAGTTGGGGGGGGGGAGTGGTTCAAGAGCAAGCCAACTTGGAACTCACAGGCCCCTGAAGTGCTGGCCAAGTATACCTGCATCTCCCGTTCCTTCCCATGCAGGCATTTTGGATGTCTACCACACAATGAAAGAATACTCTGCTCTGAATACTTGATAAAACAAAGTCCTGGAAAATGTTTCAAAATCTTTATTGGATATGGAGTTTGGTATTTGAAGGTGAAGTAGTCTACACTGCATTTGCATTACTAATTTTACACATTGCAGTGGATCCTTCCTATCTGTGAAGGTTTGGTTTTGGGACCCCCTTCCCTATGGATAGCAAAAATAAGGATGATTGCACTCCATATTATTTAATGGCAGCAACATGTGTGTGAATGAGTCCACACATGTGTGTGGATGAGTTCATGTGCATGTGCCACCACTGAATAATATAAGGCTTGGCAATCTGCAGACAGTTAGATCTGTAAACTGCCAGCTCACTGATGCAAAGGGTACACTGTATCTTAAGTATATTTCAAGCAGTCACTCACCTGGAGCACACAAGATCCAATGGGCAAAGAAAATTAATTAACACAGCCTCATGTGGCTGGTTCTTGACAATTCATTTTTGTACCTGTCATATTTAACCATACAATAGTTAAACAAAATCCCAGCTGTCGTACCTTAAACAGATCAGTTGGCACCAATGATTCTTCTTCCTCTTCTTTTATTTTTGCCAAGATTTCCTGCCATTCTGCCTCAGTCTTCAAGTGCCTGATAGCTTCAGTTAAAAAAAAAAGTAGCTTGTTATCACTTTCTGAGTAACTCACAGTACTTTAAAACTTCATATTACTCCTGTGTCATGGATAAGAGTTAACAAAACTACAAGTTACCTTAGGCATGGAGAGACTATGATGCAAATTTCCTTCTCATCTTAACTCTCTCTGAGCCACATGTAGAATGATTTTTAAAACTGCCCTAAGGCATACAGGCGAGATTTTCCACTAAGATTCCCTTTTATCCAATTTTTATGCAAACTCTTAATTGCTTCTTGCATTTAGGGGAATAAGAGGCAGTTTGGTGATTCAGTAGATGTCAAAGAGGAAGTTGCTGATAAGGAATAATTTAAGATTATCTTCAGTGTGCTGAATGTATGTATCTTAAAGTGGAACACAGGAAAGTATTTCCATGTCTACTATGAACTCATATCATTTACTTGCTCTAAATTTATTCACAGGCAATAAAAGTAACAAACTCAATTATTTGCCTCTGTTGTCATGGCAATTGTTTAAGTATACAGCTTAAACAAACCTTAGAAAAACACTTAAGAGTTCTGACCATGTAATTCATTTTGTGTTCACATAAAACCCAAACTTCAGTGGTACAATACAATTCAATACCACAGATTATATTATGAGATTCCCACAATTACATACTGGAATTTCTCTAGTATATTAGATATGTATACTTTACTGACAAAGCTGATGTGCCCTCATTTTTTCCTCATGGTACAGTGTCATATGTTACAGTAAATTTCTAACTGCCCCCCCCCATTTTCTGTTTGCACTGTTAATATACTCCAAAGGTATGGGGGGGGGGGCGTTAAAGAAAAAAAGAGAAAGAATAACCAAATGCATGTGGGTATGATTGACCGAGTTTGGGGTGACAAGACAATTCTGAGTTCTGCGCACACCCACTGGTTTCTGGGTGACAATCCAGCAGTCAGTCTGAAAAAGGTTCTCACTCCTGGTTTACAGTTTGCTAACAAGACTCAGGAATAAACAAAATAAAAAAAAATGCAAGACCATTTATTTCTTTAAAGATTGAAATCTTAATGCGTCATTAAAAATACAGCTGTGTACCTAGAGGAGGTTGAAGGGTATATCCTTGTTGAGTTGCCCAGCCCACTGGATGAAGAAAGGGATCCAAATAGAACATCCATAAATCATACTCTTCTAAATCTTCAAGTCCTTCATAACGGAGTTTGAGCCTTCCACCAATATTTTCCAGAACATTAACTATCCAAGCTCCAAAGGTATCTTTCATGTGCTGACACTCCAATCTTGAACCAGGTGCAATGAGATCCAAAGGATTCTTGCCTCGATGGAGCTGCCAGAGCAAACAAAGGGGGGGGGGGGGGGGAAAGGATTAATGGCAACTCCTGGCTCTTTTACCTTGAAAAGATACAACATTCATCTTTGTTGCTCTTGCTGAATTCTGTGCAGCCATCTACCATGTTTACTGTTAGCTCACTGGAATTATAATAGCAGTCCAGCCAAGATGGGACAATACCACAGCAGTTTGCATTAAAACTCTTTGACAGATACACAGCCAATAACATGTTAATCAGTAATTGATACAGCAAGTAGGAACACAATGGTGACCTGTTGGGAGTTTGTTGATTGTGTACTTCTACATAGCAAGGGAGTGATCTGGATGGTCTTTGTGCTCTTTTATACTGTAATTATTATTAAGTTTATTGTTATTAAGTTTATTTATACAGCACTGTAAATTTACACAGCGCTTTAAATAATGATAGCAAAATACAATTAAAAGATTGCCTATGGCGTACAATCTAAAAGCAAAAATTAAAACATCTTAAAATGATAATAAACAATAAACGGTAAAACATAACACATTCAAACACATTATCAATCGTTTCATCAGGCATGATTAGGCATGAGTCTATGATTTGTGTCCATGTTTTCCTGTCAAGGCTGAAAAAAATGACCTACAATATTCTTTTAAAATTCTTATCATTTATCATAGAATGCTAGCACATAGTGTGCACAAGGACAAGGGATCAATCATTTCTTATTATTTTCCCACTTGGAACTCTAAAATGTACAGAACTAAAGTTAGGGTTGGAAATGTACATCCTTCCAAATGTTGTTCAAATGCAATTCCTACCAGCATGCTGGTTCAATGTCTGGAGGGCTGCATGATTCCACCACAATTTAAGACAAGTAGTTATGTTAAACTGGTTTGCTATGTTAAGAAGAAGAGCCCTCCCTCCATGATAACTGTCATCCTTTGGCCTGTGAGGGAGTGAACAGGCAGACCCAGCTCCATCAGGGCTAGCCTGAAGATAGAGAGCCCTCCCTCCATGATAACTGTCATCCTTCAGTCTGTGAGGGAGTGAACAGGCAGGCCCAGCTTCACCAGGGCTAGCCTGAAGAAGAAGAGCCCTCCCTCCAGTCCATCTGCCTTGGTCCAGGTCTCTGAGGGAGAGAAGAACCACTGGACCTCACCCCTTTCCCACCACCATTCCCTTGTCCTTTTGTGTCGTGTCTTTTAGATTCTAAGCCTGAGGGCAGGGAACCGTCTAATTAAAAATAATAATTGTAAACCGCTCTGATAGCCATTAGGGCTGAAGGGTGGGGTATAAATAACATAAATAAATAATAATAACATAATTGGTTGACCTGGTTATCTGAATTACAGTTATTATATCTGGTTAAATATGTCCCTATCTGAACTAGTATACACAGGTGCTTCCACATCACCTACCCACCTAGGACTTGGGATAAGGGGATTTGTATTTTATGTTATAATGTATGTATTTTTTGAGATGCCAATGCTAGGATGTTCATGAAAGTATTAACATGCTATTGCAGCAGACAGCACTAAAGGACAGGGTGAATAGACACCCTCCTTTTCTAGAAAATGTCTTCCATTTCAACCTTCTGTCCAGGAGGAATTCCACAAATGTCCTTCATTTTGAGCATGACTAAGGAGCATGCATTTATATTTATATGAGCGTTTTTAGCTTTTATTTGGTAATGTCCTACATTTTCTTGAGCATCCTATATTTTGCAGTGCCTTTTCCTCTTGAGATTATGACATCTGATCATCTTGACTAAAGGTTAATCTAGCGATGGAATTAACATTAGCTAGTTAGATTGTGAAACATTCCCTACCCTAATTATCTTTGGTCCCGTGCTGAACATTTTTTCCAATTGTATGGGACACAGTGACTTTATTTTACAAAGAACAAGAAAACATGGGAGGAGCAAAAGTAGGTCAACTACATAAAAGGGCCTTCTAAGACATAGGCGACTATCTGAAAAGTGCAGAAAGAACATTTCTGAATGTTAAGAGTTTTAATACATTCTCACTGTATCTAAAGAAAACATAGGGGGTGTTCCCATTGGCTTATACTCCGTGTTACAAATCGAATCCAAGGTACACCTAGTAAGAACCGAATTAACTCTAGAAATTCCTAGAGCAAACACCGCAATCGTTCCCACTAAAAGTCGAATCGTCAATCGGATTTTTTAATTTAATCCGTGTTAAAGGCGTATAACCGTGTTAAAAAATAGAAGGGTCGAACCTACATTTTTTCCTTGTTTGAGATAGGAATCGGGTTATGAAATAGGAACGATCAGCCTCACAAATCGGGTTAGCTGGATGGGAGGAGCGGAGTGCAATGGGCTGGCGTGGGGAGTCCGCCTTTCTGTCCCCATCCATCGTGGCGTCGCCATCTTTGCTTCCCTCACCCTTTTGTCGGCTGTGGTCTTTCAATAAGAGATAAAGGATTTTTAAATTTTAATTTTAATGGTTTACAGGTGCTTAATCTCTTCATGTGCTTAAGCGCCTGAAGTCCCGGTCGCTCAAGAGCACCTGCATCTGCCAAAAGACCTTAAGGGCTCCCTGGTAGATTTGCACCATCCCCTCTGTGTGGGGAGAGCCCATTGGTAACGGAGGAAGGGAGGAATGCACGCAATCTCTGGGGAAATAGAGCCTTTCCATCCTCTTTTCCCAATCTGGGGAGACACAGGAAACCCTGGAGTGTGTGTGTGTGTATCAGGACACCATTTGTAACGGAGGAGAGGAGATGCACAGCAATCGGGGGGGGGGGGGGATAGAGCCTCCCATCTCCTTTCCCAAACGGAATCTGCCTTCTCCTCCTTGATCCATTTTCCATCCCTGGAAAGAGAATCTTTGGGGAAGAGTGCTCCCCCCTGGGCGGTCTGTAGAGCCATGAAGCGGGGATGAGGTACTGGAAACCTCCCCATAGTTCCGCTGGAAACAGCTTGGGCTCCCCAAATCCACTTTGCCTGCAGCCTCCCCATTGATCTCTGGGCTCTCTGAAGGGATGGCTCCCTGGCTGTCTTGGGAGCCATGAGCGGGGATGATGTCCTGCAAAACCCATCCCATAGTTCCTCTGGAAACAGCTTGGGCTCCCCAAATTTGCTTTGCCTGCAGCCTCCCCCATTGATCTCTGGGCTCTCTGAAGGGATCCCTGGCTGTCTTGGGAGCCATGAAGCGGGGATATGGTCCTGCAAAACCCATCCCATAGTTCCTTTGGAGCAGCTTTCCCTAAATTGCTTTGCCTGCAGCCTCCCCCAGCCTGGGGTCTTTCTTCCAAGGCAGCAGAAGTGCTTTGGGGAGGCAGTTTTCTCCTCTCCTCAACCATCCTTCCCCACGAATAATCGCAGGACTCTAGGAACTTTAAGCGCCTCCTCATTGGCTTTTTTATAACAAACCGCAAAATTTAAAAGTGACGTATGATGAGTTGCTTGATTGCAGCCCAAAATGGTGAGTGGGAACGAAATAAGGCTAAAACTGGTTTATATATACACCGTTTTTATTTGATAGGACGAAAGGGATCACTTAAAGTGAATCAAGGTAAATGAGAACGAAGAAAAAAAGCGATTCGGAACGCGGGATAAGACCAGGGTTATTTTGAATCGAAACTGATACCGGTGTATTTAAAAGTGTAAATTGCAAGTGGGAAAACCCCCATAGTTGTTGTTAACTGTCCATCAGTTAACTTCAATTTAGTGTGACTCCATGAATGAGAGACATCCAATTCACCCTCATCAACAGTCCTGCTCAGATCTTGCAGACTCAGGGCCTTCTTTGATTGAGTCTATCCATTTGGAATTGTGGCCCATACAGACAGGCCAAATAAAGCTGCTTTGGGCATTTTGGAGGTATGCTGTTTAAATGAGCATGCATCCTAAGAGTCCAGAACCTGTGCCAAAGCCATGCTCCAGTCCTAAGGACTGGAACATGTTTGGCACGGCTTTCAGACTCTTAGGGACACATGCTCATTTAACCAGCATACCTCAAAGTGACCCAAAGCAGCTTTATTTTGGCCTGTCTGTATGGGCCCTCAGTCTCTTCTTTCCTACTGCCTTCGTCTTACCAAGCATTATTGTGTTTTTTAGGGAGTCATGTCTTCTTATGGCCAAGTATGATAGTCTTGGTTTAGTCATATTAGTCTTTAATCAACTAAACCTTCTCGAAGCACTATGCAACATAATTCTTCAAAACTGTAATAATTCAATCTAAAGAATTTCCAGAGAGAAATTTTTTAAATGTCACCTGAATACAAGATGAGTTAATGACTCAGTTTAGTTCTGGTTTTTATTTGAGATTATGTAAGCATCCTTCCTCTTCTACAGTGGTGTAGGGGTTTGAGTGTGGACTAGGACCCTGGAGTTCAAATCTCCACTCAGTCAAGGACCCCTACGGTGTAAGACGAATGAGGAGCTCTGACTTAAACCAGAGCTGAAGAACCGAAGAACCAAGGAATTGTGTCTTAAACTAGCTAAAGGACAAACAAATGGTTCCGCGCAAAGCACTGAGGTGACGAAGGTATTTGGCAACCGAGGCGAGGAAAGTCTGAAATTGGAAGCTGAAGCGGGGTGCCGTCCAGTGTGGACGAACCATGACCGGGAGAACCTTATCTCCTGAGTCGCCATGATGAGGAACTGACAGGACAATGGAGAACTTTGAACAGAACGATTTCTTTGAACACGGACTGACTGAACAACCTGTCTCTCCTCCCAAAGAAGAAGTGGTGTATGGGCTGCAATATTGCAAGACTTCAGCAGCCAAAGCCAGAGAGAAGAAAAAAGTATAAAGACCGGGACTTTCACCCATTTGTTGGCATCTACCGCGGCAACGGTGTCATCCCCGACCTTCGAGAAAAACTGATCAATGTTCGGCGGCGAGGAGGAAAGTGGGTGTGAGTATTGTATGAATGTGTGAGTGAAAGAGCTCTGATAATCAATGTTGTGTTACTTGTTGATCAATAATGTTACATGCATGGTGTTAAAACCAAATTTGGTGCTCAATGTCTTTCTCACCCTTGCTGTGAATAGGTCCACGGAGGGAGAGTGTCATCACACGCTCTCAGGATAAACAGGTTGCCCTTACAATCTGGTGGCATAACAACTGGCTGACTTGGATGAGTCAACATTTCTCAGAGGAAAGCAAGGCCCCAACCTCTCTGAACAAATCATGCCAAGAAAACCTGTGGTAGGGTCACCCGAAGTCAGAAACAACAAAGAAGAATCTCTTCTACAGATGAGCCCAAGACTTGTTTCTCATAAAAAAAACTGTTTATCATATGTCTGAACCTTGCCAAGTCTTTTTACTAAACTGACATGTAAAATCACTATGTGGGATTCCCTTTTAGGAAAGTAATATACGGTTTAATATACTTGATTCATCTACTCAAAGGACTCACCTCAAGTGTAACAACCAAGCGTAAACACAGCCAGGCATATGATATGCCAGAAATTTATTTCCCTAGACAAATATTGTGCAGAATTAATTCCAAATGATGAAATAGTATCATCATCTCACAGTGGATTAAGTAATGTTTTCTTATGCTGTGTTGTTTTCTATTACCAAATTCAATTGCTAGTCCAACCACAACAGATTACCATTCAAACAACAGATTCAGTGATCTACTCTAGCTGGGAACAGCAACTGGATTTAGACCACAGTACAGTCAGCCCTCCTTATCCAGGATTCAAGCATCACAGGCTTGAAAATTTTTCTAAAAAAAGTATAAATTCCAAATAACAAACCTTGATTTTCCATTATATCAGGGTCAGCATTTACTGTCCATAGTATTTAATGGGACTTGACAATCCATGGATTTGTTATCCATGGGGGGGCCTGGACCAAACCCCAGCGGATAACAAGGACCCACGACAGCTGTCACTGGACTGCAAACGCCAGCATTCTCGACCACTGGCTATGCAAATAAAAGACAGGTTCTTTATTGCTGCAATTTGTGTGCATATTTACCCGGTCAAGAAGATTGCAGGGGCACGGCATGCTCCTTTTAAAGTCTGTTGAAGAAATTCCACCTCTGGTTAGAAATTTATCCTTGATGCCAAAACAAAGACAGAAGTATCAGAGACATTTACTGTGGCTATTTGATAATAGTAAAGTATCAGGAAGAATAATATTTTTTCTGGGAAGATTAAGTCAGATTCACATGTCCAGAAGCAGAAACTGCAATTAATAATAATTCTAGTTTTTAATACTACAACAACAAAACACACTTACTACTACTAATAATTTTATTTTATAACACCATCCCAAGGATGGAGACGGCAAGATGAATTATATGAAGACAGAGACAGATTTTCATATTTATAATAATGGGTCTAACAATGTGCACGGACAAAATTCTAGAGAAAAAAATAACAGGAGTCACATACAGCTGCAATATAATATTTTAGTAAATGACAATAGTGCACACAAGAATTCCATGAAAAGCCATTCTAAACTTTTTTTTTAACAGAAAACTGAGCACAAAATACTACACAGGAAACCTAATGAGAATCTGCCCCAAAATCTATAGTAAGAATACCTTCAGGAACTTTAAGTATCCTTATTCTTTCTGCCAACAAACCAGCCAACGGGGGTGCAACAGCTGTCATGATATCACACCAGAAATCAGCTTGGCGGTCCTCCCAGAACCATCAATCGCAATAGCAGTAAACTGGCCCACAGGTTGTAATGATTGTAGCATCCAGTATGTGTCAGGGCCAGGTTTAACAGCAACTTCCAGTTTTCATGCCTGGGGTAAGCCATTTTTTAGGCTGAGTGGCCACCTTAAATAATTAATGAAGGTAGAATGTTAATACACGCCAATTAAAAATAATTGTTAACAGTGTGAATGCTGCCACTGACCAATAGGTTGCAGTGGAAGCTTTGTAATGAATTAATGACCATGCGAAAAACATATAAAAACTTAAAGGACATTAAACTGAGCAATATAACCAGTACAGTCTTCTGTAAAAAAAAATAAACATAATGTGGAACAGAGTTTGTTGCCTTTACGGCAATACAAGGTATTCACAGAAAAAAAATAACAGGGCATACAACTTCATTCACTACAAAGGTTTCACAGGCTACTAAAAATGGTTAGAACTTATAAACAGAGACAAAGATTCAAACAACTAAAAATTCTTAAATGGCAGAAGTAAACATCAGGTATACAGTAATCCTTGGAACAAACATGGTTTCGAAATATTGGTGGATTAGAATCAACGTATGCATACATTTTCTCTTATGCTCAAACAGACCCTCTTATGGTAGTCTAAGTAAGAATGCAATAATGAAATAGAAAAGAGTGTATAATGCAATCCTAAACATGTCTTCGGAGAAGTCTCACTGAGTTAAGGGGGTTATTCTGAAGTAATTACCATAACATACAGTCTGAGCCCCCCCCCCCTCCCGGTTTTATTTAAAGGTAATCCACTGTGAAATAGCAGCTACACTGAGGGGAAAAAGTTACCAGTAGTCCAGCCAGTTGAAGAATCTGATATATCTCCCAACTGGGTTGCCAGTAATTCTGCAAAATTTCAATTGCTACACTAATTGTATAATTGGCAGGTTTTGTGTTAGAAGATGGTCACTCACATTTCCTACTGGGTTGTTTTCACGAGTGCTGTGAGAACAACCATAAGAAAAAATAAACATATGGTGATAAAATGTAACACAACTGCTCAGATTTCATTCTGTCTTTTTGTGTAAATACGGTATTTGGCATCATATAAGATCATTCTTTGAATAAGAAGATAGCACTATATTCTGAACAAAAAACCTTCACAACCAGAATGTAAAAGAATGGTAACATTATCGTCGCATAGCCTTCTGCAAAGTTAAGCACATGGCAAAACAGTTTACTCATGTTAACTGAAGGCACTGCAGCTTAGTTCTACAAGGAAGGGGGAATAAACAAAACACCCAAAATGAAGAACGAGGGCAAAAATCAATCCTGAATAATTTGCAAAATGTAGAAACAATATTCTAATTTTGGCTTACATTCTGAAAACAGCACTCAGGCCGTTAAATGTTTAAAGAATACTTAAAGTTTATTTTGGTAAAAACTGTAGTTGTGGCTGACTAAATGATATAGGCCAAGTTAGAAATTGTTAATGTGCTTCCTCTGTAAATGCTATTATCTATAGCCAATAACAAACATGTGTAAAGCACCAGTTATTGAAGCAGACCTGAAAGAAACGGTCTCAAGAGACAAACTCACATATAGAGAAAATCTATCTGTTCTTTCTTGGAACGCTCTGTCTCCCTCCTTCTAAATTGAATGCCTTTCATTTGTTTATGTGTGTATTAGGGATCTTCTCTTAACATATTTTGGTGCAACTCCAAGAAGGAAGTGTAACAATAGTAATTTCCAAACTACTTATATTGATTCAGTAACCACCTAGGTCCCTTAACCAGAAGACTTTTCACATCACCCAACGGAACTGCTGTGTCCACCTGCATCGCAAAGCCATATAGAATCGTTGGGATTGGAGTGTGAAGAGGAATGCAGTTTGCTTAGTGGTTAAGACACCAATTCTGACTACATAATGTTTGGAAAGTTGGCAGATCAAGGCCCAAGTGTGGCATGATGGGGTGGAGTTCCCATCACTAGTCTCAGCTTCTGTCACCTAGCAGTTTCGAAAGCATGCCAATGCGGGTAGATAAGAATCACAGAATCATGAGTTGGAAGAAACCGCAAAGGCCATCCAGTCTAACCCCCGGCCATGCAGGGAAATCTATTCAAACATCACTGGTGCTCCAGGACCAGCCATATAACACCGGTTTTGAAAAACTCCATTGGCTGCCCATTCGCTTCCGAGCTCATATAAGGTGTGGTGATCACCTATAAAGCCAATGCTTGGGCAGGATACCTAAAGGACGCCTCTCCCCGTACATACCCGCCTCGCACCCCCAGAACGTCTGGACAGCAATTACTGAAGGTGCCTGGGGCTAGGTTAGAGCCTCCACCCACGGGAGGACATTCTCCACGGCTGCCCAGCCCTTGGAATACGCTGCCCACGAGCTCCGCTCGACTACACCTGGCCAATTCAGGAAGGACCTAAAAACCTTCCGTCCAACAGGCATTCCCCGACTAAAATCCTGTGGGCTCCCTCCTCTTCCGTGGCCAAGAGGTTGGGCAAGGGGTTAATCCTGTTGGTTTTTATTGATAGTTTTTTTGTTTGTTTGATGGTTTGCTGTGTTGTATTTGTATTGTTTGGCCCTGTTTTTAACCTCGTTGTAAGGCCGCCCTGATCTTGGGAAGGGGGGATATAATAAAAATTTATTATTTATTTATCCTCGCAGATGGCCATCCAGCCTCTGTTTAAAGACTTCCAAGGAAAGAGACTCCACTACACTCCGAGGGAGTTTGTTCCACTGTCGAACAGCCCTTACTGTCAGGACGTTCCTCCTAATGTTGAGGTGGAATCTCTTTTCCTGTAGCTTGCATCCATTGTTCCAGGTCCTAGTCTCTGGAGCAGCAGAAAACAAGCTAGCTCCCTTCTCAATATGACATCCCTTCAAGTATTTAAACAGGGCTATCATATCACCCCATAACCTTAGATAAACAGGTTCCACTTTGGTGGGAAGGTAACAGCGTTCTGTGCAGTCATGCTGGCCACATGACCACCGGGTTGTCTTTGGACAACACTGGCTCTTCAGCTTAGTAATGGAGACGAACACCACCCCCTACAGTCAGTTATGACTAGACATTCATGTCAAGAGAAAAGCTTTACCTTTACCATTATTTAGAATTCACAGCCAAAGAAGTCGTCTCTAGCACCCCACCAAACTAGAAAACCCAAGATCTATACAATGCATCCATGAAGTTAAAGTGGGATCATACTGCCAGTTTTGTGTAACGTGAAAAAGTCCCTGATCCTCTTTTTAGTAAGGACTACTGTTAGTTTTTCCATACCACACCCTCATTTCCTAGCACCTCTGTGATGATTACAGAATAAAAATAAATAGGAAAAAAAAAGGAATAGGCTATCTAAATGAACATTTCCAAAATATTAGGGTACAACCCAAACTGTCTTTCCCAAGCAAAAAAGTCACTGGGGCCATGAAACATTAAGATTTTCCCTGAGCAAGAAATGCACTTCTTAAAAAGTGTCTCTGACCTAGATGGGCCTCTAACTCGAGTCACAAAGGACTGTGAAAAAATGGTGGAGAAGGATGAGAAAGGAGATAGAACACTGAACTGCAGTGGGCTTCTGGGATTTTGTGCCAGGACACTTGTGAATACCAAAAACTAAGGATGCTCAAGTCCCATTACATATATTGTTTGAACATTTTCAAGCTGTGCTTGGCTGAACCCATAGATAACAAGGCCCGACTGTATTTTTTTAAAAGTAGAATATAGCAACAAACAGAGAAGCAAAAGAAATAAGCTACACAGCAAACACTTACTGTATATACTCGAGTATAAGCTGACCTCATGTATAAGTTGAGGGCAGGTTTGGGGGCCAAAATTATGGATTTTGATAACCTATAGATAAGTTGAGGGTAAAAATTGGAGGCTTCTTCAGTGTGTGTATGTGTGTGTGTGGCAAGGGGGAGTCTAATTGAGGCTTTTTGCTTCAGCATTTCAACCTTCGTTTCCCAGACAGCGGCACGCAGGTGGAAGAGGGACTCTGTTTAACAGCAATCAATCACCCAGGGCTGTTTCTGCTTGGCTCAAGAGAGAAGGAAACTGTTCTTCCCACCACATGGGGAAATCTGAAAGAGCTGTTATCACATTACCGTAAATAAATCAACCTGGGATTTTGGGGTCAATTTTTGGGGCATAAATTTGACTTATATACAAGTACGTAAATACAGTATCTGCAATGTAAACTTGATGATGGGTAAAAAATGAAACTGACAAGGTAGTAGCTTTTGTGCAAAATATAGGGGTTGCCCCAAAAGCTACTCCCACCAAAACTACTTAGCTCTGAAACTTTCCATGTATGTCAAGCTTTGCACAACCCAGCTGGTTGAGGCCCATAGCATGAAAAAGAAACAAGAGATATTCCAAATTTCAGTACTTGGCTTAAGCAATTTTTGCTATCCAGAAATTTCAATGACTTTGGGGAAGAGGGGAGGGAGAGCTAATTTCTTTTAATATGTTTAATAAATTGCTGTCCATGGACTGAGGCTACTGTGGGATTTTATGACATTATTAAAATCAACACTTTTCCACAGAAATGCTGAAGTTATACTATCCATCAGTGCAAAATATCAAGACTACCTCTGCTGGGACCATAAGTTGTTGGGTTCTGCCTATACCTAAATATTATATAAATATAAAATATAAAAAGTGTGTATATGTGTGTGGAGATGTGGTTAGTGAGGGGTATGGTTGAAGCCCCACCTAGTGTGAAAGTCTTAAGGTGCGCAAAATCGACAGGAGCTTGACTAACAACCTCAAAACCAAACCAAGGCAATGTTAGGTTGATCCAAAGTTGTTAGAAACAATATATAAGCTTTCAAGTACATATTGATTTTCCCTCATCTGAAATGCCTGGGACCAGAGGTGTCTTGGATTTTAAAATAGCTATATTTCCATATACATACATACATAATGAGGCATCTTGGAGATGGGACCTAAGTCTAAACACAAAATTCATTTATGTTTCATATACATACAGCCTAAAGGTAATTGTATACAATATTTTTAATAATGTTGTGCATGAAAAAAAAATTTGTATACATGTAACCACCAGAAAGCAAAGGTGTCGCTATCCCAGCTGTCCATTATTATTTTTTTTTATTTTTTTTGGTTTTTGGAATAATTTGGATTTTGAAATTCCAGATAAGGGAGACTCAACCTGTACTCTCAAAGTCTTGACCAGGATAAAAGGTTAATAAAGTAAAAAGGTTCAGGTCAGGAACAAATCTCTCTCTAAGGGCCCGACTAGATGCTTACTTACATGCTTAAATGAGCCATGAGGTGCAGGGATTGCTCCTGTATCTTCCAAATACTCATCCCAGTTGAATTCTGCTTCTTCCACAGTGGAACTTGCATCTACAATAAATACCAGAACAATCATATTAGTATCCTCTAGGGCAGAACAGATAACTGATTTACTAATTTAAATCCTTTAGATATGAGGTTTGTTTGTTCTGGAAATAAACTAAAACATTTACTGTAACTGAGTATATTTTTTAAAATGAGACACAGAAATAGATAACTGTGCTTGTTAATACAGGTTGTTTGTGGAGAGAAAAAAAGTACAGTTGTCCCTCGGTATTCATGGGGGACCCATTCCAGACCTCCTCGTGGATACCAAAATTTGTGAATACTCAAGTCCCATTGTCTCCAATGGCGTCATTGGGGACAATGGGACAAGTCGTCCCTTCCCTCCTTCCCTTCCATTGGCTGCGGTGGAGGGGGGTGGGACATGTGCATGCTGGGCCCCAAGCACTGATGGGAAGTCGAGTTCCCAAGGCAGATGGCACGGATTACAGGCCCTGGCAGAACCAGTGCCTTGCCTCACTCCCCCCTGGTGTCTCCTGAGAAGCTGGGGGGGTTGGGGTTGGTGGGGTCTTGCTGCCAGGCTGAAACCAAAATTAGGGGGCCGGTTTTCCCCCCCCCCCCCGACTGAAGGAAGGCCCCCTCCTGGTCCCTGAGCAAAGCTAATCCTAGGAGAAGAAGAAGGGAGGGAAGAAGACATAATTCCTAATGGTGCAGCTGCATGCACACGCCGCCATAGGGACAGTGCAGGCTTGCCATCTGCAAATGATCAAAACCATGAATAGCAAGTCAGTGGATACCGAGGGACGACTGTAGTGAAAAAGATTCAATTCTATAATGCAGAGTTAAGGGTGTAGCCAAAACAACAACAAATCTCAGAGGAACATGGAAAGGGAGTATTTGAGAAGTTACTGAAGTTACTTTCATGTTGGCCTCGACTTATGGTGACACTAAGAATGAGACATCTCCAAGATACTCTATCCTCAACAGTACTGTTCAGTTCTTGAAGACTCAGGGATGTGGCTTCCTTGATTGAATCTACCCATCTGGAATGTGGTTTTCCTCTTTCCTTACTGTCCTCTACCCTACCTAGCATTAATGTATTTTCTAGTGAGCCTAGTCTTCTCATGTTAAGACTACAACAGCCTCAATTTAATCATTTTGGCTTCTACGCTTGATTTGCTCTACAACAGTGGTTCTCAACCTGTGGGTCACAACCCCTTTGGGGTTCGAATGACCCTTTCACAGGGGTTGCCTAAGACCATAGGAAAACACAGAGCAAAATTACAGTTATGAAGTAGCAATGAACATAATTTTATGGTTGGGAGTCACCACAACATGAGGAACTGTATTAAAGGGTCATGGCATTAGGAAGATTGAGAACCACTGCTCTAGAACCTATTGATTTATCTTTTTAGCAGTTGGTATCTGTATAACTCTTTTGCAGCACCACATCTCAAATGAATTGATTTTCATTGTGGCAGCTTTCTTACGTATGCTCTCACATACATACACAGTGATGGCACACGGATAATTCTAAATTTATTATTCAGTGAAATATCTTCAAAATCCTATCTCTATTTCCCCCTTGACTTTCCTCAGTAATCATTCCAGGTCTTCACTATCTTCTCCTAGTAGTATGGTGTCATCTGCATATCTCAAATTGTTGATGTCCCTTCTTCCAATTTTCAGATTTTCCTCCTCTGAGTATGATCCTGCTTTGTGTATGACATTTTCAGCATGCAAGTTGAACATATTATATGGGGATAGAATACAGACTTGCCTGACAATTAAAAACATTATGTTTCTCCATTTCTAGTAGCGTCTTGTCCAGGAAAATGAAATGTTGTGGCACACCCAATTTTCAAAGATCAGAGCATAGCTTTTCATGATCTATTAAACAATGGCACCAACTAATATAGAGGATCTGACACTACAGATGTTTATGTCACCTGTGTTGATCCTGCCAGTCAGTTAGCAGCAGTCAATAATCTCACTTATTGATTCAGCATGTCTAAGGAGACATACTGTGGCTACTTCTATAAGAAAGCCCATTTAAAATGGTTCAACATGTAGCAAGACTAATTGGCAATTCTATGCAACATAGAATTTTGCATTTTAAATTGGTTGCAAGCTCAGCCAACACCAACCAACAAAATGAGAAGGAGAATTAAGAATGTTACAGAGAAGACACAGGTGGTGGTATTTGCAGGTACATGAAGAAAAAACATCACTTCCTTCCAAAACACCTTTGATTTGAGGCTTATGTCTATTAGGAGAAAATTCTAAATTAAATGTCTTACTGGATCAGTCTTTAAACAAAAATGTAGCTCACTTGACATGGCCATGCACTCTTTCCTCAATATCTTTATACAAAGCCCTTAAATTACAAAAAAATCATGTAGGTATTAATAGAAAATTACATAGGCCTGTTACAGACTGCCAAAATAAAGCTGCTTCGGGTCTCTTTGGAGGTATGCTATTTAAATGATGCATGGGTCCTAAGAGTCCAGAGGTCGCGCCAAAGCCATACCCCATTCCTAAGCCACACTCCATTCCTAAGCACTGGAGTGCAGCTTTTGTGCAGCTTCTGGATTCTTAGGATGCATGCATCATTTAAACAGCACACCTCCAAAGAGACCCGAAGCAGCTTTATTTCAGCAGTCTGTAACAGGCCTTAGACTGTTTTATAAAGTCTTATCTAGTGGATGATCCAGCTGTTACAACAAATTTCAGCTATCATTTCAAAAAAACCCAAAATAACATCAGTGTCCTTTCATAAATGACTATTCTTTTCTACCTTTTTACTTATCCCCACGTGTAAACATACACACCTTACAGCTCGAGGAATCCCTTCCCATGTGAATACTTCCCTAACCTCTCCCCTGGTAAAATTTTCTATTCTTACATTGAAGGCATGTTATAATGAAGCTTGTTGATAATTTAGAATGTTTATTAGTTTCAAGATCCACCGGTATCTTAAAAGAGAATTCAACCTTATAAATAACAAATAGTATCAACATATATATTAAAATACCTATTTTCAAGGAAAGTTGCAAATAAAATGTAAGACTAATACAGTATGTGAAAACCTCGTTGCCCTGTGTTTAAGAGGATTGACTTGCACTGCTATCTAATACCGAAGATATACTGGTCAAGGATATATGAAATACTTTAGGATCCCTTAGTGTCCTTATCTTCCTAATTGTGATTTATTAGTTATAGTTATATCCCACTTTCTCTTTAATGAGCACAAGGTGGTGTACATGGATCTCCTTCTCCTGTGCTTTATTATCACAACAAAACAAAACCAAGAGAAGGGAAACAACTTATTTCTGACTTCCAGCAGTTTGGAGAGAAACACTTTTCCTTTTCTTTGCATGGTAGCCCTGTGAGACTGTGTATGACACTAAGGTGGGGAGGTGGCCCTTTCAAGGAATTCCTTCCCATGTGACTACTTCCCTAACCTCCCCCCCCCCCCCGTAAAATTTTCTATTCCTTTTTGGGGAAGAGAGGATAACTGACAGTAGGCCATGTGTTGCTTGGAGCATGTTTTGGGGGTTTTAGTCATATGTCTGGAAGAGAATTGAAATTTATTTATATATACCGCCGTTCCTATGATCACGGCGGTTTACAAAGTTACTGACCTAGAGGAAAAGGAGCAGACAGGGTCCAAATCAGGGTGATTACAAGTGGGAGTAGCACTATTTGCCAATCTGGTGTACCCAGATCCTTCCTTTGAATGTCAGTCTGTTTCACAGTAACATCTCCCACAATCAAGGTGAGTGTACACATCTAAACTGTGGGACAACCGGCTGGAAGAGATTCAACAGCTGAATATGCTGTATGAATATAAGATATCAAAGTGGGGTAGAAAGAGGTAGAGAGGAACTGCTGGACCTCTTACCCTCTCCCTCCACCACTCCCTTCTCCTTCTGTGTCATGTCTTTTTAGATTGTAAGCCCGAGGGCAGGGAACCGTCTAACTAAAAAGATAGCATGTACAGCGCTGTGTAAATTTACAGCGCTTCATAAATAAAGGTTAATAATAATAATAATAATAATAATAATAATAATAATAATAGACTAGTCTCTTCCAGCAGGCTTATCTATATTTTAAATTGTAAATTTTAAATGTGGACTGTTTTAATAATTGATGTTATGTTTTTGTTGGTCTGTTGTTCCCTGCCTTGATCCATTGAGAGAAGTGGGTAATAAATAAATATTATTATTATTGTCATCATCATCATCATCATCATCATCATCATCATCATCATGTGCCAACTGTTAAGCTTCTGGGCCCAATGTGAAGTGCTGGTTTTGATCTATATACAGCACAGAATACAAGTTTTGACAAACAGTTGTTTCGGTCATAAACCTGCTTATGGCCTGAATCAACATGAGCCACTTTATTATTTCTCTAAGTACCTCCTTCAAGACAGCCTCAGAGAGTGAGTAACATCACTTGGGGTAACATAGCTTAAAAAACAAACAGGCATGTCAGTGGGACTGTATTTCCCCCTATTGCAGCTAAAACAACTATCTTTTACTTCCCACTCCCATGCCATAGACTGTTCTGTCATTTAAATGTCATTTTCTGTTTCTGAATGTGTGTTTTCTCTTCTCATGGAACCAACATGCATCACAGGAAGTGGCTAACAAATTGACAGGATCTATCAAAGAAGAATTACAAAAAATTCATTGTCCAGTTTGGTAATTTAAAGGCAAGTTAATATTTTAAGTAATAGCTGAGGACTAAATATTGGGTGGGGCTAATTATTAAATACAGAAGCCCTATCATGCCCACCACTGGATGTACTCACATCCTTAGGGGCAAAAAGGAAGAGAAGTGGGTAGGAGGACAGCCAAGTCAAATGTTAATGAAATATTCTAACACTTCACATCCCTATTTATGGCAGATTGCATCACCCACATTAAATATACTCTGGCATTACTCCCTTTGTCAGCATATTTATTCTTTGAAAGAGAAAGGGCACACATGCTCCAAATGAGTAACTGACAGGATTTCAGGCCACAGAATCACAATCAGCATTACTTAAGTTTCTAGATTATAAATGTATGATGTGGTTTGTGATGATGAAACAGAGGCATTACAAAATTCAAGCTCTAATGAGAAAGAGGTTTAGCACACCACTTATGCTTCACCTAAACAAGCTCTGTGAAGTGCAGCACATAAAATGCAACCCTCATCCAAGCAGATGTGTGTTCCCCCCAGAGTCATATTTTGTTACATGGAACTAAACCTACACAGTAAGCATTTTATAACATGATTATCGAAAGGATAGTAAACCATGTCCCCAAGTTTCAACTGTCTCCCATATAGCTTTTCTTTTACAGATAGCCCCCCTCCAATCTATTGTGTTGGTGTTTGTTACATTTTTGTTAAACAAGAAAGGCTGACAGCTACTCATTTGAACATGTAGTTTTTGGATCTAGGTACATTTTAATATTTTGCACTACACTTCAACGCTTAAAAGAATTACATCAGTCTAAGACTGCTGCAACACAGAAGAAATAATGCAGTTCGACACTACTTTAACTGCTATGACTCAATGCTATGGACTTTTGGGATTTGTGGTTTTATAATATATTTAGCCTTCTCTGTCACAGAGGTCTGATGCCACACAAACTACACATACCAGGGTGGAGCCATGATAGTTAAAGTGGTGTCAAACTGCATTAATTTTGTAGTGTGGTAGGAACCTATGGCATTCTGTGTAACTCTTTTTTTGATTCTGTCTACTGAGGTTCAAAAATAAATCCAGCAAATTATAAAAAGTGGTAACTTCAAACTCTGGACTTTTAAAACAAGTACTATATCCTTAAAAACCTACAACGGTCAACATTAAAGTAGAATTAACCCACTTATAATATTAAAACAATTTTTAACATACACCAAAAAGGAATAAAAAAACAGTTAAAACAGTTCAATAAAAGCAAAATTGCCACCCACTAGATCCCTTTCTTTAAGAACCTTCAGTTCTAAAAACCTATTGGAATAAAAAAGTCTTTGTCTACTGAAGGAAGGACAGCAAGAAGTTCATTTAGACTGGGAAGGGACTTCCAGACCTGGGAGCAGTGGCCAAGAACGCCCAGCCTCATGTGCCCACAAGCCATGCCTACAAAGGCAGTATGACTGAGAGAAGGGCATCTCCCAATAATCTCAGGGAACAGATAGGCTCATACAAGGACAGTGGTCTGAGCAGCTATGGAAACCACTGGGTGACATCGTGCAAGTCACACTCTCTGTTCTTAGTGGAAGGCAATGGTAAACCCACTCTGAATAAATACTGCCAAAAAAACAAACAACAAAAAACAAAACAAACCCTGTGATAGGGTTGCCACAAATCAGTGTCAACCTAAAGGCATTCAATATCTTGGATTCATGTACTATCCTCTCCTCCTCTGGCATAGTTGTTAGGAGGCTTTTGGAATTTTTTTTGCCTCCAATATTAAATGAACTGAGTATTGTGTCAGAAGTTTAAATTGATTTGACACAAGCTAGCTTCATGGTTTGGAGGTTTTTGGTTTTTGAGCTAATTATGGAAGAAATTTCAGAAAAAGGCAGGAGGGAGCGCTATGATTTTGGGGAATAGCAAGGTTAGGTTTATTTTCCTAACAATATACCATTGTTTTATCTGAATACAGCCATACAGTCACAGCAGGCAGAATAAAGGACTACGAAGTCTTTGTATGAGGTGGGAAATTATTTAGGATCAACAAGTAGTTTTCACCCGGGCTATGGGAATTACCAGTCAATATGTAATGTGATTGCATACATATCAGACATATTTACTGATGAGGAACACTCTGAATTTCACTGTTTCTAGACAACATTACTTTTAAAGTAGTTTGAGGCAATCCTATACATCATACTGGAAGTAAATCCTCTGCTCTCAGTGGGACCTAGTTCTGAGCAGACATGCATAGGACTGCACTGCTAATCAACTGTGTCACAAGGATGAACCAGGATTTTATGTTCAGAATTTGTTGCCAGCTGTGAAAATACCTGTTGTGACTCCAGGCTCCATAATTGCAGTACCTGTCTCATGCTGCTGTTCTCCATTCATCTCCACAGAAATCTGGCAATAATCTTTAAGAGCAGGAAATAATGGAAGCCACTCAGTCACTGTCTTGAACTCATCTGCTCTCTGCTGATTTTCTTTTCACAAGCTCTTGTATGTTCAAAGAAGCTGTAAAGGAGAATTGAAAATGTGTTTTTACTTGTACTCATAAACCAGAACATATAAATTCTTGCTTTTTCATTAATATAGACTTAGAACAAGTGGTGCTAAGGTATATTTTTATCAACTCCAAACTCAGAAGATCTACCATTTTCCATGGTAGAGAAATCTCTCAACTTGATGGCCTGCAAAAGGGATGGATTACAATTCTCATAATCTACAATCCACACGTTAATGGGGATGTTTGTATTCTAACCCATATGACAAATGTCAGTTTAGGGAAAACATTGCAAAGAAAAAAATAGCAACTTCCACAAGTTTGGGGACCACAATTCAACTACTACACTGCTACCTTTTGCCACCTAATTTCAACAGTGGGGCAGCAATGGGGGAGAAAAAACATTTCTCTTTAAGAATAAGACATACAGAGTTTTTAAGAACTGCCTTTGCAGGATCATTCTTGTGCTTTAAAACTGTACTGTTCAAAGTGATGGTCCCTGGCAAGTTTCCAAGAAAGAAAGGATTATACCCAATGGGCACAAATATAGGGCTAGCCCCTGACAATACTGGAAAAAACAATACTTGCCAGTTCCACATATCAACTAGCTTGAGAAGCACTACTTTAAAACAAAGGGCACATTCCCTATGAACCCTGTTATTATTATGAAAATACAGCTGTTTCAGCTGTACTTCAGCAATGAGGGGTAATTTGAGAGGTGACGTTCAGCTTGTAAGTTCCTTCTTCCACACAATAATGCAAGTTAATTATTGCTGTATCACTGTCAATATAACACATGTTTTGTTTTACTGACATGTATCTGGATATAAAGAACTCCTCAAATTTGTTTTGGCTTTTCATGTACTGCAACTAAGGTTCCATTTATATTATCTAATTCAAGACAACTTCTTTATGTGAGAAACATATATTGTATCTCTAGTATGTGCTAGGATTTATAAGGTTCAAGATTTATTGAAAATAATTCTGTATTCTATACATAGAGAACTGCTCTTACATTACTCTCTTAAAACATGCATATTATTTGATACAGTATATGGTCTGTGTACTTCTAATAAAAGAGACTTTCCAGGGGATGTTTTTCTGATAATCTTTTAGATACTTCTTTCAGATGACAATTCCCAAACCATACACCATTCAGTTGGAGATATGCCAGATCTACTCTGCTAGCCCTTATTGGAATTGATGGGGGGGGAAACTTTATCTTTTAAGACCATAGCAGAAATCTGGGGATATAATTTTTTTTAATTGTTGCTTACAGGCTTATAGGTTGGCTACTTCTTGTTTACAAGAGCTATGCCCTATCACCAAGAAGTGTGCCAGCTGAAGGTATCTAATCTACAGTACTTTTGTATCTAAATTCAAAATCCACAAAAGAGTAATACCCTTATTGGTTAGCCAAACTGCACAAAATGCACCATGAAAGCTTTCAGAGCTACACTGGCTTCATCAGGCAAAGATGTTTAAAAACACCTTATGAATAAGTCAGTGAAGTTTTGAAAGCACGCATGATATATTTTGTGCATTTTGGTTGGCCAATAAAGATGTCATTCTTTTGTGGATTTTACTGAATGTTGCTTGTACTGCTACCCCTGAATATGTTTCTTGGATCTATCCAGTAATAGATGCCACATTATTGTTATCCTCACATTATTTTCTTCTTGGATGCAGGACAAGTTTCTCTAGTCTGCAACAGATCTACTACCAGCATAAACCCAAAGTGTCATGTTGGGCTATGTCATGCAAACAACATCTGCTGAAATTTCCTTTTCCAAACAACCATTAAAGGTACACGAACCCTGTTCCTTTTTTCACTTTTCTACCTTCCTCTCCCTCCACCATTTAAAGATTTTCACTAGAAGGTTTCTCAATCCTCCACCACAGGTGTGAGGGTACACATGGACTGTGGGGTGAAGGGGAAAGCACCCTTCACTACTCTGTTACTCTGAAACTATTTCTGGAGCTCAATCTATAGTACAGTATATGTAGAAAAGCACCAGATCTTCTTTTTGCATACATTACATCAGCAGTACTCAAAGCGATGGTCCACTGACTCTGCTGGCTTCAAGACCATATTCCAGAAAAGCAAGAAACAATGGGGACAAATATGGGACCAGTCCTTGGCACAGTGGTGTGGCAGTGTGGAATCAGGATACTTAAAGAGCCATCTCCTTCCTGGTAGCGCCTATTGTTATTGTTACTACTACTACTATTGTCATTCTTGGGAAATTAAAGATGTAGGTAAAAGCCTATAAAACATTGTTTAAAAACAATTAAACTATCCATAAAAAACCCATTTAAAACGAAGCTATCAAAAGGTGAAAGATAAAAATGGTTATGTTGGTGGTGAGCCCACTGCAGTTTTATTGTTAGCTGCCTTTGGGTTCTGTTTTGGAGACTGAAGGGCAGCATACAAACTTTGAAATAAATAAATCCTTCCAAGTAGGACTTCTGTGCATAAACTGGGTTATTCATTATTTATCCATTCAACAAAGAAATAAGAATTAAGAGTCTTTCTGTATCATAAAATATGAAAGTTTTTGCAAGTACTGTACAGAGGAAAGAAAAGGCACAGGGTAATAAGTGATGTTATTTTCATGACAAGAGAAGCAACAAATCAGTATGCTTTTGCACTATGGACTCAGCAATAGACATTCTCCTCCTTTCTTACCCCCACATTTAAAGAACTTGTTGTGCCTAATTTGGTCCCAAAAGTTCAAGATGTGTTACCTAGTATTTCCCCTATTGACAAATTTAGGGCAAAACAGATGGGCGAAACAGACAGACTTCAGTCTTGGCTACACTCACTTTTCAGCAGCTAACTCAAATTTACTGAATGAATGAATTTATTTATTAAGGCCATAGATCAGCACAAACCCAAATCGATTTCCTCTTTTATAGCCAGCTATTGAGAGCCAGTAAGGTGTAGTGATTTGAGTGTTGGACTATGACTCTGGAGACCAGGGTTTGATTCCCCACTCAGTCATGAAATCCACTCGGTGACCTTGGGCAAGTCACACACTCTCAGCCTCAGGCGAAAGACAGATTGGGGCTGCAGCAAACATATGCCATGGCCCCAATCTGCCTTGAATCCAGCTGAAAAAGGAGTGGCAAAGATCCGCTTCTTTTTCAGCCGGGGAAAAGGCAGCTTCAAGCCACTCCGGTGGTGTATGAAGGCTGTGCTACCAGAGCTCCTTGAAGCCACCTACATCTGGGCTGCAGGCGGCATATAAACGCCACGCTCGCAAGCTGCCCAGACGGTGGTTTTAAAGGGCGCCATGTTCTGGTTCTTGCTCAGGCAAAATGGTAACTAGGCACATAAACAACTGGTGTAAATCAGTTACAGTAAAGTAGATACTGGAAATCAGAATACAGGACTAGATGTATTGTCGTGGCACATCATCACAGTAGTGTCACCACAGTCCAGAACTCACAGCTGATTCAAGATGCAGAATCAGCACTGAAGCCAGAGTTATTATCACTGAACAACCATGGTGAAAGATATTGTTCAACCAAGCACATGGTCCATTATAATATGGAGCAAAGAAATGGGGTATAGGATGTATGGATCAAAAAATGATGGCGCAAATGGGGAGTCAGCTGTTGTAAGATGACACCTGGCATATCGATATTCTACAAACAAATCAGTAAAGCAAAACTGGTTGATGGGTATTGGTGCTTTGAAAATATTTTCCAACTCTTGCCACAGCAACACCTAAAAATATAATGCTGATACTGAGAATTCAAATTATTTTTTCCAACCCTGGACACAAGCTGCTGTTTGCATCACTGCACTTGCCTATAGGACTGGGATATCAGTAGTTTTGATTCCCCACCCACCCCTGTTGAAGGATAGTCATTCAATTATTAAATTACTAAGTGCTAACTAACTGAACTTCCACTTCAGAATACTTGTTCCAGAGTTTCCTGTGTTTCCTACAGATCAGAGGACAAATATGAGTAGTAATTATAGTGGCAAGAAACATCTAGCCTATGCACATTCAACAGCTAATTACGAGAATTTGCACTGGATTTAATTGGGGGGGGGGGGAGATGTTTTATATTTCACACCTTAATACCAAAAGCATTACTTTGATATTTGTATGCACCTGTGAACATAGCAAATGAATGGAATAATAGTTTTCTTCATGATCATGAAGAAAAGTATCATGTTGTGACTGGAGCCAAGTGAACAATAAATCCTAATAATGCTAACTGTATATGTTAAAGCGTGTGATAAAAATATTCAAAATGAATGTCAGTGTGAATCTTTTTGTTGGGCAACATGATCAATCATTATGAACTTCAAAGGTAAAAACTTTAGATGAACTCAGAGAAGCACATTCAATATCTATGTTCTAAAGTCCAAAGTAGTCAATTCCAACTACTTTGTTTATAGTAACAACGTATCATATGTATTAGACCTAATTTAGATGATTAATACAATGCATAAAACAGCAAATTTCCAGGAAAAAGCTTTGCTTATTCCATCTTATATAATTTTACTCCCTATGCCAGCATATACAAATTGCTGGATGCTGAGATGATTTCTCATCAGAAATTTATAAAACACTCTGAAGGTTCCACAGAGAGTGGCAACTAGAGTTTACATTAGCTTCAAAAACTGAAAGAAAGGAAAAATATGAGTCAGGTAATAGTGTATATCTGTGTTAACATTAACTAAAGTATCCAGGTTTTCTATCACTCAGAAAAAAAATTAATTTTGGAAACATAAGCTAATGTTAGATTAAAAAAAATTAGAGGAAGAATCTTTTTCTTCAGGATGTTTGCGTTTGCAAGAACGCTTCTCCTTAGGTTCGTCGGAACTATGGTCTTTACTGACTTTGTTGCCCCTCTTGTCCTTAGAGGACTTATAATGTATAACTGTTTAAAGGAGTATAACATGGCTATACATTCAGCCCTCTGTATTTACAGATTCTTAAACCACAGATTAAACCATCTACCACTTTTCTCCCTCTCTCTCTACAGATATTCCAAAAAGCAAACCTTGAGTTTACCATTTTATATAAGGGGCATGATTTCACTACACCACTGTATATAATGGGACTTGAACGTCCATGGATTTTGGTATCCACGGAGGGTCCTGGTACCAAACTCCAGCAGATAGCAAGAACCCACTGTATACCATAAGCAACTGAGCACTAAAATTAGAACTGTCTAAGCAATTATATTCCCCATCACCATGTATGGATGTGACAGCTGGTCAGTGAAAAAAATGGATAAGAAAATCAACGCATTCGAGATGTGGTGTTGGAGAAGAATGCTGAGGATACTTTGGACAGCCAACAGACAAACAAATGGGTCTTTGATCAGATCAAGCCCAAACTCTCCTTGGAAGCCAAGATGATGAAACTGAGGCTGTTGTACTTCAGGCCACATCATGAGAAGGCACAAAAAACAATAATGCTAGGAAAGGTGAAGGGCAATAGAAAGATTGAAGACCACATGTTGGATGGATAGACTCAATCAGAGAGGACATGGGCCTGAATCTACAAGACTTGGGTAGAGCAGTGGAGGAAAGGGGAGTTTCATCCACAGGGTCACCATGAATCCAGGACACCTCAAGGGCAGCTAACAACAACATCAATGTATAAAATGTTGATTCACATGTTGGTTTTACTTTTCCCCTCTTTTCTTCCAGTAGCCTTTTACTTTGCAATTCCTTCTTTTCATATTGGCATATAAATAAAGTAAATAAATAAGTAACTGCTAAGCATCTTTTCAATCTGCTTGAAATAAGGATGAGATTAATCTTGAAATGCATTTTCATTAGTATCATACACATGGGAATATTTTGGGAATTACAACAGGTGTATAAACAGGCAAGTTTCAAGAAATGGGAAATCCAAAAATCAACATGACAAATGTAAGGCATGGAAAGAATGACTTCAGAAAGGTGTGTGGAAATAAAATGTGTAACAGCTGGCCCTTAGTAACATCAATGATTATTATTATTTTTTTTGCAACTTTGGTTGCCCTTATGGCTAATTTATTCCAGGAGAAGGAAAGAACGTAACCTTTCTATTCTGCTGAGAACAAAAGCAATAATTCAAACTCAGAATATTCATTTTCTTTTATCTTACTTCCAGTGCTTTTGATTTTAATAATTTAATTGATTTCTATTGTTATTGCTGTATTCTTCATACAAGCCTCTTCGATAATCTCAGACTACAAAGTCGGCAGTGAAATACAGTTGTCCCTCCATATTCTCTAGGGTTAGGGGAACAAGACCCCCGTGAATATGGGAAAATCGCAAATAACAAAAACACTGTCTTTACCTGAGAGGACACCTCTCTAGGAATCTCTAGGTCCTCCAGTGCAACTCTGTGGTCAATGTCCAACATACACTGACCATAGAATGGCACTGGAGTGGCTACAAATGGTCTTTCAGTGCAACTTTTAGTTAAAGTTGACCACAGAGTTGCACTGGAGGACCTAGATAGTCCTACAGAGAACATATTAATGAAATCCATGAATAATCAAAACCGCAAATATCAAAGCCGCAAATATGGAGGGATGACTGTATTTGTTTGCTGTTGTTGTTGTTAACCTCTTCTCCAGCACCACATCTCAAAGGAGTTGATTTTCTTCTTATTTTTTTTAAGCGGTGAAGCTCCTGCATCCGTACATGGTAATAGGGAATATAATGGATTGGACAACTTTTGTACAGAGTTGTATATCTTTACATTGTAAGATATTTTCTAGTTCTTTCATAGCTACCCTCCCCATTCCTAGTCTTCTGATTTCTTGACTGCAGACTCCATTCTGATCAACGTTTGATCCAAGGTTGGGGGAACACTTTTACTATTTCCATTTCCTCATTAGCTAGACTGAATTTGTGTAGCTCCTCCATGGCCATTCTTTTTGGTTTTTTTAATGTTCAGCAGAAAGCCTGCCTTTGCACTCTTTTTCTATATAATGGTATACAATCCTAAATACCCGAAAGGCATCAGATCTCATCTCGTCTTGGAAGCTAAACAGGGCTAGACCTGGTTAATGCTTGGATGGGAGATTGCCAACAAATATCAAATGCTGTAGGCCATATTTCAAAGGAAGGAACTGGCAAAAGCACCTCTGAATACTTCTTCCCTATCAAAACCCTATGAAATTCATGGGATTGTCATAAGTCAACAGGCAACCTGAAAGTGCATGCATACATAAAAACACACACACACACACACACACACACTCTTTCCTTGACATGGCAATGTTTGGAGGAATCCAGGTTCATCCTATGGAAGAACATTTTATTGCAATTGTTGTTTTAATGCTATGCATTCTTGCAATTTGCCTCCATCTCCTATCCAAGGCCAAAGTTTTAACAATTTAAAGTGAATGACTACATTTTCAAATCTTCTGTAATTTCAAGTTATTTAAGCAATTTCTTTGGAGTGTTCTACAATTGAAAATGTGAGGGTTCCTTTAGATCTCTAAGCACAATACTGACTTCCATTTTAATCACAGACTCCTATTTTTGAGCACATGTTCCTCAACACCGAAGGCAGAAAATACCGAACACGTTTACTGTTCATTTCGACAGTTTCAGTGTTTATTTCAAATTGATGTGCCTGAACAGGAAATGCTCTCCAAAATTATATCCTCATCTTGTTCTGCTATTTATTCCTACTAAGGAACCAGTCAGGTGTTCCCTGCTGTTAGGAAAAGCTGCAACTCTGGGGGGAAAAAGGGGGGGGGGCACCAAAAAAGAACTAATCAGGCAAGCATTCCCATTACTCATAGCTAAAACTGAGTCAGGGAGAACAAACCATAGACAAACACCTTGCAACACAAGTTTCTGAGATATTCTTTGAAGATTTAATAGGGATGACAACCTTGAAGAAATAATGGTTGCTGTATTTATTATCAGACACACATAAAGTTATAAAGAAGAGAGTTTCCAGTCAACACAATAATTACAGCTTTAGAAATCCAAGCTGCAGAAATACGGTGATCACAGTCAATTTCACTGCAAGCAAATTATAACAGGACACAGAGTGTGAAAGGGAAGTGACTGCATGAAGGCAGACTACCCATCCAAAATGTAAAGGGTTGTGTTGATTTAACTGGCAAACAGGACCAGAAGCAAGACTGGAAGAAGCTCTAACAATGGAAAGAAATTCACCTTCTCATATGAAAAGAATGTTGTATATCATTTAACTCTATGAGGACACAATTAGTGGAAACAAAAAGTAAATGCTAGGCCTTACTTTTTCCCTGCTACTGACGAAATTCTGTGTGCAATCGTAAGTATTCAAGAGCTTTCTTTTCCTTGATTTTCTTTCAGTTCATTATTATACTTTTTTCTCCCACTGCATCTTATGACTGAAGCTAGGCCTGGGGCTACCAAGCTAGATTCCTGGTAGATAAGCTCTGTTAATATGCAAGTACTTGCTGAGCCGACTGAACGAAGTGTTTTGGAACAGCTGAGTAAGTTTTAATTGATGCAACATCATAGGCAAATAAATGGAAAGAGAAGAAACAGTTTCACCAAAAAGATCTATATTGCCCAAATTCCCAATATATACTTCAAGTGTGAAAACCTAAAAAGGGGACAGATGGAATGCTAAATTTAATAAAACACAGGGCTGGATAACAAGAGTCTGACATCTTTGCCAGCCTACTTTTTCATTTATGAAAACCGGCAAACATGCACAGCCCCTTCTATTCAAAAGGTAACAACAACATCTTACTAGGAAGCACTGACAACATAATGTCTTCATGACAGAGTAGAGAGAAGACATACCAGAAAAGCAGGCTTAGCCCTGCTAGGATTCCAGCTCTTTCAGTTTGCCTTTGCCCAAACACCCTAAAGATGTGTAAACAAATCTGAGCTGGAGCAAGTATAGGGACTGTTACCTCAGGATAAGTGGTAGTATATACTAGCCCTGACTCTCAAATTTGTTGTTGCAATTATGGTTTTGTGCCTTCAAATAATTTCCAATTTATGGTAACCCTGTCATGGGGTTTTCTTGGCAAGATTTGTCCAGAGGTGATTTGTTTTTGCCTTCGCCTGAGGCTGACTCTCCTCATCTCAAATACCCTGGCTGTAGTCTTACCATTGGCCTGCATTCAAATGTTAGTTTCAACTAGAGTGGATCCACTGAATCAATGGGATTTACCTATGCAGTATCTTACAATTGAAAACTATATTCTATTAGTCTGCTCTAGTTAGGACTACCCTATGGGATTCAGGAAAATGATTTGTATACTGATGTGAGATCTGGTCAATGAAGAAAGCAGATAGAAAGAAAATTAATGCATTTGAGATGTGGAACTAGTGAAGAGTGCTGAGGATATTGTGAATGGCCAAAAAGACAAACCAATGGGTCCTTGAGCAGATCAAGCCTGAACTCTTCCTTGAAGTTAAGATGTCTACTGTACTTTGTCCACATCACGAGAAGGCATGACTCATTAGAAAATACAATAACACTAGGAAAATAGAAGACAGTAGAAAAAGAGGAAGACCACATGCCAAATGGTTAGACTCAATTAGGGCAGTCATGGGCCTGAACTGCAGGAGCTGAACAGAGAGAGTTGGAGATGTTTCATCAACAGAGTTGCCATGAGTCAAGGTTGACTCAAAGTCAGTTAACAACTAATTTAAATAAAGAGATTTTACTCTATTTCCTATACTGCAAGGGGAGGAATTGTATGGTCCTCCATCGGCTGCTTAACTATAATTCCCAACAGTCTTTTCCATTACCTGGCTAGGACTACTGAAAGCTGTAGCTGAACTTCTTTCTCCTTACATTCCTACTCGTACCCTCCACTCTGGTAGTCAAGGTCTCCTGTTGCAGCATAGGATTGCCACTGCCCCCTCCCAGATTCGTCCCTTCTCACTTGCTCCCCTTACTCCTGGAATCTTCTTCCACCACATGCACACCTCATCACTTCTCTACCCAGTTTTAAAATTGAGTTAAAGACTATATTGTTTAGTGAAACATTCCCAGGGGTGAGCCCCTCTCTGCCCCAGGATGCCTCGTTTTAACTATCCATTAAAAAGCCAACCCTTCCCTCCAGTCAATCTCCCTTGGTCCAGGCCTTGGAGGTAGAGAAGAACTACTGGACCTGATCCCCTTCCCCACCACCACTCCCTTCTCCCTTTGTGTCGTGTCTTTTTAGATTGTAAGCCTGAGGGCAGGAAACTGTCTAATTAAAAAGATTGTATGTACAGCGCTGTGTAAATTTACAGCGCTTTATAAATAAAGGTTAATAATAATAATAATAATAATAGTTCAGTAACATCTGGAGAGAGACAAGTCTTACCCCTAACAAAATGGATACTGTCTGATAAGAAGTCACATTAAAACAGTACACACTGATCTTTGATCTTCTGCTTCAATATCTGACACCAGGCGCATTCAAAATAAATCCATTTCACGTACAAAGCAACAAAAGACACCTCATGGAAACTTGACCATATTAAGTAGTAGAACTCCACCCACCATCATCCCAGAGCCTCAAAAGGCAATGGAGGATTCAGCTGGAGGTTGATCATTTTGATTGTTTGACTAATGGTTTTAATGATTTATTTTAGTTTTTCTCATTGTTATATTTGGAGTTTTTGTTGTATATTCGAAGTGGGGGGTTAGACTTGTATTGTATTGTATTATTGTATTGCATTCCATGAGAGTTGTATTTGTTATTATTATATAATTTCTTTTTACCTGTTTTGCTCTATATTGTTGCTATAATTACTATGTATTTTGTTGCTATAATTGCTATGTATTTTTGTCATTTACCTGTATTGTATTGTTAATCACTATGTTATTTTATTGTTATTGTTTAATGCATTGCTATGTTACATTTGTTTTTTAATTCATGTTTATTGTTATTGCCTTGTATTATCCCCTCTGTTGTAAAGCCGCCCAGATTCCCAGTGATTGGGCGGCATATAAATAAATCCTATTATTATTACTGTATTAGAAGCAGGATCACCGCTCACATACTATATATTTACAGAAGGACAGCTGAAGGGACAGAAAACTTTTTTTAAAAAAAATATTTTATTATACCCATTATTCTCCAAGTGTTTCTGAATATCACCCAAGTAGTTACAGGGATTTTCTCCCCTGCAGCAAGATCATTTCTGTCATTTGATTTACAAAGGTCTGCTCTTTATTTATAGATGTGATATTTACTCCATAACAACTGATTAGTAAAGGCTGTAAATGAGCATGACTCTATATGCATATGAGAGAGGCACAATGAGAAAGCAATATCAAAAGCTAAAGATTTAAATACTATTCAAATAAGGCAATATGCACATCCTCCTTCCCTTACTCTTCACCTGAATTTTAATTTTGCAGCACTTGCAATTTCATGCTTTGTGTCAGTACAAGAGAAAGTCAATGCACAGAACCTCTGGCAAGCATCTTTTCTCCTCAAATCAACTATACAAGCATTAACAAATTAAAGAGTAAAACAGGTCAAAATAACAGCAGTGTTTTGTCACCAATTATCCTTTAGTCATCTGAGATAAACTGTGCAACACACCACTGTCAATTCTACATCAACTGTAAGTCCATAAACACTCACTCATGCAGTTAGTACAATGTTGCTGGCCAGCTGTATACGAACCATGTGCCAAGGCCATGTCTGCATTGATGGGAGAACCCAGCTTACCACGAGGGCTTCCAGATTCCAGGGGAGGATGAGTTGTCTGAACAACCACCACCCACAATGGGCCACTCGCAGCAGGGCTGGCCACATCCCCCCATCCTGGCCCTGATCCTGTTAAAATGCATTATGTGCTGGAGGACCTGTTTGGTCCTCTGGCTGTAGCAGGAGTTGTGAAGGTACAGGTGGGAAGAGGTCAGTGACTCGCTCCTCCTGGCCTCTTCTGCCCACCACCCACCCACCAACAGCCCTCGTCCTCACACCAGCACACAATTTAATAATAATACAGTGGTACCTCGGGATACGAAATACCCAGGTTACGAAATTTTCGGGATACGAAAAAATCCCATAGGGAATTATTGTTTCGGGTTACGAATGTTTTTTCGGGTTACGAAAAAACTTTTGGTGCTTTTTTCGGCTTTTTCGCACGGAATCGCGGCTTTTCCCCATTAGCGCCTATGGCAATTCGGCTTACGAAGGCTTTTCGGGTTACGAAAGCGGCCGCGTTACGAATTAATTTCGTAACCCGAGGCACCACTGTAATAATAATAATAATAATAATAATTAACAACAACAACAACAACAACAACAACAATTTGTGCACTCAGGGGACTCTCCAGAGTTTGCAGCCAGATTCGGAGCAAACAGGGTCTCATTTCACCCCAGAGAATCACCCTGGAGCGTGGAATGGACTGTGTATCATCCCTTTTGGCCTATTTTGGTCTGTATTTGCAATATACAGACACCAAGAACTTAAAGAAATGATAACATGGAACATATGGGCTGGATGAGGGAAAACAAACTCAGGCTGAACCCAGAGAAAACGGAGGTACTCACGATAGGTTCCCCAAGTCCTGGGATGGAGATTTGTCAACCAGTCCTGGACAGGGTCACACTTCCTCTAAAGGACAAAGTGCGCAGTTTGGGGGTTCTTCTGGATCCATCACTACAATTATCATCTCAAGTATATGCGATGGCCAGAAGTGCCTGGTACCAACTTTGGTTGATATGCCAACTGCGTCCCTACCTGGACTGAAAGGACCTTGAAGCAGTTGTGCATGCACTGGTAATCTCTCATTTAGACTTCTGTAATGCACTCTACATGGGGCTACCTTTGTATCAAGTTCAGAAACTTCAATTAGTACAAAATGCTGCAGGCAGACTGGTCACCGGTACACCTAGGACTGACTATATAACACCAATCTTAAGATCTCTTCACTGGCTGCCGATTAGTTTCCGGGCGCAGTACAAACTGTTGGTGATTACCTTTAAAGCCCTATATGGCTTGGGTCCAAGTTACTTGAAGGAAAGCCTCTCCCTACAGAATCCGCCCCACACTCTCAGAACTACAGGGAAGAACCTATTGGACTGCCCAAAGACGAGATTAAGATCTACTTCCCATAGGGCATTCACTGTGAAGGCTCCCAAATTGTGGAATGGCTTGCTGGAGGAGATCTGTCTCATTACCACCTTAGATGCCTTTAAGAAGGCAAGCAAGACGGATCTCTTCCGGCGAGCCTACCCCCCAGACCTGCTTTAACAGCTTAAGATGATACTCCACTCGGAACTTGATGAGGAATCAGATTTTGATATTGCACATGTACAGGTATTTTAATGTGTTTTTAAATTTTGCTTTGTATAATGAGAATGTATTTTAACTATGTGTAACTTTATATATGTGCTGTTCTCCCGCCTCGATCCATAGGGATAGGTGGGATATATAAATAAAAATTATTATTATTATTATTATTATTATTATTATTATTATTATTATTATTATTAT
>NC_056523.1:69373927-69413080 GCF_019175285.1 Sceloporus undulatus | reverse complement strand
TTATCCAGGGGTAGCCATGTTGATCTTACAGAAAGACATCCAAAATCTACAATACCTTTACTCAGCAAACCTTTATCTGACCAATCAAAAATGCACAAAATACATGCAAGCTTTTGGAACAATGTTATAAGCCACAGCAATAGCAACAGCAAGTGCATTTTTATATCACTTATCAGTGCACTTAGGCCAGGGGTTCCCAACCTGGGGGTCGCCTTCGGGAGTCGATCGACCCTTTCTTGGGGGTCGCCAGGTTGGGGCTGCCTCCTCCTCCTCCCCCCTTTTCCTCCTCCTCTTTTCCCCGCGGGTGCCAGTGCCGGGACCACACGGGGCTGGGACCACCTCCTCCTCCCTGCAGGTGCCAGCGCTGCGCAGGAATGGGAATGGGGCTGGGGCCACCACCTCCTCCTCTTCCCTGCGGGTGCTGGCACCAGGACCGTGCAGGGATGGGGCCAGGGGTGCCTCCTCCTCCTCTTCCCCATGGGTGCCAGTGCCGGGACTGTGCAGGGATGGAGATGGGGCCAGGGCTCCCTCCTCCTCATCTTCCCTGCGGGTGCTGGCGCCAGAACCGCATGGAGATGGGGATGGGGCCACCTCCTCCTCCGATGGCAGATGCAGCAGGCCAGAGCAGGCCTGGCTGGCATGGAGGAGCAGGGGTAAGGAAGAGGAGGCAGAGGGGCTCCCAGCAGCCTTTGCGACCAGAAGTCTTGCCTCTTCTTCCAACCGGCGGCCTCCCTAATTGGTTGGGAGGCTGGGAACGGGAGGCACTTCCGGCCGCAAAGGCCGCTGGAACATCAGGTGGCCAGAAATCCCGCCCTTTCACAGCCTCCCAACCAATCAGGAGGGCTGCTGGGCGGGACTTCCAGCCACAAGGGGGTTGCCGCCCAACAAAGGTTGGGAACCGCTGTCTCAGGCACACCTTAAGCAGTTTACAATGTGGGAGCTATTTGCTCCCAACAAGCTGGATATTCATTTTAGCAACCTCGGAAGGTTGCCTGGCTGAGTCGATATTTTGTCAAGATTTTGTTTTTTGTTGTCATTTAAGATGGTTTGGAGGATATCAATGCAGGCAGAGGCCACTTCCTTCTTTGGATATGTGGGTACTGAGAGACAAAGAGTTGCAAAATCCAGGCAGTAAGATTTCAACTCCATTAGCAACTGAAAATGGACAGGTTGCTTACCCGTAACTGTAGTTCTTTGAGTGGTCATCTGCGAATCCACACAAATGGGTTATTCTGCACCTGTGCAGCATTTCCAGATCCTACTGGACTCACTAAGGAAGACTTTTTGGTGGTAGCTCCGCCCACTCTCTATGTCTTCCTGCCCTTTCTCAGTTCCAAAAGGTCCGCCGTAGGAGCAGACAAGGAAGAGAGAAGGACACGACAGAGGGGAGGATGGGTGGGATTTGTGTGGATCCGCAGATGACCATTCGAAGAACCAGTTACAGGTAAGCAACTTGTCCATGGTCTCTGCAAAGCACACAAATGGGTTAGACTGGCAAGCCTGTTCCTCTGTGGAGGAGGGAGTGTCCTGGCAATAAATAAATTATTAAACCAGAAAAACAGTGTGATTTGTCAGCTATTTTACAGGTGCCAACTAACCTTAGTGCATTCCAGAAAGGAGAACAGCTCTGCCAAAAGCTGTTTCACGTCGGTGTCTGTTATCAAGTCTGTAGTGCTTGATAAAGGTCAGAGGTTGTGACCATACAAATGGTATTAACAAAAGACATTGGCCTACATTTTCTTTTAGCCCAGACTAGAGTAGACCCACTGGGTCCATTAGATTTATCTATGGGCTGATTCACCATTTAACAAATGACTGAATGGATCAACTATAATTGATACTAACAGTAAACGAGCCAATATATTCTGCCAATACAAAGAGAAAGAACAGACTACCAATTTGTTGTTGTGCATCAATGAAGTTCAGGTCTCAACCTTTAAAGCCCTGTGCAACTGGAAACATCTGATGAACTGGAAGGACAAGCAACTGTAACACTAGCACACTTCATCTTTAAGATGTTTCTCCTAAAGTTTCTCTTCTGAAGTGAAGTAGGTGATGTGACAAAAGAGAGATGCTTCAGCTCTGGAATTCCTTTCTTATCATCTCCTTCCATCAGATTCCCTGCCAAAATGACTTTTTAAAAGGGCTACAAAACATTCTTTCTTGGTTGCTTTTAAAATAATTTAATGTTGCGATTGTATTTGGGTTTCTATCGCTGATAATTTTACTCTTTCATGTTTTTAAAGTTGTATACTCAACATGGGGTCAAAAGGCAATTACAAGTAAAAACAATAATAATACTAAAACTAGATGCTAACTTTAAAAGTAAACTAATACTAATAAACTAATAATAAACTGTTTATTTTTATACCGCTTTTCCTTGAGATCAAAGTGGTGGACATCTACAAGAGCTGTCACATACAATATAAAAACAGTTAAAAACATTTCAATAGTAATCACAATTATTCAATAAAATTATCTAAAAACAGCTATAAAATATTGATTAATCTAATTGGGGAATAAGTTCTCTACAGTGAGTCAGGAGGGTATGCTTGCTGGAAGAGATAAGTTTTAACACCTTTTTGAAGGCTTCCAGTGTACGTACTGCTGAGGCGGATCTCTTCAGGAAGTGCATTCCAATGAGTAGGAGCTATCGCTGAGTAAGCTCTATGATGGGTTGTTGCCAGTCGGACCTTAGGGTGTTCGAGTAGCAATTTCCCCGATGTTCTCAAAGTGCAGGGCGGATTGTGTAGGGAGAGGCGTTCCCTCAAGTAACTCAGGCCCAAGCCATGTAGGGCTTTAAAGGTAATAACCAACACTTTGTACTGGGACCGGAAGCGAATTGTTATACTAACAATAATGTAACCAATTAAAGAATATAGTTGTGACCATGTAGCCAAATAGCTGCACTTGAGGGGGGGGGGAACCAACTATTCAAGGAAAGAAAATGTCTTTATAACAGGCCAGGCTCACAGTAGGGAACAGAAATTTGTCACAATCAGCTGTAAAATGAATGGCAAAGAAAATTTCAGATGCTTCAATGTTTTTACTTTATTCACACTGGATAATAGTGTTGTGCAGCATTAATCTTGAGACAGCAAAAAACCCCACACACTACATTTCCACTTCCACCAGATGGTTCAACCAAGTATTGTGCCATCTGGATAGGAGAAGTTACATTACTCTGAAATATTTTCAATGTATCTGTCCACAAGATTTTAAAAAATGATCACGGCTCATTTGCATGATTAGTCTGTATCTACAGCAATTCTGTGTGCAGCTTTTTATTTCAAACAGTTTATGAGCTAGCATTCTACATGCAGCCAGGTAAAAGTTGATGAAGAAAGTAGCAGCATCCAATGCATTCATATATTAGGATCAGCAAAACTGAAAATGACACACAGATAGTTACAAGTGAAAGTAGCTTTTATATGTGTACATAGGAAAGGCTGCTTTTTAATGCTCTCCAGTGTGACCAACCAGATAAAGAACACTTCCTTAAAGGAAACTATACTTTCTGTAATCACTAATGTTTAGCAATTGTAAGTAATATTACATATTAGTGTTGCATAATGTTGTTTCTTAACCTAGCATTTTCCAGTTATTAACATGCATAGTGGTTTGAGTGTTGGACTTTGACTCTGGACACCAGGGTTTGATTCCCAGCTCAGCCATGGAAACCTACTGGATGACCTTGGGCAAGTCACATTCTTTTAGCCTCAGAGGATGGCCATGGCAAACTCCCTCTGAAGATATTATGCCCAGGTTTGTAAAGGGCAACCTGTTTATCCTGAGAGCGTGTAATGAAAACCTCTCTCTCCGTCGACTTATTCAGAGCAGGGCTGACAAAGACACTGAGACACCAAATTTGGTTTTAAACACTATGCATGTAACATTTATTGAATCACAAAAGTAACACAAACATTGATTATCAAGAGCTCTTTCACTCACACATTCATACAATACTCACACACATTTCCCTTCCACCGAACATTGATCAGGTGTTCTCGAAGGTTTGGGATGACACCGCTGCCACGGTAGATGCCAACAAAATGGAGATGAAAGTCCAGGGTCTTTATACTTTTTCTTCTCTCTGGCTCTCTTGCAATATTGCAGCCCGTTATTCAATTTCCTCTTTTGGGAGGTAAGACAGGCTGTTCCAAGCAACTTGTTCTGTTCAAAGTCTCTTGTTCTGTTCAGAGCACTCCATTGTCCTGTCAGTTCCGCTTCATGGCGACTCCGGAGATAAGCACCTTCCCGGTCATGGTTCATCACACCTGGATGGCACCCCACTTCAGCTTCCAAGTTCCTCAGACTTTCCTCGCCTCAGTTGCCAAATACCTTTGTCATATCAATGCTTTGCGTGGAACCATCTTGTTTGGTTCTTCTTTGGTTCTTCAGCTCTGGGTTTAAGTCAGAACTCACTCATTTGTCTTACAAAGAAACTTGCCAAGAAATCCCCATGATAGGTTCACAATAAGTCAGAAATGACTTGAAGGCACACAACAACAAACACCCGTTCATTCTCAAGGGTGCATTTTCATTCTTCAGTCCTCAGGAACTCTCTTTGGGTTGGAGAAATTGAAAAATACCAGAAAATAAAATACCTGTACACTTTTAGTTTTCTCAATGGACTTCAAGAAGTGGCAAGGTGAGGGTGGGAGAGATAGTCGAGAAAAGATTCAAAACAGTTTTTCTCTCCCTTCAATATTAGGTGTTTGTGCTGCCTATCAGTTGTCTACCTGCACATTGCTGATTATGTTCTGGGTAATCGCTCTTACAAAAATAAACATCAGACATAACAATTCCTGTAAAATGACAGCTACTGGTTTTTGTTTTAACAAACTCAATGGTTATTTTGCCATCTTCCCAATATAGGTCTACACAGAAAATAAAGTTGTCATGATCAATTGCAAAGGAAACTTTAAAACATGAGGTTGTTGCTTCTTTTAAAAATGAAGACAAAGCTTTATGTATGACTTGTGCATTAAGACTGGAAAATATAATTGAAAAATGAAGTACTGCTTAAGCATTAAGGGGCTTTGAGTGACATATTGTGGTTTGTTTAAACTTCTGACTAAAATAAGTCTTCTGAAAATGACAACTAACCACTACAGGGCTACTTTAAAATTGGCATCTTTTAGATGTGCAGAAGCCAAGAAATAAAGCTGCAGCTCAAGTCGACAAAAATGGAGCATCTCACAATCATCCCAATTAATAAACTAGAGACAGAAGGCAACTGAAGATCTATCCTTTAAATCTTGTCTTTGTCCAACAACCAACCATGACCCACTATTGTTGTTTTGCTAGAGCGAATCTATCACAGGGTTTCCTTGGCAAGTTTCTTCATAGGGGGATTGCCATTGCCATCCTGAGAGACCATGGTAACCCAGTGGGTCTTCATGGCCAAGTGAGATTTCAAACCCTGCTCTCCAGAGTCATAGTCCAATACTCAAACCATTACACAATGATGACTACTCTTGCAATTTTATATAACCTCCCTGAGGTGATTGAGGTGAGAACTGTCCTCTTAAGAGATCCAACTACCACCACCCCACCCCTGTTTATTGTTTACTATAGAAAAAGGAGTTGAAGAATGGGTGCAGGAGAACATATAGGAATGGAAGATGAACAATGGAAGTGCTAGGGTTTTTGTGTGTGTGTGTGTGTTTGTGCAGCATACTGCAACAGGCAACCCAAGGTGGAAAAGTGATTCTTTCACTTCCAGACTTTAAGATGGAAAAAGGAGCAGACATTCATCCCTGGTCTCAGGTAGTTGTTGTAGATACAGTGTGAGGATGTGCACCGTGGTTCTGGCGACCAACCTTTTTTGTTGTCCAGAAAAGCCATTCAAAATGGGTAAACCTGTCTTTGCAGTTTACAAAAGGCTCTCTTTAATGCATCAGCAGGAGCCATTAGAAAAAGAGTAGTCCATTACTCCTCTGCAAGTGACAAATGGCTAGTATTTAAAACCTTTCCTGAGGGAGTGTAGTGGAGTCTCCTTCCTTGGAGGTCTTTAAACAGGGGCTGGATGGCCATCTGTTGGGGGTGCTTTGATTTGGATTTCCTGCATGGCAGGGAGTTGGACTGAATGGCCCTTGTGGTCTCTTCCAACTCTATGAATCTATGATTCTCTACGACTATTTGCAAATGTCTAGAATAGTCAGTGGTATAACAGCCATGAACATTCTGCAGAAAGCCATGAACACAACAGCAATTCTTCTTCCCCACTACTGATCACGCTCTTTCCATATGTCCAGGAATGGGAGAGAGACTTGGAAGAAACAAAGGCAATGCCATCTTAAAATGAACTTTAGTACAACACTAGTAATCACCAGAATTTATGTGGAAATGAATATTTTCTGATAGCAAGCAAGTCAAATATCTCTGTCTATATACCCTACTATACAAGGATACATCAATGGCCTCCACACCTAGAGCTTTGTGGCTGCTCTTTTATGCTCACAAAGTAGTATTTTATGACAAATTTTGGTCATTACCACAACTCAAGGCAACTTACAGCAATACAATATATAATAGTATATCATTCGAACAAAAATATACCATGAAATATATATAAAACCAGCAACCACCATTTAAAAACTCTAGTTTTTTTCAACCCAGCAAGTCAACCACTTAACAATCCTCACTTGAAGGAATTCTCTTATATGTCATGTCCATATAAAGAATGCTCCGGTATCTGCCTGTTACAGAACATTACAGGCTGCCTTATACTGTGAGTCAGACATCTAGCCTAGTCTTGTCAACTCTGACTAGTAACAATAGCTCGTCAGGCTTACAGACAGAATTCTTTCCCAGAACTACCCGAGATCTCTTGAATTGCTTGGTGCTCTCCTTTCTAGATACAAACCAGACCCAATTCCGCTTAGCTTCTAAAATCAGACAAGACTGATGTGTGTTCAAGAAACTATGGATGCAAGAAGAATTACACTTGTCCCTCCACATTGACTTTTGCAGATTTGATTATTCACGGATTTTACTAATATGTTCTCTCTAGGAATATCTAGATCCTCCAGCGCAACTCTCTGGTCAAATTTAACCAAAAGTTGCACTGAAGGACCTAGAGATTCCTAGAGAGAACACTCCACTAGGTATTTGTAGCTCCTCCAGCGCAATTCTATGGTCAAATGATGACAGAGTTGCACTGGGGAAGAGATTCCTAGAGAGGTGTTCTCTCAGGTAAAACCATAGTGTTTTTGTTATTTGCAGTTTTTCCACATTCACAGGGGTCCTGCGCCCCTAACTCCAGGAAATGTGGAAGGACCACTGTAGTTGCTTTAGAAGCTACGATATTTACAAAGGGATTGGGGACCATGCTGCCTTCCACATACTGGACTGCAAGCCTCAGCAGCCCCACCAGTGTTGAGAACTGTTGGGGGCTGCAGCTGAAGGAGCCCTGGTGGCACAGTGGTTAAATGCCTGTACTGCAGCCACTCACTCAAAACCACAAGGTTGAGAGTTCAAGACCAGAAAAAGGGCTCAAGCTTGACTCAGGCTTGCATCCTTCTGAGGAGGTCGCTAAAATGAGTACCCAGATTGTTGGGGGCAAATTAGCTTACAGTTGTAAACCACTTGGACACTGCTTAGGCAGTATGAAGCAGTATATAAATGAAGCTTGTTTGTTTGTTTGAACAACATCTGGAGGGCTGCATGATTCCCAGCCCTTATCCCCAGCGACACAACAGCAGACAAAGGATCCTTGTCTACCAGAATTTAACACCAGATGTTTCTTAGTCACTTGTTTTGTAGTATGTCATGCATTTGAACTTTAATCATATCCAGCTGCACTTGCTGCTGACACCTGTCTTCATAAACAGTAAACTTATTTTCAATGTAGAACTGCATATGACACCAGTTCTACACATATTTCTGTTTCTCAAAATCTGCATCCCAGATATATTAATAAATTATGCTATTTTATGTTTATATTTATGTGAGTCTACAGTAGTCTACATAGATTACCTTTAGTTTTACTAATTTTAATCTGGGTATGTTCACTGGGTTTATGCTTTTTCAGGTTATTGTAGCAATTTCATGCTCATACTAAAACAAAATATATTCCACTGTAGGACCCAGAGCAATGGATGCAAGCTACAGGAAAAGAGATTGCGCCTCAAATTAGGAGGAACTTCCTGACAGTAAGGGCTGTCCGACAGTGGAACAAACTCCCTCGGAGTGTAGTGGACTCTCCTTCTTTGGAGGTCTTTAAACAGAGGCTAGATGGCCATCTGGCGGGGATGCTTTCATTGAGATTTCCTGCATGGCAGAATGGGGTTGGACTGGATGGCCCTTGTGGTCTCTTCCAACTTTATGATTCTATGACTCAACTTTTGTAAACAAGTGTGAATGCTGACAAAGCAGTAACTTATATGTACTGGGGGAAATCACCTTTTCAGTAATCACTGGATCCAGAGACTTTAAAAAAAAAACTAACAACCTAAATCAACATGTGTTTCCATTACATTTTCCCCTAAGGTAAGCATATTTCACACCTTCTGAGACAACGGGATTAGGGTTGCTCAACCAGGGTTTCCTGAGTACCAGGTCCTGAACACCAGGTGCTTCATTCACATTTCAGAGGAAGGAGGTGGCAAAACCACCTCTGAGCACTCCTTGCCTAACAAAATGCTATGGAATTCATGGGGTCGCAATACGTTGACAGATGACTTGAAGGCACATGCACACACAGGGTTCGCTGGGCTGGATGAGGGAAAACAAACTCAGGTTGAATCAAGAGGTACTGGATTCAACAGAGGTACTTACAATAGGTACCCCAAGTCCAGGGATGGAGATTTGCCAACCAGTCCTGGACAGGGGTCACACTTCCCCTAAAGGATGAGGTCTGCAGTCTGGGGGTACTCCAAGATCCGTCTCTGCAGCTGTCATCTCAAATAAAAGGGACGGCCAGGAATGCTTGGTATCAGCTTCGGTTGATACGCCAACTGAGCTCCTACCTGGACTGAAAGGACCTTGAAGTAGTGGTACTTGCACTGATAATCTCTCGCTTAGATTTCTGTAATGCACTCTACTTGAGGCTACCCTTGTACCAAATTCAGAAGCTTCAACTGGTTCAAAATGTGGCAGCCAGATCGGTCACCGGGACATCTAGGTTTGTCCATATAACACCAGTATTGAAATTTCTTCACTGGCTGCCAATTAGCTTCCGAGAGCAGTACAAGGTGTTGGTTATTACCTTTAAAGCCCTACATGGCTCGGGCCCAAGTTACTTGCGGGAACGCCTCTCCCTACATAATCCGCCCCACATACTTAGAACATCTGGGAAGTTTTTACTAGAACATCATAATACCAGGTTAATGTCAACCTCCCATAGGGCATTTACTGCCGCAGTCCCAAAATTATGGAATAGCCTACCGGAAGAGATCCATCTTATCACTACCTTAGAGGCCTTTAAGAAGGCACTCAAAATGGATCTCTTCCGGCAGGCTTATCCACTGGACTCCATATAAAAGGTTATGATGATTGCTCCACTTTTGACTATGATTGTTGGTTAATTGATGAACTGCTATTTTAGAGAACTAATAGGAATTTTGGTTATTGTTTTATTGATTGTATTTTGTATTATGTATAATTTTAATGATATAATCCTGCCTTGATCCGTGGGAGAGGCAGGAAATATAAATTAACTTTATTATTATTATTATTATTATTATTGGTTCTGGGAGAGATTGTGACTTTACAACAACCAGTTTTTGAGCTGAAAATATAATAATTTTTTGCAGTTCCCTGAGGGCTGAGTATTATTTCAAGGGTTCCTCCAAAGTAAAAAGATTGAGAAAACTTGTCTTATTGTTGTTGCCACTTTATTCCTGCCGCACTTCTCCCCTAGTAGCCTCCCACCCACCCCCACCGCCCAGTGATGCTGACAAAATGATCTCCAAATAATTCTTCTTTGGAGCTCTAATTTTAGCAGAATGTTCATCATTTCCCAGTAAACACAATTAAACAGAAAGAGAACAAGACATTTTTAGAAGGCAGAAAAAATGGATATCTAGGCTTGCATACTTTGCATCCAATTCCGCAAGAAGAATGTGAACTAGGATCCCAAAGTCTATTTTACAGTTTGCATAAAGTTAGATAAACTTTATCTGGAGATTAAAAAAACCCAACAGGGATCTCCTAAGTTTGTAAAATATTCTATATATAGGGAGCCCTGGTGGCGCAGTGGTTAAATGCCTGTACTGCAGCCATTCACTCGAAACCACAAGGTTGCGAGTTCAAGACCAGCAAAAAGGGGGCCCAAGCTCAACTCAGGCTTGCATCCTTCCGAGGTCGCTAAAATGAGTACCCAGACTGTTGGGGGCAAATTAGCTTACTTGCTAATTAGCTTACTTGCTGTTCACCGCTATGATCCTTGGAATAGCGGTATATAAATAAAACAAATTATTAAATTATTAATTATATGCAGATGTCACACTGTTAGTGGCCTGGCAGATTGTGCTCTGCTTCAAATACATTTTTTTTTAAAAAAATAAAGAAAAAAGGGCCAGTTATTTCTCTTACAACATAAAATCTACTTGCATAGTAGTGCATTCAAAAAAAGAATTTGTAAGTTTCCTGATGAATAAAAACGAAATCTTCTTTAAAGATACAAATGGAATCTGTTGCAGAGTGGAAAGTGGTCCAGATGGCCACACACTTTTGCATTCTACTGTTTCATCTGTTCATCCCCTTATTCTCCATTCCTCCCGTCCCCTCCCAAGATGCTAAGCTTTCTGGCACCACTACACTCAGTTCTCATTAGTCTGCTCGGGGGTGCAACTGTTTTCCCTCAGGATTATGTACACATCTGCAAACCTTGCAGTTTCCTTCCACGTACTGATATCCGTGACTTGTTTCTCAGGTGTCCTATTTTGGTTGTATTATAACAGCTGTCACAACTTCACAGCTGAGGTCCAAAACACTGCAGAAATAATCCAGTTTGAGACTGCTTTAACTGCCCTGGCTCAGTGCTAGGAAATTCTGGGAATTGTAGTTTATTGTGGAACCAGAGCTCTCTGACAGAGAAGGCTAAATGTCTCACAAAACTACAGTTCCCAGGATTCCCTAGCACTGAGCCAGGGCAGTTAAAGCGGTCTCAAACTGGATTATTTCTGCAGTGTGTTTTGGACCTGAGTTCACTACATACAAGGGAGACCATGCAATGAAAGTGTTCCATGTGGAATTCAAGGTTCCATTCCCCCTATCCACCTTTCTTTACTTACCCCACTTCAACAATTTGTTTGCATTCTGTGTCAACTATGCACGGGTAGTTGTTATTTGCTTGTTTGTGTTTTTTCATCCTTCCACAGAAACTGAGGAGGGGGATTACACTTGTGCCCATTCCAATATATTAGACTATTTGAGTTCTCCACTGATGTCTATGGGCAGCTCACACTCATTTTGAAATAGCTGCTTGCGATGAGTTGGGAAAATTCTATTCAAAAAACAATATGGTTTATTCTACCCTCTTCATCACTCTGCCTTTCTATCCTTTCTCTTTCTGATCACTCAATTGCTATTGAGTCTTAAGAGGCCTGTCCCGGTGAAACGTGTTATAAATAAACATTGTTGTTGTTGTTGTTGTACCCTTTCTTCCCAGTTCCACGCCCAAAGATTCTGTAAAGCTTGAATGTAAATAAAACCTTCCTTCTAGGTGAATGTGGTGCTGTTTGAATTATATCTCCACAAATAAGAGAAGACTTGAAACTGCAAGAGCTTTCCAAGGAGATTACTGTCATCCTATTTTAAATCAGAGACCAGATCTTCCCCTGTGCCAATAGCATCCCCAATGCATGAAAATCTTTTTTTAAAAATAAAGAAAGTAAGTGTTCTGTTCCGATAATACAGAAAATGTGGGAAGAAATCATTTATTAATTACTTTATTTTTCACATATTCACTCACTCTTGTTTATTAGTTACTAAAAAGGTTGGTTCTCACTGCAGTTATTAGACACTAATAACATATTTACATCTCACCCACAGCAAGACCAACAAAAAGTGCACAGCAAGTCCATCAGCAAGTCTGCTATGCTGGCTCACAATGGGAAAGCAGAAAAATCACAACCCACCAGTAACCAACAATTGGCTTAACTACTTTGATGTAACAGAGGATCACTAAAAAGAAGAGAAACGGGTAGTCTAGAGTCAATGTGAATTTTCTTGTTGACTTCAATTTAAGTACTGCCAACAGATCGTAAAAGCTTGCTCATGCAAACATATTGTGGTAGTAAAGCTTTGAAACAAACAGTAATTGGGCCAAAGACACACACTCCTCACAAACAGAAGCAACATTTTTTTCCCAGCGGTAACATCTCCCCAGTGGATATTCACCTATTAGGACTAATGGACTCTTAAAGTTGTCAGAATATATCCTTTTTAGCACAGTCCCAACAAGCTGCAGGCTTCCTTTGTACAATATTTAAAACATGCATGCAGCTTTAGTGATCTTTTCATTGGTTATTTTCATATCAACCATGGGCACAGGCTGCTTTCACCTTGCTTTTGCAGGGAAGAGATGCAAGGCTGAGATGCAAGACATTACCCAGGATCAAAAAGTTAATCCATGACTAAACAGAATTTGATTGAATGTTTCCTAGTTCTGCTATTCTTTCCCCTTCCCTTCCATTCCCTTCCTGTGATTCCACAAGTTGCTAGAAGTGACTATAAATCTGATTACTGCCCTTCACTGGATGCTCAACAAGAACTGAGTAAATACTTCTACTTTTTCAAACTGTCCAAACACCTAAGGGGATGGGATGCCAAGTCTTCTGTCACACATACGAGCTCAAGAGCTATTTTTCACTTCCATAGGAAGTGAAAATAGTCAAAAACAGCAATGAAATGTGAACTTGACACAAACACAAAAGGCACACAGAGAATGTACCCACTGGGTCAATTTGATTTTTAAAAATGTGTTAATTATTGTAATTAATTTAAGTGCATCCAAGTGTTTGCAGCCTGCAATACATCTTCAGTCACTAGGTGTGGCAGACTACTCAAATTGGTGTTTGTGTTAGCAGTAGAAGGCGTTTGAAGCTCTTTTGTGAAGAAGTATCCCACTACTATGGAATCATAGAATCATAGAGCTGGAAGAGACCTAAGGGCCATCAAGTCCAAAATAGAACGTACTGCTGTAACTCCACTGGGAAGGAGTGGGCACAATGTTTTTAACTCCATGGAACTTCGGCTGAACAGCTCAGTGTTATCAAATTAAAGGCTCCAGTGGTTCAGAAACTTTGGTCCTCCAGATGTTCTGGACTTAATCTCCCAGAATTGCTGATTGTTGACCAAGCTGGATGGGGCTTCTGCGAGCTGAAGTCCAAAACGTTTGGAGGACCAAAGTTTGAGAATCACTTGGCTAATCCAACCCTCATGAGGCTGGCTACTTTTGCTACTATTCAGCAAAGTGTTGTAAAATCAACATTACTATCAACACACTGTAACCAAAACTTAATTTCTGCTGTAATTATCACAGTAGGTACTCCTTATTACTGAACAGTTATTGTGTTTGGATGAGTAATGCCTCATCCTATATGGAGCAAACATGTTTTTGTTTCATTTCAAATATGTTATGAAGTTTCCACTTCTTCCCAAAGCAGTCCTTCTGGGACTAGACAGAAGTATTACTTTACACCCTGACAACTCTACATATCATTCCATTCTCTTTGTTTTGATGTTTTCTGAACACTTATCCTGATCATTTCAAAATACTTAGGCGTCGAATGCCAAATTTCAATAAGCCAATGTTAAGCATCCTCAAAGTGGTCCACAGTACTTTCACCATACACTATTAAACTTTCTTTAGTGCAAGAGTGTTGATGCCCTTAATAGAATTAAAAATTGTATGTCCCTTTTATAGCTACTACTGCCTGTTACAGAATTCCACATGTGCTCAGATGTGAAAGGAGTAGCAAGGGAGTTAAAAAAATAGTGAATAAAAAGCTTGTACAGTGGGCCTTTCTTATCAGGGGGGTTCTGTTCTGGGCCCTCCCCCTGCAGATGAAAAAAACGGGGGACCACAAGTCCTGTGGTTTTGAATGGCAGCATGCAGCAGCCACTCTGCCGCGGGCATGCACTGCCATTAGTGGCAATGGGACTTCACATCTGCGGATGCTTAAATCTATGGATGGCAAGCCCACGGTTGGGGAGGACGGCCTGTATATAGTAACCTAAGCAGAAGTCACATATGGGCATGTGCTCTGGAAAGGGCATATGCATTTGACACACCTTGGCCATCCCATCCATATCAGTATTAATGAATCTTCTGCTTAAATCAATTTTTCAAAATCAAGTGCTTCTTATTTTTCATAGTATGATAGAACTGGCTAGTATGCACACACAATGTCTAGCCTGATATTGATTCTGACACCTTACAAAATACAGATATCCATGTTAAACAAAAGTCAATACATTTATGCTGTATTTTTATCCAGTCTGGAGTCTGGCTACCTGTTGGCCACCCTTCTGTGAAGATCAGCAGTGTGTCTGGAAGAGCTCCAGACAGAAAGACATGGAGTCAGATGGACAGGTTGCTTACCTGTAACGGTATTTCTTCGAGTGGTCATCTGCGGGGTTGTTATGTAGATGTTCTTACCCTTTTGCAACCAAAAGGAAAAGACGCTGTGGTTATTAATATTTTAAATTATTAGATAATTTTAATATTATTTAATTTAATATAATTTAATATTATTTAAAATATTAATTTTAAATTTAAATTTAAAATAACTTATTGGGCCGAGGGTTTTTCGTTTGGCTTTAGGATTCCGGTTGCTGCCCCTTTGTCACACCAGTTCCCCAAGAATTTGTTGTCTGCCAGGTCCATGCCTGAGGTGCTCAGAGCCAAGATTAACAAGGAGATACAGGCTGGACGTGTGGCAGGTCCTTTTACAGAACCCCCTTTTAAAAATCTTCACATTTCACCGCTTGGAGTGGTGCCTAACAAAGCACTTTTTTTAACAGAAGCAGGAATAATGCATGCAGAGGTCTGTATTTCTTTTAGATTATATTAATATATAATTAATATCCACTTCCAAAAGCCAAATCTCATTGTGGAGCAAGTCCCATCGCTCCCGAGAGTTTTGCGATGTATGTTGACGGAAGGCTGCATCGTAAGCAATGGCAGCTGCATCCCCTGCAAATATTTGATATTATATAAATAAATAAATAATTATATAAAATAAAATATATTATATTTTATTTAATATAAAAATATATTAAAATTTATTTTTCTTTTTAAGAAATAATTTTAAAATAATAATTTTAAGTTGTGACATCAGGGACTGCCTGAAGGAAGAGGCTCCTCCCTCTTGTAACTGTCATCTTGGCCTCAGAGGGAGCGATCAGGCAGATCCAGCAACATCAGGGACTGCCTGAAGGATGAGACTTCTCCCTCCTTTAACTGTCACCTTGTATTTGTATTGTATTCAATTTTTACTGTACACCGCTATGATCATTGCGGAATAGCGGTCTATAAATAAAACGTATTATTATTATTATCATGTTATTGCGTGAATTTGCATAGTTGGACCCGCAGACATGTCAGATCTGAGCTGCAAAAACCTCTGTGTGATAAACACCCCTGAAAGCTTATGCTACAAACTTCTTTCTCTCGGTTGATGTCAAAGGTGTTATGAGATCCCTCTGAATAATGTAGTTTAATATAGATAATATCTGTTGTGGACCTATCCCATTGATACTTAAAATAAGGCCATTCACTTCTTTCCACACAATTCAAAGTGCTCAGCACCTTAAAGCACTGGTGATCAAAATACAGCCCTAGAGGTTGTTGGACAGTTCCAAGCATTCCCCCTCATTGGCTATGCTGAGGCTTGCAGTCCAACATTTGGAGGGCATTTTCCTAATCCCTGATTTAAAACCATTTAAAGCTTGAAAATCAGGTTAATTTGCACTCTGGTAGGTAAGATCTATTTAGATCTTTCAGGCATCCCCAGAAGTAATATGATAAATTTTATGTGGACTGTAAACAAATGGAAAGACTGACATCGAACAAATGTGGCAGTAACGTCATAAAAGGTTACTCTGGCAAAGGCAGAGACAATGGTACAAGGGTTTAGGCTGAAACTAAAATTTATATCAGGATTCAAGAAGCAATCACTGTAATAATCCATTTGAATTGCTCAGATAAGTGTATTCAGATAGTTAATTCAGGAAATAATATATCTTTGCTTGAGTGGCAATAAAAAAGATCTGTGCATAACCACTGTGTAGAGTTTGTCAATTCTATTGCTTTCCTACAGCTTTCTTAATGTCTAACATATTATCCAACAAGGCAAGCCTATGGGTGACTTAAGGCCAGATTACTTGTGTGAACTGAATCCTGAAATTCAGAGTCAACACTACAACCACCTGATTCATTCTTCAGTCAAGGAACATGAGTTGTGCCACAACAATATTGGTAGTCATTTTTCAACAACTTATCCAAACCACATTAAATCATAGACATCTAACAACATAAAACTGAAAGATAAGATAATGTATCCAATATTTGAAGCAAAGCATTGTAAGTATGTCCAGATGTCTTCTGTTTTATTTATTGTTGCTGCAAGTAATGGATTTTTAAAAAAATATTAATCAAATAGGCTGGGCATTTTGTTTTCATTCATCTAAAAGAAATATAGACCTCTGCATGCATTATTCCTGCTTCTATAAAGTTCTGAATAATTAGGCCAGGATTTTGAAGCCTGACCCTATATATGTATAAAGAGAAGTGTCACTGAATTTAATTCTATTTACTCCCAGATAAGTGGGACTGTAGCTGAAATCCAGCCTGAATCCAACTGTGAGTCTCCAAAGCAGACCCATTAAATTAATGGGAAGTTGCTAACTCAACAATTATGTTAAGCACCAGTGATTCAGCGGGTTCACCCTAACTGAGATTAACAATCAAGTTTAGGCTCCAGCCTCATACAAGGGATTTCTTTCTTTCTTTTTTCTTTGACCTGAAATTCACAATATATTACAACCTGCTTTTAAAATTCGTCACTTGGGAATAGTGTATATTGTGACATGGAAGTTATTTAGTCACTAACATGTAGCTTCATTATTTGCTAAGCAATTATTTTTACCCTTCCTTATTATGCCCCTCTCTGAAGGGAGGAATGATCCTATGATGATGATTTTTCCCTGCTGAGATTTATGTAACATTGCCATGCACAAACAACTGAAAGTGTGCTTAAGTAAACTATAGTAAACAATCTGACTGCCATTCATTTGACATACAATACATACTTATGGATTACAGTAAGCTTTTATATTTTACAGTATACATACATGCAATATAGCACATTTTTATGCAAATGTACTGAAATACATTATTTTATAAATATTTGTGATTTGCTTCTACTCTTCTAAGCATCTACCAAACTTGTGCTCCTAAAAGCCAGATAAACTGATCTAAGGTTCTTAACCTCCCTTACTTTGCTACTGTGGTACAGTGGTCAAAATCAACGCACACACATCATTGGTCATATCCTATTGAAGGACCATCGTTTTCCATGAAGTCACCAAAAAACACGCATATTTCTTCCATGGCCAAATTTAAACTATTACCTGCTGGACAACAAACTCACAGAATGAGATACAAGAGTCATTTTTTTTAAAAAAAAATATATACTCCAGAATCTTTAATTGTTACATATGGATTCTTGCATGCATTCATATGAATCAAATTAAAGCAGAGCATGGGATCATTTGATTTGGATTTCCTGCATGGCAGGGGATTGGACTGGATGGCCCTTGCGGTCTCTTCCAACTTTAAGATTCTATGATCATTTGAATTACAACTCCCAAAATCCCCACTGCTCATGCTGGCTGGGGAATTTTGGAAATTGCCCCCCCCCAAAGGGAACATTTCCAAGCTTTGGCATTATATTACAGTTTGGATGGAAACACATTCTTTTCAGGGGACGTTAGCACCTCCTGTCCCCCTGGGAACTGCCAGTCTAAATCTAGTAAATTACCCTGTGCACATATGGCAAAGCACATGATTGATGTTTTGAAGGAACCTGTGTGGAGTTCCAATTACAAACTGAATCAGAATGGCACAAATATTATGGATTCTGAACCACTTCAAGAGAGATAAGTTGTATCTACACTGCACAACTCTAGCACTCTTAATACTACTATAACTGTCACAGATCTATCCTATGGGGTTCCTACCTGTAATTTGTGACAAGACTTAGACTGCTGTCAGAAAGCTCTAATGCTGCAGTTCAGAAAAGGGCACCTGAGAAGTCTAAGCATCTCCTCCCCAAACTACAAATCCCAAGATTCTATGTGATAGAACCACTGCAGTTCAACTGGGATCAAACTGCTATAATTGTACAATGTGGACAGACTCGTCGTTGCGCTTAACCTGTTACATCAAGAACAAGGAAGATACATGTGTTATCTTAAAAATTAACAAATGTTATTGCAAAACAGAAAACTTTCACAGACTACCACCCACTTCATCAGATGCATGAAGTGTTACTTCAGATGGCAGATTATTAACTGCAGACTTGGTTGTGGTGGGAGTGGGGTGTTGGCTGGGGGAATGGAACCAGCAGGGTAAGAGAAAATTAAAATATAAGTAGTTCCAACAGTGATGACTACCTTAAGAACAGGAATTAACAAACAATAGATGGATGGGGACAGACATGCTTCCATAGATAAGATGATTAATGATTTGAGTGGGGTAAATAAATAAGACTTTTGTATTTATCCCTGCTGTAAGAGATTAAAGTTAAATGTCTTGAAGCATTCTTGTTTAGCAGTTTTGCATTGTAATCTACCTTTGAATTTCTTTTGAAGGGTGGCCACTTGAAGCATAATTCTACTGTTTTTCAATGATTGCCATTTCTGGCATCTAATTTGAGTCTATTTCTTCTTTTGAGTCTAATTGACCTGTTTGCCCTATACAGAATGGAGTAGGGCATTGCTAGTGAGATGCCACAATGTTTTGTATCAGCTTTCCTACAACAGACTATTACAGCTACTCTCTTGGAAAGTTTTAGAATGGAAGGCAAAAGATGTAGCCGCTATGATGTGAAAATTGACAAATCTCAAAGGAACTCAGCTAGATGCAGCAATAACTTTACTATAGATAATCTGCAAACTGAGGTAATACTGTGACACCTGAATAAACAGGCCATGCTATCGGAGAGGCGGGGAAACATAAAAATAAAATAGGCCACAAACACTTGTGCCATAATAATATTTGTAAGTCTTTATTGTGCCAGAAGACTACTGTTTGTAATTTGAAGTACTGAATCCTGAAATCTTACACTGGTAAAACAATCAATGTACAGATTGACTCTCCTTAATCTGAAATTCTGAAATACTCCAAAATCCAAAACTTTTTTCATGAGTGGCTGAGATAGTAACACCTTTCCTCTCTGGTGGTTAAATATACACAATCTTTGTTTCATTAACAAAATTATTTAAAATATTATAAAGTAGCCCCTCTCAATTCGCAGAGGATTTGTTCTGGACCCACTGCAAAAATGGTGACTAACAAATATTTGAATCCCATTGAAAATAACGGCATGCGCGCCCATGGCGCAAGTGCAGGGCTGCGCACAGGCACATGCTGCCATTTTGCCCTTCCTGCCAAGACCAAGTCTGTGAAATGGGAGGGACAAGTGTACTGTATATAAAATTACCATCAGGCTATGTATATGAGGTATATACAAAACATAAATGAATTTCATATTTAGAATTGGGCCCCACCTCCCAAATATCTCATTATGTATATGCAAATATTCCAAAAACTGAAAAAAATCTGTAATCCAAAACACTTTTGATCCTAAGCATTTTGAATAAGGGAGACTCAACCTGTACACTGAGGCAACTCAAATAAAAAACAGATGCATTCTTATGTTTTAAGAAAATAACATAAAATGGAGATAATAAAGAAAGTGCAAACATTATATATGAAAATGCATTCTCAGGAATTATGTATTTTAGTAATACATGACTTCAAAGCACAAGTAAGCAAAGGACATCCTTTTTCTACACAAATAGCAGGCATGAGGGAGAGAACCTTTTTTTCTCCAAGCTGTTTTCCCAATAAAAAATGTCCCCCCACCCCAAAGGCACTACAGTTTTGGGGAGGATAGTTTTCTCATGGTTGAAAATGTCTCCAAAGTACACACCTGGTACTAAGCACACTAAAAGACACATATTACAAGCCAGGATGGACAATATGTGATTGCTGAACTGCAACTCCAACTGAAACCACAAGACCTAATGGTGAGAAATGCTTCAAGTTCCAGTCCCAGATCAGGAGTGTTGCACTTTGTTTACTGCTGTTGTAAGAGGTTAGGGAAAGTGGGCGAGGGGGAGGGGGAGGGACTGCCTTCACTGTTCAGGGTGGTTAGAGAGCTAACCCAACTGCCTCCCACCCTGAACCCTTTACTTCAACCAACTAAAGCCTGCTGTGATGCTTTCAATGACTTCTTTGCAGACAAAATCTCTCGGATAAGGGCTGATCTCGACGCCAGCATTATAACAAAAACAATAAGAGAGGTGTCCAGAGACTCCATGGACCATGTTAGACTGGATCACTTTGAGTTTGTAAGGACTGATGAAGTGGACAAGCTCCTTGAAAGTGTAAGGAAGACGACATGCGCTCTCGATCCTTGCCCATCTTGGTTGACCGCCCAGGGAGGGAATGCTATGATTGCACTACTGCAGTCCATAATTAATGCATCCTTCAGGGAGGGCAAATTTCCATCTCAGTTAAAATTGGTAGTGGTCAAACCACTTCTTAAAAAACCCTCCCTAGATCCCCAGGAGAGAAATAACTACAGACCGGTCTCCTTATTACCATTCTTGGGCAAAGTGATTGAGAGAGCTGTGGCCTTCCAACGCCAGGCTGTCTTGGATGAAACCAATTATCTGGACCCATTTCAAACTGGCTTCAGGGCGGGATATGGAGTGGAGACAGCCATGGTCACCTTAATTGACGATCTCCGTCTGGGCACAGACAGGGGAAGTGTAACCCTGTTGGTGCTCTTGGACATCTCAGCGGCTTTCAATACCATCGACCATGGTATCCTTCTGGAATGCCTGAGAGAGTTGGGCATAGGGGGCACTGCATTCCAGTGGCTCCGATCCTGCCTCTCAGGCAGGTCCCAGATGGTGAGGCTGGGAGACAGTTGCTCTTCTAGGAAAGAGCTGACATCTGGCGTCCCTCAAGGTGCCATTCTGTCCCCCATGCTATTTAACATTTACATGAAACCGTTGGGAGAGATCATCCGGAGTCAAGGGGCACGGGCTTATCAGTACACTGATGACATCCAAATATGTTTCTCCATGTCTCTGACTGCTACAGTGACTAAGGATGGCATCTCCCCTCTGAACTCCTGCCTTGAGTCAGTAATGGGCTGGATGAGGAAAAACAAACTCAGGTTGAATCCAGAGAAAACAGAGGTACTTGTCATAGGTTCCTTAGGTCTGGGGAAGGAAATTTGTCCTCCCCTCCTAGACAGGGTTACACTTCCCCTGAAGGATGAAGTTCGCAGTTTGGGAGTACTTCTGGATCCATCTCTACATTTGCCATCTCAAGTGGATGTGACAGCCAAAAGTGCTTGGTACCAACTTCGGTTGATAAGCCAACTGCGACCCTACCTCAGCCGAAAGGACCTTGAAGCTGTAGTACATAATAATAATAATAATAATAATAATAATAATAATAATAGGATTTATTTATATGCCACCCAATCACTGGGAATCCGGGCAGCTTAGAACAGAAGGGATAATAGACGGTTCCCTGCCCTCAGGCTTACAATCTAAAAAGACACGAGACAAAAGGAGAAGGGAATGGTGAGGGGGGAGGGGATCAGGTCCAGCAGCTCCCCTCCCCCTCCGAGGCCTGGACCAAGGCAGATGGACTGGAGGGAGGGCTCTTCTTCTTCAGGCTAACCCTGATGGAGCTGGTCCAGCCTATTCTGTCCCTCACAGGCCGAAGGATGAGTTATGGAGGGAGGAGCCTCTTTCTTCAGGCTAGATTACATGCTCTGGTAATCTCTCATCTTGATTTCTGTAATGTGCTCTATATCAAGTTTGGAAGCTTCAACTAGTGCAAAATGCCACAGCCAGGTTGGTCACTAACTCTTCTAGATTTGACCATATAACACCTATTTTAAAAGAGCTACACTGGCTCCCAATTAGCTTCCGGGCACAGTACAAGGTGTTGGTTATTACCTTTAAAGCCCTACATGGCTTTGGCCCGGGTTACTTATGGGAACGCATCTCCCCATACAATCCGCCCCGCACTCTTAGAATAAGTGGGAAGAACCTATTAGTTGTGCCATCATCCAAACATGTTTCCACTTCCCAAAAAGCTTTCAGTATAGCTGCTCCTAGACTGGAATGGACTCCCAGAGGAGACTCGCCTTGTTACATCCTTGGAGATTTTCAAGAAGGCAGTAAAGGCAGAGCTCTTCTGCCACGCATATCTTCCTAACCTTTTATGAAGACCATTGGTATGGACTGAGAGCACCTGACCCTGTGATTGATTGATGATTGATGTTTTATGTTTTTAGCTGTGGTTTTAATTGTAATTAACGTTATAATATTACAAATGTTTTTAACTCTGTTGTGATCCCGCCTCGATCCGATCCATTGGGAGAGGCGGGAAGATACAAATAAAAACTAGTATTATTATTATTACTTTGGGTCTTATCTGTTCATCCTCAAACTTCATAGTCTGTCTGAAGAAACTTGTTTCAGTCCAATTATGGCAGAGTAATACCATTTTAAATGCAATGGCTCCATCCCACAGAATCCCGGTGTTCAGAATTCTCTGTTACAAAACCCTCTGTAATTGAGGGGAGTGGATTAAATGCCTCTAGCAGAAAAGTCTAAGATACCTCACCAAACTACAGATCCCATGATTTTAACAACCATGTCAATTAAAGTGGTATTATCTTGTTATAACTAACAAAAGAAATGCAGATCAGGAGTAGTTGTGTATCTTCAAGTTGTTTCTGACTTATGGCATGGGGTTTTCTCGGCAAGTTTTCTCACAGGGGGTTTGCCATTACCATCTTCTCAGGATGAAAGTGTGGCTTGCTCAGGGCCACTCAGTGGGTCTCTATGGCCAAGCCAGGGTTCAAATCCTGGTCTCCAGAGTCATAGTCCAATGTTTGAACCACTACACCATGCTGGCTCTCATAAATCTGAAGACTAGGGTTTAAATCCCTGCTCGGTGATGGAAACTTACTGGGTGACATTGGGCAATCACACATTCTCAGCTTTTATGATACCTTACAGTTGCTATAAGTCAGAAGCGACTTGAAGGCACACAACAACAACAAATGGATATACCCACATAAAACATTCATTACACAATAATTTTTGATAACTCAGAAATGACTGCATTTCTTTGTTGCAAGGGTGTTAGACCCTGAAATAACAACCCTAGAAGAATCTCAGTACTTATACCTGAAATTTACTAAAGTACTCATTAAGGCTTGCCCAGCACTGCAGAGTGTTTCCTTAGAACATCAAGAATTCATATTCTCTATCTTTCATCACCAAAACACAAAGAGAATATCAAAGCATTGTTAATAACCACATCATTTAAAGATATCATCAGTCTCAGCTATTTGCTATAATGGAAATTCCTTATAACTGATTTTGCTAATGAAAAATGGCTTATTCAATGCCATAAAGGAAAAGGAGGGTCCTAAAGAATAAACAGGCAAATAAATGAAAACAGATTAAGTGAGCAAGGACAAACTATTCATCTTGTGAACCAGCAAGATGTTGTCAAGGGTGGCCCAGAGTGCAAAGAAGTAGTAATCATCCATTTCGCCACACCAGGCTGACAAGATTAGTCCAGTACTCCAGTGCCAACCATCAATAATTAAGGAATCAATCTACCTGCTACTGCTCAACTTTCATTCATTCCAACAGGGTGGGGGGCTTGTAAGCTTCACTGGAATGAACAGAAGTTGAGCAGCAGTTTGTGGTAGACTTAATCCTGTGCACAGTAAGGGACCTACCAATCTACTGGAATGCCAAGGGTTCTACAACCATAAGTGGATGCAGGGTTTTTAACTCTCTAATCAGAATAAACTGTCAGTTTCACCGCAGGGGTTGCTTGCATTGACAGTTGCCAGTTACAACGAACCATTCTTTTCATGGAAGAAGAGGAACCCCAACTATTTCACTGAAATCACCTTCCTTGCTCACATTAATTTTGTACGTACAGCAGATACGATTGTTTGTTTTTAATGTGAAGTCGAAGGCTTTCATGGCTGGCATCTATGTTTTTTTGTGGGTTTTTCGGGCTATCTGGCCATATTCTAGAAGATTTTCTTCCTGATGTTTCACCAGCATCTGCGGCTGGCATGTTTGTTTTTACTTTTCAAATCAAGCATGCTGTGTTTCAAAGTACAAAGTCAATTGTTTAATTTGAGCTGGGCTTATTCCTAGGTATTCACCTTTGGGATAAAAATACTCATATTCTGGAAATGCTACATTTTTGGACTATGCCTCCTGGTTCACCCCAGCCAGAATGACCACCCATGCTGGCTGGGAAAGTTTGGAAGTTGTAGTCCACAAGAATAACTTTTCGAAGCTCTATAGTCAACTTTGCTCTCAATCCTAGACCTGTTAGGTCTTACCAGTTGTTTTGTTCAATAGTGGGAGCGCTTTAATCATTTTTATTCTTACAAAATATGAACATTCATTTAACATTAAAAAATTAAAAATGAAGGAAGGTTACTACCATGGCCCCATGGTGGTAGTGATTTGAAACTATATGGCTAATTCTCAGTTAAATGAACTACCTAGAAGCTCACCCTGTTTCTCATTTCAGTTATTGGCTTTCATTTCCGATCTAAACTATTTTATACATTTTTCATTCACACAGTATTTGGACACGTCCCATGCTTTTGGAGCTGGCACAATATATTCTCCTTAATTATTGACATAATTTAATTTCATGGAAGACAACACTGAACTCCCCCACAATTTATCATCCATAAAGGAAGATTAGCCTACTCATATACTGCAAGTCAGAAATGTGGAATGTACATGATTCAGAAGCTACTGTGTTATAGCCATTGACCTTTGTGAAACTCTTTTAAGATATGAAATACTGAAGCAGAAATATATTTCAGAAAGAAACGAAAAACCTGGCCTTCTAATTTTCCATGACACTGAAATCTATACATACAGATGTTACAGAAGCATTCCTGCCTTAAGTTCCAGGGGCCTAGCCTAGAAGATTCGGCTGCTGTTTGAATCTGGCCACTATTCATGTCAAACCTTTGACTAGCACTAATTTGACAGATGCTGTGATCTTCAGTTCCTTCTCAAGTTAGCAAAGGAGACCATAAAACCAACAATACCAGCTGAATGATAATTACACACCCTCAGAAAATCAGTATGGGTAATGTTATGTAAACCACTTCCATTAAAACATTTTTGACTTGTCCTTGCATACATAGGTGGACTTCTCACTACAAGCACAGAGTTCCCTGAAGGCAGATGCAGGGGAAAGAGCCCAGGCAAAGAAGCAGTTATATCCAAACAGGGGATTTTGTGCTAGTGTAATTGCTTGCAGGACCCCAGGGAGCAAGCAGATGCTATAGTAAACATTATTCAAGGACCCTGTAGACTTTTATATTACCCAATACAGCTCCAGCACATCAGACAGGAAAACAGAAGTAGCAGTTTCAACTTGGAAGTACTTGTACAATGTTGAAGTCACACAGGCAATGCCTAAGGACTGGAACAACCGTACTCTCATGCAGACATCCGCTGGCAAATTAAAAAGGGAGGGGGAGAACCAGTCTTTTTCAATGTTTTGGTGCAGGGGATGGGTGAGTAACTTCAGGACTATAATGAGGATTTTCTTTTAATTCCTATACAGTTATCCCTCAGTTTTCATGGACTTGAAGTCTGTGTTCCTCCCCTCTGTTTGCAGGCAGCAAACAGAGGGGAACAAAATGGGGTGCACACTGCCATTCAAGCCAATGGGGCTTGAATTTTGGCAATTTTTCATTTTCATGCACTGGGGAGGGGGTGTTCCAGAACGAATCCCCGGCAAAAACGGAGGGGTGACTGTACTTACCAAGTACCCACTACAGAACTCCAAGCACCAACCCTACATTTAGAACAACATTTAAAACTATTTTTATTATGTGAAAAATATATAAAATCTCTCACTCAACAAGTTATAAAAATGTGACAAACTTGTGTACTACCAAAAAAAAAAAAAAACAGTTTACCCATCATTTCTCTATAACCATTCTTCACTTTATCTTACCTACATAGTGTAACTATTTGAACTGTTTGTCAAAGAATTTTTTTTTAAATACAGAGAGATAATCCAACAGTAGGATACCAATGAACTACAGAAGAGAAGAAAGTGTAATGGATCAATTATGAAGTTACTGTAGTTGCTCTTTTCACTCAGTCAATCGCTCTAAGCAATTTTCCCCCACAGAAGAATCTAGAGTGTCAACTTCAGAGTCCTTCAAACTCCTGGAGTTTTTCTGTCACATAAAAATAAAATCACCCAACAGGCAAATAAACAAAATCAATGAGAATAAATTCAATTCTTTCCCACCTTTTCATTTCTAAGGACTCTAATTAATCCACCACGAGAGTATGGAACTGACATGAACTGCACTCTGTTTTACTTCCACTGGAGGAAAGGGTGCTTTGTATCTCATTGAACAACATCTTCCTGTTGCTCTTGTAAGAACAAAAGTGCTGAGAAGGAAAGTTACATGCTTACCGCTCAGCCTAAATAACAAGAAATAAAGTAGGGCAGAAACACTACACTAGGCTGATAGAGGGTAAACATGGTAAGGATGAATTCACAAGACACACCAAGTGTGAAATTTATGTATCCATCTATCTATATCCCAAAATAACTTTCTAGGGAAAACACATAGCGAACAAATTCTTATTAATTTGGAACAAATCATTAACATTAAACCTACCTACACTTCAGTTCAAATGAACAGAAACTACACATGGTACACCTTTCCTGCAGCTAAGAGCATGTGTGGCTTTATGGCAATCTGAAGCATTGCCTTATACTCCAGTTCAAATTCAAAGAGGCATTGGTTGTAGGGCATTATGAATAGACAGCAGCCTGTTGTGCCAAAGGAACTGCACTTACATTTGTGTAACCTTGTCCTCTTGGCTGAACTCAGATCTGCTGACAAAATGACTCTGCTGGCTGAGATAAGTTAGCAAAAGAGCAAAAAAAGTGGGGTGGAAAAAGAGAGGAGCCAAGTTATGCCAGATTCAAACTCCCCCCCTCCCCCATTTCAGGAACACAGTCATTGTTATCACCACAAAATTAGGCCAGGGTAGTCCTATGTCATTCCCAACACTCTACGGCTGAGATGGTGTTGGGATTCAACATGGCTTCAACTAGCCTAGGATAGCTCAGCTAGACCTCAACCATGTTGGTGAGTTAGTACTGAGATCAAGCTGGGCTTCTAGTAATGCCAACAACTCAGTTCTAAATTAACTCATGTGCCTTCCTATAAGCATGCAGGAGCACTGTATTATTTGAAGCTCTTAGCACACTTTTCACTGTGAAAGGAGGGAGGAATGGACTATTGTATTTTATTTAGTATGCAACTCATTTTAAAGTTGATTGAATGCTAGATTTAAGGAAAAGAACAAAGCTTAAATTCCTTCTCCTCAACATGGAAGTATGTCATTTGTAGGGAGTTTTATTTCTTTGAAGGGAGGATACCAAGAAGGAAGCACTAAAACACACAATTCCTCCACCTCCAACCTGAAGTAGTACAACTCAAGAAGAGATATATTTGAGTCTGAGTATAGAGTTCTATGGGGTACTTATAGCATAAGGCTAAGGCAATGTTGCCAGAACAGTATGGTGTAGCCTATGAATTTCACAGGGATTTTTTAGGCATGGAATACACAGAGGTGGTTTTGCCAGTTCCTCCCTCTGAAATGTATCATACAGCACTTGATATTCATTAGCTGTCTCCCATCCAAGTATTAAGCAGGGCTGACCCTACTAAGGTGTTGTGCACACTGGCCGTAAAGGCTGGCCTGGGGACAAAGTCGGGGCATAGTGTCCACATGACACAGCATGAAAAGAACACTTTAAAGCCACGCTGCTGTGGCTATCACGCCCTATTCTCCCCTGGAAAGGCCAGATCAGGGCTGCGGTGTGTGGTTGCTATGTCCCCGATCCGGCGCAGGTGAAGGCAGCTGCAGGCCGCCCCTTAAGGGCAGTCTGCATAGCCCCTAGGTTTCCAAGATCAGATGGAATCTGGTACCTTTAGTACATTTATGTATTGTACAGCTTATTCTGGCCTAAAACCCTCAAGGCATCAGTTCCTGTCTGATCCTGGAAGGTAAGTATGGCCAGGTCTGATAAGTATATGTATGGGGATCATCTAAGAATAACAGGTGGTGTAGGCAATGTTTCAGAGGCAGTCTATGCCCTTCTGGGTATTCCTTGCTGAAAAAACCCTTGTGAAATTCAGGATGGCCATAAGTTGACAGGTGACCTATAGCCATCTGTAAAAACACCAGCCTTGTTCAAATCTTAGCCTGATTACAGACTCAACTTTAACCAGTCCTGAAAATATATACTCTACAGGTAATGAATCACAACTGCCCAAACAACCAAATGAAAGTTCACTTATTATGCCCTAGACTAAATACATGTAGAAGTTCCCTTTAAAACATTTGGTCAATGAGGTTAGAGCAATAGTGTTGAGTCTTCTTGATACATCACAAATTAATCTATAATGGCCTCTGCACATCCTACTTTTTGAGGCTCATACAGTTTTTGAGGCCCATATACAGTCAGGTCTTAAATAAATGGGTGTACTGCAACTCCGCCCTCCACAACTGCCATCTGCCGGCCTGAGAGGGGAGTGGCCAGGCAAGTCCAGCTCCATCAGGACTAAGCCTGAAAGAGGAGACCGCCCTCCACAACTGCCATCTGCCGCCTGAGAGGGAGTTGGCCAGGCAAGTCCAGCTCCATCAGGACTAAGCCTGAAAGAAGGAGACCGCCCTCCACAACTGCCATCTGCCGGCTGAGAGGGGTTGCCAGGCAAGTCCGCTCCATCAGGACTAAGCCTGAAGGAAGAGACCCGCCCTCCACAACTGCCATCTGCCGCTGGAGGGAGTTGGCCAGGCAGTCAGCTCCATCCGGACTAAGCCTGAAGGAAGGAGACCCGCCCTCCACAACTGCCATCTGCCGGCCTGGAGGGGTTGGCCAGGCAAGTCCAGCTCCATCAGGACTAAGCCTGAAGGAAGGAGACGCCGCCCTCCACAACTGCCATCTGCCGGCCGAGGGGAGTTGGCCAGGCAAGTCCAGCTCCATCGGACTAAGCCTGAAGAGAAGGAGACGCCGCCCTCCACAACTGCCATCTGCGGCCTGAGAGGGAGTTGGCCAGGCAAGCCAGCTCCATCAGGACTAAGCCTGAAGGAAGGAGACGCCGCCCTCCACAACTGCCATCTGCCGGCCTGAGAGGGAGTTGGCCAGGCAAGTCCAGCTCCATCAGGACTAAGCCTGAAGGAAGGAGAGCCCGCCCTCCACAACTGCCATTCGCGGCCTGAGAGGGAGTGGCCAGCAAGTCCAGCTCCATCAGGACAAGCTGAAGGAAGGAGACGGCCCTCCACAACTGCCATCTGCCGGCCTGAGAGGGAGTTGGCCAGGAGTCCAGCTCCATCAGGACTAAGTCTGAAGGAAGGAGAGCCGCCCTCCACACTGCCATCTGCCGGCCTGAGAGGTCAGGCAAGTCCAGCTCCATCAGGACTAAGCCTGAAGGAAGGAGACGCCGCCCTCCACAACTGCCATCTGCCGGCCTGAGAGGGAGTTTGCCAGGCAAGTCCAGCTCCATCAGGACTAAGCCTGAAGGAAGGAGACGCCGCCCTCCACAACTGCCATCTGCCGGCCTGAGAGGGAGTTTGCCAGGCAAGTCCAGCTCCATCAGGACTAAGCCTGAAGGAAGGAGACTCCGCCCTCCACAACTGCCATCTGCCGGCCTGAGAGGGAGTTGGCCAGGCAAGTCCAGCTCCATCAGGACTAAGCCTGAAGGAAGGAGACTCCGCCCTCCACACAACTCCATCCTGCCGGCCTGAGGGGGTTTGCCAGGAAGTCCAGCTCCATCAGGACTAAGCCTGAAGGAAGGGACGCCGCCCTCCACAACTGCCATCTGCCGGCTGAGAGGAGTTGGCCAGGCAAAGTCCAGCTCCATCGGACTAAGCCTGAGGAAGGAGACGCCGCCCTCCACAACTGCCATCTGCCGGCCTGAGGGGAGTTGGCCAGGCAAGTCCAGCTCCATCAGGACTAAGCTGAAGGAAGGAGACGCCGCCCTCCACAACTGCCATCTGCCGGCCTGAGAGGGAGTTGGCCAGGCAAGTCCAGCTCCATCAGGACTAAGCCTGAAGGAAGGAGACGCCGCCCTCCACAACTGCCATCTGCCGGCCTGAGAGGGAGTTGGCCAGGCAAGTCCACGCTAATCAGGACTAAGCCTGAAGGAAGGAGACGCCGCCCTCCACAACTGCCATCTGCCGGCTGAGAGGGAGTTGGCCAGGCAAGTCCAGCTCCATCAGGACTAAGCCTGAAGGAAGGAGACGCCGCCCTCCACAACTGCCATCTGCCGGCCTGAGAGGGAGTGGCCAGGCAAGTCCAGCTCCATCAGGACTAAGCCTGAAGAAGGAGACGCCGCCCTCCACAACTGCCATCTGCCGGCCTGAGAGGGAGTTGGCCAGGCAAGTCCAGCTCCATCAGGACTAAGCCTGAAGGAAGGAGCCGCCCTCCACAACTGCCATCTGCCGGCCTGAGAGGGAGTTGGCCAGGCAAGTCCAGCTCCATCAGGACTAAGCCTGAAGGAAGGAGGACCCGCCCTCCACAACTGCCATCTCCGGCCTGAGAGGGAGTTGGCCAGGCAAGTCCAGCTCCCTCGGGACTAAGCCTGAAGGAAGCGACGCACTCTTGATGTAGCCTGAGGGCATGGACGTCTGAAAGGTAAGCTCCCTAGGGCCATAGGCTGAAGGTGAAGGAGGAAGCCGCATACCTCAATAATAAATTAATTGACTGAGATACAGTGGTACCCGGGATCACGAATGCGCCTGCCAGCGCAAATCCGGGCTACGAAAAAATCCATGAAAAAACTGTTCGGGTACGCACGTTATTGGTTACGAAAGGAAAGGGCTCGGCGCCTTTCGCACCAAATCGCGGGCTTTTCCCCATTAGCGCCTATGGGTTTCGGCTTGCGAAGCCTTGGGGATTAGAAAGCGTCGGCGGAAGAATAATATTTCGTAACCCGGGGGTAAAAACACTGTAACTCTATACCGCAGGACAGAAGCTACTGTGGGAGCGAGCGAATCTGGAGAAAGAAACAGATGGTTTCCAATCAGCAAGGAGACCAGGCAAGATGTAGTTGATCACCTCTATCTGTTTGACTACTATACTGCATGTATCAAACGTAAAGCAAGATTAGACTCAGAGGAAGGAGGCATGAAGGCAACATCAATGATTTAAGATAGCAGATGACACCATACTACTAAAAGAAAATGCCAAAGACTCAGAATGAATCCTGAAGAAAGTTAAGAAAGAAAGTGCAAAGGCAGGTTTACAGCTGAACATTCAGAAAAAAAAAAAAAGAATGACACAGATGATTTACGTAACTTTAAAGTAAATGGATGATGAAAAAACCATGAAACAGTTCATGACTTTCCATATCTTGGCTCAGTCATTATACAGTATGGAGCCTGTAGTGAAGCAATCTTGAAGAAGACTAGGACTTGGAAAGGGTAGCTATTGAAGGAACTACAAATGTCACAGATATATCACTGAATACTAAAGTTAGGATTGTTTAAGCCCTTTTATTTCAATTTCTATGTATGATTGTGAAAGATGGACAATGAAAGATGAAAATAAACTCTTTTAAATGTAGTGCTGAGAAAAGGGGTCTAGATACTGTGGACTGCAAAAAAATTCACAATAAATAGGTCTCAGATCAAATCATGGCTGGCCTTTTTCTAGAAGTCAAGATGTTTAAACTGAGACTGTCAATATTTTGACATACATGAGAAGACATGACTCACTAAAAAGACAGTAATGCTTGGTAAGGTAGAAGGCAGTAGGAAAAGAGAAAGACCTGATTCCAGATGGGGGACTCAATCAAGGAAGCCACACCTGAGTCTGCAAGACTGAGCAGGGCTTGTGATATAGGGTGACTTGGAGGTCTCTCATCCATGGAGTCACCATAAGCTGAAGTTGACTTGATGACAGTTAACAACAAATGCAGTCAAATAAGGCATGGATCTGCTTCTAGATGAAATACTGAACATTTGACACACACTGTCAGTAATGTATAATGCCATGTTTAAAGTGAGAGCCATTTAAATTATTTCTAGATCTGTCCATAGGTCTCTTACTTAAATTTATTATACAAGCTATTGTTTATTATTATTGTTGTTGTTGTTGTTTATTTCTATAGTGCTATAAATATACACAGTGCTGTACATACAGATAATCAAATCAATTAAAAATATAAAACCTGCCAATGGCAACAGCCTACAAAAACATATAAATCAGGCCTGCATCTACAAGAAGAAAACAATCCATAACTGTACATATCTGGAAAGTTGTTCCTCTGCAGTTAGTGGTTTAGTTTTACGTAGGTTGTGTTTAGGATTAGGTTTTTCCATATGATTAGAAACTCACACTGATCTCTCATCAACATATCTACTAGGTAACCCCATACACAGGTTGACCAGATATCCTAACCACAAAGGAGGATAAGACACTGCAAAAGGGAGGGACACTCCAGAAAAATGGAGGACCTTACCAAAGAAAAGCTCATGGAAAGATAAATTCATGCTTTATCCTGCTCCAAAGGGAGGACATTTTGGGATTCACCGAAACTGAACAGAGAAGGTGAAATGAAGGACATATCCTGGAAAGAAGGACATCTGGTCCCTCTGCTTCCAAGGGTTCCAGGCACGCAGCATGAACCAGAAGTCATAACCACAAGGAGCCACAGCCCATCAAGAACAACATAGGACAGTACAAAATAAAAGTGAAGAACGCTCATATAAATATAAATTCATGTTCTTGATCCTACTCAAAATGAAGAATATTTGGAATTCCTCCTGGACAGAAGGCTGAAATGGAGAACATCTGGGAAAAGGAGGACATCTGGCCACTCTGACCCACACAACTTTATGCACAAGAAACTGTTTCCACTAGGAGAAAATGCCAGTTTTTTGCTCACACGAATGTTAGAGCTATGAATCCTACTTTCTATATGAGTAAAATGTTTGCTATGGTAACCGCAGCAGCAGCAGTAAGCCCTGTGAACAGAGCCACAGCAAAAACTCCACTGTGCAGAACTATACTTTTACTAGTGAAGAATTTCATCTTGGAATCCTACTTTCTCGGTGGAAGTCAGTAGAGCCAAAGCTATCAGCCCCACCTGCTGAAGACTTTGAAACTTCTTAGGATGACAGTAAATTTCTTCAAAGCAGATGCACTCATTCCACTAAAACTCACATGGGACTATTTCAGAGACATCGTCTGGGATAGGAAAGCCTAGCAAATAGCATTACTTTTAAAGAAGTGGTAAACTGCTCAATTTTTTCCTCCTGCAAAAACAATTTTAAAAAATATTGGTTCTGACCTTCCTGTCTTTCATTCCAAGGGATGTGTCTCTAACTCATCTACTGAGACACTGTCTGAATAAAGCCGGGTCTCAAGCTGTACACTAAGAAATCTTTCCTTCTACTCTCCACACAAAATGCCTGGGTGAGAGCCAGCCTGGTATAGTGGTTGAGTGTAGGACTAAGACTCTGGACACCAGGGTTCAAATCCCAGCTCGGCCATGTAAGCCTGCTGATGACCCTGGGTAAGTCTGCAGCGACGTTATCAGACAAGGGAAAATTGGAAGTATAATCCAATGGCAATCCGAATGCAATCATGGGGTTTAACGTTATTGCGTTGATAGGCTACCACATGCAATTTCGGCAAGGGAAGCCCCCAAACGCAATCATGGGGTTCATGTTATTGCGTGAGAGGTGACTCCACACACATTTTGGGCAATGGCAGCTATTTTGGGCAAGGGAAGTCAGTTCGAACACAATTCAAATTCACGTCATTTTGCTGAACTAGTGAATTGACGTTGAGTGTCTGACTCCACTTTCTTTTCATTCGAAATTAAGAAAATCCTCCCGTGTGACAAAACTCCCCTCTCGGCTTCAGAGGATGGCAATGGCAAACCCACTCTGAGAAACTTGCCAAGAGAACCCCATGATGTTTTGCCTTAAGGTCGCCACAAGTCAGAAAAAACCTAAAGGCACACAAGGCTCATGCACCACATAGAAGGCATTTTGCTCCCCCCCCACGCATCCAACCCACCAAGCCTACCATTCAATCCAATGTAGAAAGATACTGCAGCACTTCTGAAACTAATGAATGAAAGAAGAAGTTGGCAGCATGAGCTTTCATAGACACACAGTCTACTTCATCAGATGCATTACTTTCCTCAGATGCATTTGGAATTGTCAACTTCTTTCTTTCAGTTAGTCTCAAAGGTGGTACAAGATCTCTTTAAACTGACGTGTTGTACTCTGGACACATCACTGAAAAGAATTGACTCACACAATATGCTGGGAGAGGCAGAGGAAAGAGAGGACGACGCCACATGCTATCATGGATATGGATCTGCAAGTGTTTAGAAGGACCGTGGAGGACAGTGGATCTTGGAATGTCTCACCACAGCGTCGCCATGAGTCAAGATCCACTTGAAGGTTCTGGGCACACACCAATTCAAAAAGGATGTTGACAAGTTGGGTGTGTCCAGAAGAGGGCGACCAAAATGGTAAAGGGCTGAAACATACTTTTTGAGGAAAGGCTTAGGGAGCGGGGAGGTTTAGCCTGGAAAAGACCATTAGAGGTGATATGTTAGCCCTGTTTAAGTATTTGAGGATGTACTATGAGGAGGGAGCAAGCTTGTTTTCTGCTGCTCCAGAGACTAGGACCCCGAGCAATGATGCAGCTGAAAAAAAGAGATTCCACCTCAACATAGGAGGAACTTCCTGACAGTAAGGGCTGTTTGACAGTGGAACCAACTTCCTCGAAGTGTAGTGGAGTCTCCTTCCTTGGAGGTCTTTAAGAGAGCTGGATGGCCATCTGTTGGGATGCTTTGATTGAGACTTCCGCCTGGGCAGGATGGGGTTTGACTGGATGGCCCTTTGGTCTCTTCCAACTCTAGGATTCTATGGTCTATCTGAGGGTGATTAAAACAAACAGAAAAGAGGAGGAGGCAAGAATGGAAACTGGAAAGAGATCAGCAAAACCTAAGTTGTTTTTCAAGGGAAAGCCTAGCAGTCCCCTCAGAGGGCGGGGGTCCATGGCAATTTGGTTGTGAAGAAGGGAGTGTGGACTGGACTTCGTGGGGGTAACAGGTATCCAGAGGATGGCACCCACATCGAGGCAAAGGACCCAAGGCGAGGAGGGCCCCTGGGAAAGTTCGCCACCGAAGTTACCTCAGAAGCCCTCCTTCTCCACTCTCTCTCTCTCTTTCTCTCGCAAACACACACAACCCCAACGGTCACACACCCTATAACTCGGAGGAGTCGAGGGGCTGTACCCACACTGGGGAAATAACCCGGTTTGGCAGTCGCTTTAACTCGTTGTCTGAGTCCTTGCTATGGAACTGGGAGTTGGAGTTTGTTGTGGGGCCCAGAGCGGGCCCACACACAAACTCCAACTACCAGAATCCTTGAGCCATAAAAAGTTACAGCGGTACCAAACCGTGTTATTTTTATTTGTTTATTTTATTGAGGAGTACGCGTAAGAAACAGGAGGGCGGGGCCACGGCCGTCGCGGCGTCAGGAACTTTCCAAGGCGCTAGAAAAGAAAAAGAGAGAGGGAAAAGGGGGGCCTTAGGCGGGGCGCGCGACTCCCCCTCCCCCTGAGAGGAAGGCTCAAGCGGAGGAGGAGGAGGAGGAGGCGGCACGCGCTGCGAGGCTCTGGGCGCGCGGCGGCGGCGGCGGCGGCGGAGGAGTTGGCGCCTCCGCTGCAACTGCAACTGCAGCCTGGGCATCTCAAGGAAGGAAGGAAGGAAGGAAGGGAGCGCTCTCGTTCTTTCGCTTACTCCCCCCCCCTCTTTTTTTTAACAGGCGCGGCGCTTCGGCTGCTTCCCTGGCGCTGCTCCCGCCCTCCTCCCGCATCAAACTTCAGGGGGAAAAAACCCACAGACAGACATACAGTGCTGTGTATGTAAAGCCGCCACCAGCACCGTCTTCCTGCTCCTGCTCCCAGGCGAGGCCGCATCTCACCTCCCTCTCCGAGTTTCTCCCTTTCTCCTCCGTAACCGCCGCCAGTCAGGAGCTCTGAGGCGAGGCTGGCTGCCGGGCGCTTCGCTCGCTCTCTCGCTCGCCGCCTCATTCCAATATGGCACGGCCGGGGCCCGAGCGCATGCGCCCGCCGCCACTACCACAGCCGCCTCCCGTCCCTCCTCCGCCTCCTCCTCCTCCTCTCCCTCTCCCTGCCCTCCTCTGCCTCTCTCCCCGGCTCCCCTCCTCGGCCCCGTCCCGGCCAGCCAAGCGGCCTCCCAGCCCTCCGGGTGCCTATAGGTCCATTACGTGCGGGGCTTCCTTTCCCCCTCCAGGCCGCGCACCTGACCCCCAAGTTCTTCTCCCGCCAGCGCGACTGCGTGCACGTGTGGATGGGCGCGCGCGTGTCTCTGTGTGTGAGAGCCACTGGGATGATGGTGATGCGTGTCTGGATGGGCGGCAGCACAAGAGCAGACGCTGCCCCGGGTTCTTTTGGGGCAGGGCTGGAGGGTTTGGGGGGTGTTGCGCCTCAACCGCGGAGACCAGGCGCCCTCCGCTTCCAGCCCAGGAGGGAGTTCGGAGACGTCCTCCATTTTGAGCACGACCGGGGTGATGAGCAAGGGCCCTTCCTTCCTTCCGTGCCCAGAGCTGTCCTCCATTTCCCCCTCCTCCATTTCCACTTTTCTTGTCCTCCATTTTGAGCGCGACGGAGAAGAAGCGCCAGTTGACATTTCTGTTCTGTCTCGAGCTTTTTTTACTTTTGGGCGCGTCCTCTAATTTCTTCCCTCGACTGTCCTCCATTTTGGGGCACGACTGAGAAGAAGCACCGGTTTACACCTTGAGGAGGAATGATTTTAGCTTTTTCCTTTGGCCGCGTCCTCCATTTGCCTTGCCGTCCCCCACTTGGACCTGACTAGTCTAAGGAGCATGGATCTCTATCTATCTATCTATCTATCTATCTATCTATCCATCCATCTATCCATCCATCCATATATCTATGAGTTGATGAGTTGTTCTAGCTTTTTCCTGGGGCCACATCCCTCCCTCTTCCTGGAAGGCCCTCCATTTTGCGGTGCCCGGTCCCCCTTGGCCCCCTGGGCTTTCGGGTGCCTGCTGCTGGCCCCATCCGACCTCCTGGGCTTGGGTTTCCTTGGAGGACTTGCCTTGGAACCGGCTGGTTCTGGTGTGGAACCGGTTTAAGGACAATAAAGAGAGAGAGAGAAAATGACATTCCTCGGCTGCTGAAGCAGTTAAAGAAGAAAAAAGGCTTGGGCAGCATCCACACTGGAGAAATAGCCCGATTCGGCACCGCTTTAACGACTTTCCTGGCTCAAGGCTATGGAATTCTGGGAGGTGGAGTTTGTTGTGGCGGAGCAGAGCCCTAGGCCACACAACAAACTCCAAGTCCCAGAATTCCATAGCAGTCTTGAGCCAGAAAAAGAGTTAAAAGCGGTGCCAAACGGGGTTATTACTGCAGGGATGTAACTAAAAAAAATGACAGTCCTTGCTCATAAGGAAACCATACTTGCCCATAGAGAATCATTGGGGAACATTGGCCCATAGGGAATCAATGGGAAATACTTGCCCATAGGGAATCATTGAGGAATACCTTCCCATAGGGAAACATTGGGGAATACCGGCCCATGCCCATAGGGAATCATTGGGGAATACTTGCCCATAGGGAATCATTGGGGAATACCTTCCCATAGGGAATCATTGGGGAATCCTGGGCCATAGGGAACATTGGGGAATACTTGCCCATAGAGAAACTTGGGGAATACTTGCTCATAGGGAATCATGGGGGAACATTGGCCTGTATGGAATCATTGGGGAATACTTGCCCATAGGGAATCATTGGGGAATACTTGCCCAAAGGTAATCATTGGGTAATACTTGCCCAAAGGGAAACATTGGGGAATAGTTGCCCATAAGGAAGCATAGAGGAATACTTCCTCATAGGGAATCATTGGGGAATATTTGCTCATAGGGAAGCATAGTGGAATATTTGCCCATAGGGAATCATTGGGGAATACCTTCCCATAGAGAATCATTGGGGAATACTGTCCCATAGGGAATCATAGAATAATAGAGTTGGAAGAGACCACAAGGGTCATCCAGTCCAACCCCATCCTGCCATGCAGGAAATCTAAATCAAAGCATCCCTGACAGATGGCCATCCAGCCTCTGTTTAAAGACTTAAAGGAAGGAGACCCCACTACACTTTGAGGGAGTGTGTTCTACTGTCGAACAGCCCTCACTGTCAGGAAGTTCCTCCTAATGTTGAGGTGGAATCTCTTTTCCTGTAGCTTGCATATGGATCCGGGTCCTTGTCTCTGGAGCAGCAGAAAACAAACTTGCTCCCTCCTCAATATGACATCCCTTCAAATATTTAAACAAGGCTATCATATCACCTCTTAACCTCTTCTCCAGTCTAAACATCCCCAGCTCCCTAAGTCGTTCCTCATAGGACATGGTTTCCAGACCCTTCATCATTTTAGTCGCTCTCCTTTGGACACGCTCCAGTTTCTCCACATCCTTTTTAAATTGTGGTGCCTGGAACTGGACACAGTATTCCAGGTGGGGCCTGACCAGAACAGAATATAGTGGCACTATTACTTCTCTTGATCTAGACACTATACTTTTATTGACACTATACTGTCATTGTCCAGCTTGGAGGGAGTGAGAGGGTGGGTCCAACACCATCGGGACTACCCTGAAGGGACAGAGCCCTCCCTCCATGGCCAACTGTCATCGTCCAGCCTGGAGGGAGTGAGAGGGCGGGTCCAACACCATCGGGACTGCCCTGAAGGGACAGAGCCC